>NC_092863.1:42346180-42551195 GCF_032062135.1 Pyxicephalus adspersus | reverse complement strand
TATATATATATATGTATATATATATATATATATATGTATATATATATATATATATTTAAATATAAATATATATATATACAAAGGAGTTTATTTATAGCATGGCTTATTATTATTCAGCAGCTAATTATATGCCTATTTATTCAATTGTATACCAGAAAACCCTGCATTTCCTATGATCACAGGTCCCCAGGACCCCCTATATTATCACCTATACTACAATATCATGGCATTGCTGTCACCAGCCGGGTGTAGAGGACGCAGCTTCCCCAGGAAGATGTAACTGATAGATGGCAGCTGCGCATTCAATGTAAAGCATACATGGTCATTACACAGTAGGAAAGGTATTCACTGCCAGCATGCCTTTCCATTCAGCAAAGAGAACCTGTCTGATCTGCTTCTCAGTTTTTGTTGCAAACAGTAGAAACTCTATATAATTTGCTAATTGGTAAAAGATTATAAAATGACCCCATGCTTCCTAAATACAAACAAAAAAAATGATTGCATGTGTGATTTTTATTTTCTTTTTCATTTTACTTAACCTTTACAAGGGTTACTAATCCATATCACTGTATTAGAGTGTGTGTATATATATATATATATATATTTATATATATACCGGTATAAATATATATATATACTCCTCTACAAGATAATATATTTTATGTATAGTTATAGTCTTGTAGTGAATTAATAGGTGTATAATTCCCAGCACAAGGATATGTTAGTGTGCAACCCATAAAAATTATACCCCTGGATTAGCATTGTTTTTTTTTTGCAAAGCCTGCAATATGAATAATCTAATATCAGGCTGAATAATTCAAGGCTGATTACTGATTTAGCCTCTCCTATATTTTACATGTTAACTTCTGATGTGAGATTTCAATGTACATGCCATAAAATAATCATTTACATACTGGAATAAATCCAGCAGGAGAGAACAATGCAGCTACACAAAATGAGTTGAAATTCAGATTTAGTAAAGGATTATGTGATGTATATCGTGCTGCCCGGTTATTTTATACCTATGCAAATGAATGTAATATTATGGAAATGCTATTAGATGTGATGGTGAAGGTAATTCCTAGCTAGCAGGGCCACAAGGTCTAAACACTGCTGGAATATTCATAAGGACTGCGTGTCCCCAGAATACAGCAAAGCCAAATGTCTTTCTTTTAAATGCCATACTGTGCAAAAAGCTTCATCAACCACAGAAATATAACAAATTTGTCGGTTGCGTTGGGTGACGCAGACGATTTTTACGTTTTTAAAATCAGGCATTAAAAGTAACTTTAAAATGAACAGTGCAAATCAATTGCCTGGTGGATTTTTGTTTTATTTCCCAGGTCAAACTTCCTACTTGTGGCAGTAGGGGGCAGTGTGGCTGTTTGGATGATTCACACTACACCCAGCCTAGGTACACATACATACATACAGTCTTATAAAAAAAATCACTCCTCTTGAACTGACTTTGAACTAAAAAAAAAAATCATTGTTTAATATAATGAGATACAACCCTTTCTGGATTTGGGCTACTGCTAATTAAACATAGATCTGCCTTTTTATGTTGGTGAAAAACAAGTTTATAAAAATATCATTCACCAACATCAAAAAAAGAAAAGGCATTAATACAGGTATACCACAAAGGGTTTATTTATAAAGCAGTGAATCTGATGTTCACTGAAACATTCTCTGGTGCAGAATCTTCCAGCTCCAAGTGTTTTAATAGCAGTAATCGATCCCAACAGGGAATTTTGTAGTGAATGTCAGATTCACTGCTTTATAAATAGAGCTCATTTTGTGCAAAAGTAGAAAGTTTCAATGATAAAGGAAACAAATCACCTGGTATGAGCGAACCAATAAGCGGCTTGTATTTGGAGAACGAAGGTGCTTTTATGACGTCAGCTCCAGTTACGGACGTGCGTTGTACGTTAACGCTCCAATTTTATCCATCCCATAAACCACGGCGAGGCATCGCAGGTCCCCATTCCCCTGTCACTTCACAAAGTAATAATTTCCATGTCCAAATCCATTTCTTTTCTACTTCTGAAATCTCTTAGCCATCAGCAAGGAGGATAGTTCACATGAAAACTAATTACACAAAATCAATATTTAATCACAGCACAGCATCCAGATCCTGCAGAAAAAAAAATCCTTTTAAAATCTACTGCAATATACAAATTGGCTTCCTCCTCCTTTCATTTACACATGCCAAGGCTGGAAATATTTCTATTTATTTCTCCTTTCTTTATTATTTTCTGGGGAGAGCTGTCCTTGTCCCCTCCAGACAACTTCTCCTATACAGTGCAGGGCAAAGAGCAAAAACCACAAAGACATCCCTGGCCACAATATTTATACTGAGGATTCAGCATGTATTAAACAGACATCCCAAATAAAACTTTCATGGAAATATTGATTTCAATCTGCCTTTCCTAAAGGGTTCTCCTGCAAAATCTGATTGACTTGCATTTCTTATTACAAGATCGCCATTTGCAAAGTGGGCTTTATTGGAGAGAATTTGGAAAATTCAGATATTAAATCACAATAAATGATTAAACAAAAAAACAATCCTAAACTGGAAGCAATTATTAATCGTGCAAATGTTTTATTGAAATCGCAGATTTTAGGTGTTTTTGTCGCACACATTTGTAGCACCATGTGACCATCAGCCATTAATCATGCGATTTGTAGCAACATGATCACACTATTACTAAGAATCTGTGTGTGTGCGCCACACCTGTATGCAAGGATCAGTCGCATGTCATTTTATGATTGTGGTCACATGCACCTGATCGCACAAATTGCAACGACTATTAGCGATTAATTGCGACTCATGTGTGCGACCATCCTTAATCTTATAGAATTGAATGGCAGAAAGTGTCACCACCCTCTTAGGTGATCTGCCAAAAGTTTGAGTACCTGGCATAGGCGATGAGAGCCAGGCCATGACATCACAGATCATTCCTAGATTGTAAGCTCTTTGGGGCAGGGTCCTCTCCTCCTCCTGTGTCTGTCATTAAGTATGTTGGCGCTATATAAATCCTGTTTAATAATAATAATAATAATAATAAGATGAATTGTACCCAGTGAAGAATTTATTGGGCTGATTTACTAAAGGATTAAAGAATTCTATCATAAAGCACCAACATAATACGTAGCACAGTACAATGAATAAGGAGAGTTATATAAATAGTATAGGAATCATTACTCGGAATAGTCAGTAATTGAGGCTCCGGTAAAGGATACGGGCTGTGCCGGTGTGCTGGCGAAGTCTCGGTGTCTATAGGCAGCTGTGATGATGGAAAGGAATGGCACATCGGTGGAGGTGCGGTAGCGCTGGAATAGAGCCGGACCACCTTAAGAGCTGGCCCCGCCCCCTGCCCCCTCCGCGCGCTGCCATTGGCCAGCACAGAGTGCGAGCCGTGGATTGCTGAAATGCAAAACTTGTTGCTGCTGTGCGGGGCTGGCTGATCGCAGCAGAGGGGAGACACATTCACCACACATTCACCACACATACACCACGGCCGGGGGCTCGCCGCACCACAAGCAGGACATCGGCACATGGCACCATGCGGGTGCTGAGAGTTGGCATCGGCCGGAGCTACGTATCGCAGTGACGGCTGTCCAGGAGCGGTGTGCCCGGTGTGTTGGTGTGCGGGGCCCGGTGCACCATGTGAGCTGTCCGGGGCTCTGATCGCTGCATGAAGTGTGCGCTCCTCCTCCGCCAGCCGTGCTCCGCCATGTCCTATTGATCTGCTGGGAATTATGTTCGGGCTGGAGCAGTTTGAGCCACAGATCAATAGCAGAACCAGCGGCCAAGCAGAGAGAAACTTCCCCGGGATGAACATGAGCGCTCACTTCAAAAACACTGCCGCCTTCCACTCCGGGGGTACGTCCGGGGCTGTGGATCCTGCCATGGCAGCTCTGAGCGAACCTTCTATGATGGCCATGAACCTCAACATCAACGGAGAGCCCTATGGATACCATGGCAGGGGCCACTCCGAGCTCCATTCTGCTGGGATGCAGCCGGTCCATGGCTTCTTCAATAACCAGCAGCCTCACCATCACAGCCATCCTCACCAGCATCACCCCCATTTCCCTGCCAACTTTGCTGGGCCCGAGGCCACAGCCTCCTGCCTGCACGGGGGTCGCCTGATGGCTTACAATAATAACATGGGCAACCAGCAAGGCTTTGGCGAAGGCTACGAACAGATCCCCGAGAGCCAATCCGGTGAGGGCTTTGGACAGCAGAGGTCAGGTAATCTACCTGAGTTCCAGCACCCCAACTCCACCGCCTCCAACCATGCTGTCCCCGCTCCTTGCCTTCCCCTAGACCAGTCTCCCAACCGTGCTGCCTCCTTTCATGGGCTTCCTGCATCCACTTCTTCGGATTCTCACAACATGGAACAAAGAAGAATCCACAATCAAGCAGGCGTTGATCCTCTGGAATACAATTATCCCAGTGACGGTCCGTCAGGACACTTTGAGGTACCTGTGTTTTCTCCTTCTGACTCAGAGGGTCATTATGGTGCTGGTCGGCAGGTTCCCGGCGGCGCCTTTCCCGGTGCTTCTGTTTTGCCTAGACCTCCCGGCATGGTGGGCATGTCTAAAGTTCACCCGCAGCAGCAGCACGGGGTATTCTTTGAAAGGTTTGGAGGTGCTCGGAAGATACCTGTGGGTATGGAGCCTGCAGTCAATGCCAGACACCCCCTTCTGCAGCAGCAGCAGCAACAGACGGGTTTGATTGCCAGGCAAAACTCATGCCCGCCGGCTATTACCAGGCAGCAGCCAACAGAAGGCAATACCCCTAACCCAAACTTGCCAGACAATGGACCAGTAATGCAGAACCAGCATTCACAGTTTGAATACCCTATTCAGAGACTAGAGAATAGAAATATGCATCCCTATTCTGAGTCAATGTTCAATATGCAGCAGGGACCTCCACAGCAACCTCCAAATCAAAGATTGCAACACTTTGATGCCCCTTACATGAATGTCTCCAAAAGGCCCAGGTTTGACTTTCCAAATAATCATGGGGTTGATAACTGTGCTGCATGGAATAACAACAGCATTCACAATGCTGGCATGGACAGTCACCTTTCTCCCTCCACCTACCCTGGTCTCCCAGGTGAATACCCCCCTCAAGTGCCAGACAGCTTCCCCCCTGGCCCAGCGCTACAGCACCCAGGCTCAGATCACCAGTCCATGCAACAGAGACAAAATGCTGCAATGATGATTAAACAAATGGCTTCCAGAAACCAACAGCAAAGAATGAGACAAGCTAATCTGCAGCAATTGGGCCATCATGGCGATGTTAATCAAAGTGGCATCGTCCATGGAGGTCAAGTGGGGAGTATTCCGCAGCCTAACTTTGATCGTGATGGGGGGAGGATTGCTAACTTTGATCCTCAAAATCCACATGTAGGCCAGGAAAATGCTTGGTTTCCTGGGCCTCACCCACCAGGGGACATTTTGCAAAGAAGGATGGGTGGGTCAAATATCCCCACAGATCCCACATCCCATGAGATTAATTTACAGCAAAATGGGTCAAATATGCTTTTTAGGCCAGGTGTTAACAGAATGGGTATGCAGGAGCCATTGGGGATACCAGGAGAAGGACATGTTCCTGCCTTACATTCTCCAGGTATGCATGCCCAATATGGAAACAACATGGCTAACCTTTCCCAAATGCAATCACCGGGTGGTGGGGTGGGCATGAACAGTACCCCTGCTGACAGAAGGGGCGCTCCAGACTTTGCAGCACCAGCTATAGGCCAGCAGCCAGGATTCCCATTTGTTGGACCCAATAGACAGACAACTCCTCATAACCCACCTGGTGTAAATTCATCCCCAAGTTCCTACCCCCCACAGTCTGATTTTCAAGCGAGCCAGCGCTCAACAGCCAGCAAATTAGGGGCACTTTCCCTTGGTTCATTCAGTAAGTCCAATGCAAAGGAAAACATGTTTGGACAAAGTTGCTTAGCTGCCCTATCTACAGCTTGTCAGAATATGATTGCTAGCTTAGGTGCCCCAAACCTCAATGTGACATTTAATAAAAAAAGCCAAGCAGAGGGAAAGAGAAAATTGAGCCAAACAGAGACTGAGTTGAATGGCAACAGTGGGAATAGCACTGCTTCTGACTATTTCTCTGGGGGCTCCTCTCAAGGCAATCAGGGTCCTGGTGCTACAACTAATAACAGTAAATCTACAGGGCAAAGTGGGCCATCCCAACCCACCCAAGGAGAAACTAGCCTTTCCCCAAACTACAATATCGAAGTCACTCCTGGCAATGATGGCAAACCGGTGACTGGTGGTGGCCGAGGGAGGGGCCGGAGAAAAAGAGACAGTGGACATGTAAGTCCAGGTAACTACTTTGATAAGTTTTCTGCGGACAGTGGGGGTGCAGTTGTGAGCCCAGGACAGCAGGGCCAAACTGGCAATCCAGCAGAACCTGGTGGGACTCCTCATGACAAGCCTCTGACCTCTCCATCTTGGGGGAAAGGTAATGAGCTACTTCTGAGTGACCAACCTGACCTCATGTCATCTTTGGACAGTGGGATTCAAAGTGTGACTAAATCAGATAGTAGCTCTCCTCACGTTGACTTCTCTGAAGATGTCAACACCACCTATGGTAATGAAGATGAAGTTTCTTCTAGTTCAGATAATAACATATCCAAACCCAATAACTGTCCTTTGGTAACAGGGTCTCCAAAACTTCAGCGGAGTGAACATGGACTTCTTAATGGACAAAAACCAATGGGTCTAAATTTACTAAATAACACTACCTCTCTCCCGGACAGTTATGGGTTGAGCAGTACTGGGGCTGGCCACCCTGGCACCCCAGGGATGGAACAGGTCCGCACTCCCACTAGCACATCAACCCAGGACGAGATCCACCCTTTAGAGATACTGCAAGCACAGATACAGCTTCAGAGACAACAGTTCAGCATTTCTGAAGACCAGCCTTTGGGGATGAAAAATAAAAAAAGTGACTGTACTGCTCAAAATGTGGACACTGAATTGAACAGTTGTTGCTCTGACAATGTCAAAAACTCTATGAGTACGATAGACCTTGACTCTCTCATGGCAGAGCATAATTCTACCTGGTACCTGCCTAATGAGAAATCATTGATGGAGGGAGAGGAGGACGACAAGTCTATCACACCTTGGGAAAAATCAAAGAGCCAACAAACCAACAAAGAAGGTATATACATTTAATTATACACTTTGTACATACTATGTTTCTTTTAGGGATGTTACAGTTTGTATCACCTGTTAAAGAATGCCTTTTCTGTTCAAACAAACACTTTTCTATTCTTATCCATAGGGAAAGCTTCTGTTAAATTCCAATTTGACCGGCATATAATAAAAATCAAGTCATATATTATTCCTAAAAGCCTATTTAATTCATTTCGTGTTTGCTAAGGCTGGCATGTACAATAAAAATCATTGCTCAAAACATTCTCTTGCAGCCCGATTAAGCAATACTTTAATTGATCTTTAAGCCCAGAAACATTTTTTCATCCAAGTTTTATCTCCCAAGTATCACTTCTTGTGGAAAGCTTGCACGCTAATTTACAATCCCCTATTTTTACCCATACAAAAGAGGAAGTATGCTTTCCCATTATTGTCCTGATAAAATGCTATCAGTTAATTAATAGGAGCTGCCTGCAGGGCAAGGACAGAGGCTAATCAATGTTTACAGTTCAATTTACCCTAGAAGAGATATATAACCCTTTACCTTATTATCATTAGGGGTTACCATGTTTCACCAGTGTAAAGTAAGACACCGCTTATACTATGTGTTTGTGCTGTGTGTATTTGCACACTTCCATTCACATAATATGTTCAATATTTCAGCCTGTTTATGGGATCACAGTTAGTTTTAGGTTCATTACCTGAGATGCCATGTGGTTTATTTTCTCTGTTAATTCTGCAATAATCTATTGTAAATTGTACAGCTAAATTGTGTGTGTGTCTGTGTATATGTATGTATATATAATTATATATATATATAATACACACACACGCATGCAATCATACTTATCTGGATTCTATGGGATGTTTTATTGAATGTTTTATTCATGTTGAATAGCTTTGTTATTCTAAAATCATTCAAGGTTTCTGAAAACATCAACAAAGAAAACTTTTCTGTATTGTATTTATTTCTTGCATGAATCTATTTTGTATGTTTTTGAAATGTGAAATGCAATCTAATATAACTTTATTTTCACAAATCCTTCAGTTTATTGTCTTTGCTTTTTTTTTCTTTCACATTCTCAAATCCAGTTTAGGTTTGTGTGTGGATTGATGCTTGGTCATTTTTAGATTGATTCCCCTGTTACAAACGTAAGGTGAAAGAAAAGCATCACATTTAATCCAATCTTTTGCTCTTTCTTATTTTTAATAGGCAACACTCTATTCAATATTGTAATACTATGGGAATCACAGTTTGGTTTCTAAATAGCTGTTTTTTTTTAATACTCTTGTCTGACATTTGCTGAAGTAGACTATTCCAGGATCAAAAGACTTAAGATATTAGGGAATAGGTTAAAGAGAAATAAAAAGAGAGTTTGGATGGTTTAAACGTGCATCATTTAATGGCCATGGTTTTGGCTGGCTTTACAGCTTTGAGTTTTTGAGCTTGAATAGAAGCCCCCGCTGTTTGCCTCTTTGTCCCTGTTTAATGCTCAGCTCAGGAGGGCCACTATTTGAGGAATGAATCTTTAGCATGCACAGCAGACTCCAGAGCACATCAGCATTCCCCATGCTATGCTCAAACCACAGAAGAAATTGCTGTGTTTGGGGCCCTTCTTTTGAATTGGAGATGGGATTGTGTTCACTGGTTCTAATATAAATAAATATATATATATATATACTCTGTTAGTTATTTAATTATCATGAAAACAGTGCATTCCTTATTTTTGAAGCTTACATTGCTGATAATCTGAATATGATCATTAGTGTGGTCTTAACAGAATCATGTATCTTTCAAGTCTGGTAGTTTATTACATTAAATATAGTTTCATTCTGTGATAGATACTAATTTTAATTTAAATACAATTATAGACACACTCTATTAAAATATATATGTGTGGTGTGTATGTGAATATATATATATATATATATATATATATATATATATATATATATATATATCAAACTACACACACATATTCGTCATGTGCCAATTTAAACAAAGTGTTTATAAATATTTTATTATCCCCATAGGTACACATACCTATGTTTTAATTTCAGAAACATTTAAGCTCAATTAATGTGGGAGATTTTTAAATTTTTTTTTCTGATTATTTCTTATTAACAATCGGTGTCTTCTACTTTGGTCATACAGTGTGTTAAGTGAATCAATATACAACAATTGCTCCCTGTTCTTTCTCAAAGCCCATTTTCTGTTTATTATAAGTGGCCACAAGCATTTAACCTCCCTGCATAACCTTTGCTCTCCAGTGACACGTTTTAATTCAAGGGAAATAATTTTGCCTGCTGAAACAGAAGTGAGTTTGGAAATGGAAACAGAAGGGGGAAAAACATGTAAAATCTGTATTTTTTTTTTAATTATATAAATGCATTCACATAAAATCTAACAGTTATCAGTAGACTAACGCTTGGAACGGTGTCTAAGTGATGCCAATGTCTACCTACTGGAGCATTCCTTTCCCTTTTTTTTTTTTTTAATCCGCTTTATATGATAATAGTCAAAGTCGGGTAAACTATATTTCATAGCGATATTTGTTCTGAGCAACATGGTAATCTGTGTTTGGGAAGGGGAGGGGGAGGACTTTAGTAAGGAAAGGGTTAAGTCCATTATGTTTTTTTTTCTCCTTCCTTTCCTTAAAATTCCTAAGGTCTCTGCAAATGCCTTCATTTGACATTTGCTCTGCAGGAACATGTAACCTAAAACCACACAGGTGTTAATCGAGCTGGATGTAAATGGATACAAGTTGCCCTGAATGTGTACTATCACATTTTTTTTCTTTATTTTTGAATCTTTTTTTTATCGATTTCTTATTTGGCAAAAACCTGTGATTCGTTTAATTACCAATCATGATTGTACATTTGTTATAGCTTTGTTTTAAACCATTTCCACCCAGCTGACCTGGCTTTACCTATTCTAAACTTCCAAAACATTTAAAGTGCTTTTTTTTTTTTTTTTGCAATACAATAGCTTTTAATTGTCTGTTATCTTTGCAACATAATCTGTGAAAATTAGGAGAATGGTATTCTATTTATTAGCTAGCTAATAGCTGGTGCTGTAGTTCTTTTAAATGTAAAATAGTCACATATGAAGAATTTGTATACAATAGACTTCATGTCTTTTAATAAATGATTTAGATGAGCTGATTGCATTGATAAAGAGCAGACACAGATAATTCTCCCAGTGAACATTTCAAAGAAGCTGCACTGATCTTTATGTCATACTGTATGTGAAGGCTAAACTTTTTGTCGTAATTAGCCATCTTACCCCATGGGCAATTAAAGTATGTCTAAATTTCAATAGCGGCAGGGCATACTCTGTGACAAATTATAGTCATTAGCCAAAATGCTGTTAAATGTAATTTAAATTGCTTTTTATTTATTGACTTTCAAGGCTAGAGTAGCTGAGCATTTTTACATATTGTTTTATTTGAGGAGATTAAAAAAAAAGGAAATAAATTCTCCTGTACCTTTTAAAGATCGCCCATAAACTTTTTCAAATATATTTTTTAAAGTTCTGCTATTTCTAAATAAATAATTCCATTTGTTAATATTTTTTTTAACGCCCTAATGTATAATGTACATTATGTTTATGATAAACAGAACACTAAGAAAAATATTTGTTTTTCTCTGGAGTAAAAAATAAAATTCAAATGTGTATGCCATTAAAAAAAAATATTTATTCTAAAAATAAATAAATATTTTATTATGTTTATGGACTATTTTTTATAGGTTCACACAGTTGAACCAGACACAGTATGGCCTCACATAGCAAAATTCGAATATGCCAAATTTACAAAAAGTTAATTTATAGGTAGGACTTTACCCTATACCAACCCTCCCGACATTCAGTGTGCTCGCAATACTGTAAAAAATGTAAGAGGCAAAGTTAGGGAGATGTTAAATGCTCAACCCTTGTTATCTGCCAGCTGCTTATTATACACCTTTGTATTTGCAGTGAATGGAAATACATTCTACTGATGTGAGGATGGAATTTTGTAGTTTAGCTTGTTAAACTATATGTTATTGCACATTAAGCCTGGTAATACCGCTGGACTATGCGATAATCATTATTTAACGCGTCGACTCAAGAGTCTCTACCAGATGGATGGAAAGTAGTCACATATTTGATTATATCATTTTGACATGGCTTTTGATCCTTTTTTTTCTGCATGAGTAGGAGATAACAATTTGCCTTGATATTTTGCCTCATATTCAATTGAATTTAAGTGAGGTGTGCCAAAACTTGAAGTATGTGACGTGCTGTTGCTGTAGGTGGTAACAATATACTGCAAATTACATTTGGAACTAAAACAACAGCGGTATATCAATCATAATATATTTTTTTAAATGGGATTTTACATAATATTTATTGTTTTATTGGGAAAACATTCTTGTGATAATAAATCTTTGGAAGGCATCTAAAGATGATCCGTAGTAATGGTAAAACACTGGTACTGAACAGATCTTGTAAATGTCAAAAGTTCCAACGTGGCACATATAATGTGATGGGAGATCAGCAAATGGTCACAGAAATTGATGTTCTCGCCTTCTTTCAGTTCTCCACCCACTTATACGTCATTTAAAGCAGAGGTCAAAATTCAATATTCTGATGCTATGCTTGCTGCATAATGCTGTATAATGAGCTGTCAAAAAAGGGGTGGAGAGCAGTCAGAAATGTTCCTTTAAATGACAGTAGGGTTTTTTCTTCTTTTTTTCTTTAATAGCCACTAACCTTTTAAGATG
The DNA here is from genome assembly GCF_032062135.1 of Pyxicephalus adspersus. Classification (NCBI taxonomy): domain Eukaryota; kingdom Metazoa; phylum Chordata; class Amphibia; order Anura; family Pyxicephalidae; genus Pyxicephalus; species Pyxicephalus adspersus. Next base: position 42,539,237 of record NC_092863.1, on the reverse strand, counting down.
CAGCCATGATGTCATAGTTAAAGAGAAATAAAGCAACTAAACACACGGGGCCGATTTGCTAATGGAATACATTTTTCTGAATTTGATCGCATGTTTCATGTTAACAGTCTGGAAGGAAAATTACTCCTCTATTAAATTAGCCTTGTAATGGGAATTAAGACAAAAAAATGAAATTGGAAACAATTCTCAGTTACTAGTATGTCTTATGTCTACTTTATGTTTTTTTAGGTATACTTTACACTAGTAACATTTTTACAAATAGCTTGGTGTTATTTAGACTGGACTATATTGCACAATAAAATGATTTCACAAGGTTCAGGGGTGGATGTATATATAACTATTGAATATAGAAGAACAACATTTATTAAAATTATATTCTAGTAAAAGTACATGTTGTTTATTATCGACATCTTTTTGGTATTAGATTTATTTTCACACATGTTCTAGCCATCTAGTTCTTTCTTTATCTCGCTCATTATCTACCTATATCTCTGCTTTTCTTCCTTATTATTGCTCTCTTTTTCTTTCCATCTCCATTATTTTTCCCCCTAATTCAAGAACTCAACATTTTCATATGTACTTGCAATAATGTATATATATATGATAAAATAATGCTTTATTTAAAAGCAGCAATAAATGTTTCAAAATATATTTTTTTGTTAGCAAAGAAAAAAAAAGGTGAATAAGGTGAAAGCAGATTTTACTAACTTATAACGTTGTATTACATCTTCCGTAAAAAGAAAAAAGCCTTTATACCAAACCAATGAATTAGCATTCACCTATAGTGGTGTGTATATATATATATATATATATATATATATATATATATATATAGATAGATATAAATCATGAACCCCGCTGTAGCACATTCAGAAAATAACTCCATATAGGATTTGCCCTGACCCTGATTAGTTTGACAGAGTGAATTCAGATTGTATTAGGCTGTAGAGCCCCTGGACAGCATTTTAGTAAATATATAGAAAGTTGTGAAATCACACCTTTGATGTATTATTAAAATGAGACCATTTAATGAGATTCTAACCCATTATTAGCAGCAAAAAACGAATACATGAATTAAAAATACAGTGAATTTATTAGACATAAAAAAGTCCACAACAAATTTGAGTTGATACATACACCCCACTGATTGTCCTTTCAATCATGTTCTTTATATCCATGCCATAAATTCCAAATAACGGAGAGTTATGGCAGAAAGGGGATTCCAAGAAAGAATTTGACCTTCGTATGTGAGTACCATTTATTTTTGAATCATCAATTTCCCAGCCTTCCCTATAGCCTATATTGGTTTCCTGTAGCATAGACTATAATGTACTGGAAGGCACCCATTATCTACTCTATTCCAATCAATAGTGTAAATAGCCTCAGAGAGTGTTTGTATGAAGAGGTAATTAGTCCGGGATGTTGAACTACATTTTGACAAATGTAAGATTGCTGAATGCTTACTTTTCAAAGAGTTATTATGTTTGTGCTTTTCTTGGAATAATAGTTTTGTGTTAATGTTTAACCCATTTTTTCCCTGCTGACTTAATTCCTTTTATTTATATACTGCCATAATATATTCAGAAGACATTTTAATCTCTTTAAAACTCGCATAAAAAGCTAGCACATTGACTGAGAATTGTTTTTACTACAGTGCCGACCTTTTCATAGTAATAACCTGTCAGCGTTATTTCCTTATTCAAATGAACTCTGCGGATTTGCCATTATAATAACTGTGTACACAAGTAAATTCTGACCTGAAGTTAAAGCGCTGCTAAATATTTCCATCTTGCCGAAGTGCTAAAAATAATGTATGTAGGTTTGTGTAGCTCACTCTTAGGTAATAGAAACATAAGTCTTTCTATGTAATGCCGCGGCAATAATTCCAAACAGTTTTACTGGCTCTGTAACAATGGATGTGATTTATGGGAGCTAGACTGGATATACAATGGGCCCAATGCCCACAGTCAGGTTTTACCCGAAACAACAGGATGAATGTTGCAATCTGATTGGTTGCCTTGAGGTGCAGCTTCACCATTGGGTAAAACAGTGCAAAGAACTTTCATTATATTTCTGATCAGATTTTACAGTCAGTTGTGGTTCATATAGTTACGGATAAATGGCTGGTTGAATGGGTGCTGATCAGATGGATGGTGAGTGGCCACTATTCCCTGCACAAATCCTTTTTTGAATAGAATTTAGACTATTATAGAGTTATCCATGGAAAGAGATTACAGGCTTCCAATGCTGACTGCTCCTTCTGGAATTTCTTGTTGCTGTGCTAGCATGCTGATCCAGTGGCTTCAATCATTTGCATTACTTACTTTTACACGTATGTATGCCAAGTGTCCCAGCTGCAGTCTAACTCTTGCTGTTGCATATTTTTTCTGGGGCGGTGCCTGTAAAAGTTTGCCAGCAATTAGATCAGTGTAAAAGCCAGACAATTAGCATTTTCAGGAAAAAATAAACTGGCAACCTACATCTTTTTTAAGGATGTGAGTGTTTATAGATAGATATCACTTGATATGATATAAGATTGAGATTTCACCGTTATATAATTATTTCCTCTCTCTCTCTCTCTCTCTCTCTCTCTCTCTCTCTATATATATATATATATATATATATATATATATGTATATATTACACATACAATGACTATATAAAAAAATAACTAAACATGATTTTAGGAGGTTTTTGTTCCAGGCAGACATATTCCAATATAGTGAATTATAAAAAGGATACCCAAACTCTTATTTTAGATCATTGCACTTTGCCCAAGGTTCAGATTATTTCAGATTATCATCAAGCAAAGTTTGAATTATGAGTCTGAAATAAGTCAGTATAGCTTGTATTCTTGTTCAGATATATAAAAAGTAGCACATGTTGTGATTTAGGTTTTGTAGGTCCCTTCCTGGCAGCAGATAGCGTCTCATTTCATTTTGGTAACAAATGTCACCATGTTCATGGAAGGCAAGCATATAATAAAATGAATAATTCCATTTAGTTGTTCAAATGATACACTAAGGATCCGGTCACACTTCAGTTTTTAAAGGGTTTTTGGATGGCCTTGTTTGTGCACTGTTGTGTGTTAAACAGCCGCAATCTGCATTGTACCAGTGCACTGAAACCTGTTGGACATAACTTTAGCTATTTTTGTCTGCATATCCCTTTGCTTATAGAAAAGGTTTTGACATTCCTATCTTTGTATGGTGCATAGTAATACAAATGATCCGTGCATTCTCATGTATTGCAGTACAAACTTATGGATGTGTGTGATAGCACTGTCATTCTGCAGCAGTTGGGGTACCGTGGTGTAAATGTGCTGTTTTAGGATTTCTACACATTTTAGAGGGGTCCAGGAATGGATTGGAATGCTGGATATGGCACTGGTGTCAATGGACTTTTGCTTTTTTCCTGCAGGTTTTTGGCAACAGAACAACCACAAACATCTGGGGTCATAACAAGAAAAATCATTAAAGTAAATAGGGGGGGGGGGGGGGGTGTATGTCTGAAATTAAATTCTGCTTATAAGTCAGTGCTATGTAGTGGTTGTGTCTTAGTGTTGCTTTTCAACAAGCAAAGTCCCCTTGGTGTATCTTCTCAGTAGTTGTTAAGGGAAACAAGTAATTGCCCTGGGCAACTTCCAGTGGATATTATGCACATACATATTATATTATATTCATATTATGAAAATAAAGTATGGAGCAGCATTAAACATTCAGTCTTGTTACTTTCCAATATCCAATATTATTATTATTCTTTTTTTTTAATGTACCATCAGATTACGCAGCCCTGTACAATAAATAGGGTTTGCTGTGACAACCTGAATACTTTAACAAGTACCAGTATGCATGGGCTTGCTAAAATACACTATATTTTCAATTCCACATACAAGACCTACCCTGAAACATATAAAAATGGCAATTGTTGTAATCAGAGCCTTAAGAGTACCAAAGTTTTTATTAAAGGCACAGTGAATTATTAAACTTAAGCTTCTCTTTTTTCATATTGCTAAAATAAGATAGAAAACAGTAGAATTAAATCTAAAAGTAAAAAAAAAATGAGCAGACATGTTTCTTTAGACTTTTACTGTTACTTCTTCAATAAAACAAACTTACCTTTCTTTTCACAATTATGTAACTACACTTGCGTATCCTCGCATCCTTACCCAGTCCTCTTCCAGAACCTTCCTGCTCACAATGTTTTTAGGTTTAGTTCTGCTTTAATAAATATGAATGAACATTGAGTTGAGTCAATAGCTTCCAGGACTAGGGAATAAATCTACAGCCACATGCATTTCTATAATATATGGCTGACCACACACTTTCAGTGATGTGATTGGGTAACCGTTGCAAAGACTTCAGTAAGCTCCTCCCCTTTCTGCCGTAACGACAGTCGTGACTCCTTTTAGGTGTCCATATACAATATGAACCTCTGCCCACAGTTCTATCTACACAAAAGTGCAAAAGTGTATAATAACAACAAATATAATTAAATTATATAATTAGGCTTGAGAACTATTGTTAAATGGAGATTTTATTTAAATATCAACAAAGTACTAATATATTTCCCAAATGTTTTATTTTTCAATATGCAAACCTGTGCTTTGTTAGCTTTATAACAAACAAAACTTTTTTTTCCAGTATTATGCTGTACAGTCACTTGCATCTGTCTGTGATAGATTTGCTAAAGTTATGTGGAAATATACTCAAATTAAAATTGAAAATGCAAAATTATGCATCTAATTTATGCAAAAAACTCTGCTGATAAATACAGAACATATAGGATTATTAGTTAATTATGTCTCACCAAGAGTTGAAATTGTTGACACGTTTTTAGCTCACACCTTATTGAATCATGTGTGAATGTATAACATGATGGAATTTCATCACCTTTACATATGTCTTGGGCTCTTCTTGTTGGAGAAAACAGTTAAAAGATGTATTACTTCTCAGAATTCTGTGTGTGAAGTGTAGCTGTAAGAGACGGAGGTTACCAGTATTTTACGGACTTGATAGACCTCAGGAATACTGTCTAATTTTGGGAGATAGGAAGGAGGGAAGTCTTTTAGCTCAAGGGATTGTAGGTAAATATCACCCCTGCCATGTTCTTACTGAACAGACTATAAAAAAATAAAATTATTAGTATGGATAAATGATTAGATAAGCCAACAATTGTACCACTATCTTTCCATTATTAGCCTCCCAATGTAGAATGTTGAATAATGATGCAGAGACTGGAAGAAAGGTTGTGTAAAATAAAACTTTTTAATTGTTACATAATACATTTTTATAGAGGTGTATATATCCACCAAAAAGAGGAACAATTGAGAAGGTACAGAGAGCCTTCGTTCTGAAATAGGAACGGTCTCCTCAAATTAGGGACAGTTAGGGGTATGTTCAAGTAGCAGTGTTATATGATACACGTACATACTTCATGCAATATCTAACCACATGCTATAACACCCCCCATCAAATAAAAGAAAACAAACTCCGTCATTGTAGGTGTAAAAACTAAAAGCTAGTGACTCAGATTGTTTCAGGTACCTTGTGTGATTTTCTGATGTATCTCTATAATATTGCCGGTATTGACATCTGGTCTGCGAATAATCTGGCAGATTTTTGCAGATGCCAAACATTACAAATTCTGCCAGACAGACATCAATCATAACACTTGGATTGTTTTTTTGCTGCTAGCTGCACATCAAAGTAGCTTTACGATTCCAATAGAAACCAATCAAATTCAGACGTAACTTTCCTGACATTTTTCATTGTTCTTATTGTTGGTATGAGACGGCACATATAGGTATTTCAGACTAAGCTGGCCATGTGATTATACATTTCTCTTTTAGATTTATTAAAAAAAATTTAAATGCAATGCATTTTGTTCATATGCCTTTTTATTGCTTTACAGCTATTGGTAAATCTAAAAAATGTTTTGTATGACCAGTTATATAGGATTAGGTACATCTGTTGGCCCTGGTCTAATGACAGCTCCTCACATTAGTCTATTAATACCCAAATTAGTTTACTTATTTTTCTGATTTTTATTTGTCCATCTGTACATCATAGGATTAGAATAGTTTCCTTAGTTGGTTCACTGCAACAAAAATAAACATTTACTGAAAATCCACCATACTTTATTTCAATTCACACATAGAACACTTGAAGACTTTTAACAGTTCTTGGGCTGTATAAATCATCCATTGGACAAAAGTTTCATGTTGAAAGTATGTGTTTGAAGGTATGTTGGCAGAAATACAAGCACAACTGGAGATTGTTGCTCTTCTAAAGTTCTAAAACATGATTTTATATGTAACAGTTTAGTAAAAATTAACACGCCTAACATTTTCATCTACCCTGATCACATTGAAATTCCAAATGGAGTATAGGTTTCACTTATACATATATTATGAATAAACTACAAACTTAGTGATTTATAGAAGATTAAGAATGGATCTTTTGTTAGTGCCTATTATAAAAATACAAATAATTAGGCACTGATATTGAACATAAATGTTATTCCTGTTGATTCTAATTTTTTGATATTTTTTTTGTTGCTTTATAGTACAAAAAAAGTTTTTTTTTTAAATGTATGTTACCAACAGTTACTATAAATTGAATATTTCTGAATTTTTTAAACCAAATTAACTTTTGATTATAGCAAAAATCATATGTATTGTTGTACTATTTAAATACCTTTTTTTTTTTGACCACATGCTAGTGGCCTCTCGCTCCTAAAACATATGATGTTGGCATTTGAACCTATTAGTCATCATACCTGTGCAACCTTGTAATTTAGTAATCACTATTGTCACTATTGTTGGATGAAAATGACAGCACAAAAAGTTGTTTAATGCATCACTTCTATTGACAGACATTACTTATTTGAAAAACATAGTTCCTGGCATACTAAACATTGTAAGCACAAAGGGTTTGATTTGTTAAAGTTGAACATTAAAGTGTTATTACATTTTTACCTAGGATCACTTTGTAAATATTGCAGTTTTCATTTACTTGCAGATTTTTTTTCTAATGTTAATTTTCTCTATTTAATATCCTCATCACTGCAGGAGAATGTGAAAAGTGAATAGTGAGAGCGGGTGATCTTTGTCTTTATATCTAAGCTGCATTTTGTGTGTGTGTATATATACTAGATTGTAAGCTCTTCGGGGCAGGGTCCTCTCCTCCTGTATCACTGTCTGTATTAGTCTGTCATTTGCAATCCCTATTTAATGTACAGCGCTGCGTAATATGTTGGCGCTATATAAATCCTGTTTAATAATAATAATAATAATAATAATATATATATATATATATATATATGTGTGTGTATATATATATATATATATATATATATATATATAAACACACACACATTTGTTGTAGGGCTATACTCATGACTCTAGTGTTGCGGTGCATTATGATTTTGTAAAGAAAGTTGCATTCAGACAGTTTTACATTAATGAGATCTTCATATAGCCTTTTAAACAAAACGGGCAGCAAACATAAAAAAGGAACCTATAGCTACAAGCATAGCCAGGTCATGCACCTCCGCACCTCCAGTGCAATAAAAAAATACAACTTGTTGTAGAACCCCACTCCCCACTCATAATGAAGGAATTTTAGCACACCGATGACTTGTTATTTTACCGTTCTTCCTCCCTCATCCTGTCAGTAGATTTCCAGTATTAGAGTGACATGTATTACTGAGCCTGTTTTACTCTTCCTTTTCCAGTTTGCACCCCACTGTACAGGCAACTGATACAATGATTTTTTCCTTTAAATTTACATTTACTATAATTTGTACTGAAATCATATCCAAATTGTATTATTTCCATTTGGAGTTCAATATTAAAGATAACTTTAATTTTTTAGTGTTAATTTTTTTTTAATTTATTCTAATATCCAACCATGCTCCTAAAATATGATAGGAGCACTGACCATGAATTTTACATCTTTTCTCTTAATATTCAACAGCTATTTATTTACCCAGTGAAAAGGTTTGTAAATTAGGTGTTAAAAACTTATGAGGCACTTGTTGCAACATGCAGTATAATAATCCTTAAAATAATTATAATTTATTTGGTAGAGTTATTGGTATCATTTGATAGATAATATTGCATTAATTTAGGCATAATTAGGTATCATTTGATAAAGCAGTGTAAAGAGCACTGAATAGGAGGGGAGTGAAGCAACCAATAAGATTTCACATTTTGTGACATTTATTTTGTCTCTTTTTAGTTTAGTACAAACTAAGAAAATATGATTCCTGATTGGTTGCTTTATTAGTATATAATAATAATATATTTATATAATGTATCTGTTTGCCCTTTTTAATAGTTGAGTCTGCAAAGCACATCTAGCAATACCAATAGGTGTATTTTATCTAGCACTGTCATGAACAAACATTTTGCATTTATTTACCACATAGTCATTCAAATATATATATATATATATATATATATATATATATTTATTTATATGGAGGTGCAATAATTCATACCAAAAATCTCGTGGGATACCTGTATTTTTGTGTTGTTGCAGTATAGCTATATCTTTCTGTTTCTACCCTATATGAGTGTAGTATGAAGTAGCAATGTGCCGTCTTTTGCCAGTTGAAATGTAGCCACAATGAAGGAATCGGGGTCATCTATCAGGATGCAATCTTGTTGACAGCTGCCAACCAACTCTTTCTTTCAGGCTTAAACTGACTGAATTAAATGGCTGTCTACATAAGTCACTTTTGATCCACTAATGTCAGCAGAAAGCTTACTTCTGAATTCTTAACAATACTTTGCCATGGACAGAGGAGGACTTGTGAAGGTCTATGATCTACAGAAATTTTTGCCAAATTGGTCCAGTTCCCATTTTCCTGATTTCTTCACAGTTTATATACCGGTAGATTATTTTGAATTCCCCTAGTTAATTACCCTTGATGAAAATTTTGGAAACCTGACCTGTTGGTAATTCTTAGGGACTGAAGTTGGTAGACTATTGAGAAAGAAGGACTTTTCATTTGTTTTTCTTTTCTATGTTACATTTACTTGCAACTAGATGAATCAGTTGTATAATTAAAAGAAAACTTTCCTGAGAAAAACTACCATTGTCCACTTATTATTTGGTTCTGTTGTTATAGTTAACCCCTATTTTCAGTACTGTGGGTCCAATAGGAGTATGCAGATAAGGGCTTTGTGTGTACTTTGATTTTTTTGACACGCTCCAGCTTCACAATGTATTGAGGCCAGTTGATTAGCAAGCATATTGGCCAGGCAATAGGAATACACAGGCATTTTAACCTCATGCTACTAGGAGATCTAACTACTTGTTTGCCAGTCACAAGTGGTTACATTCCTCACTCACATAAAAGTCCAAGACAGGCCTAGTCCGTTGCTTATTTTACAGGGCCTTAGGCTAATATAGTACATATATACATTTTTGAGGTTTCATATAAGCAGTTTGGCGTTTTTATAAATTGCAGTCATTGTTTTAAGTTGATTATACATGCTGCAACAATTACAAAGATATTGGGAAATTGGTTTGGCAGCATAACAAGGATGACCCTAAAAACTTTCAAAGCTGATGATTATTTTATAAAAATCAATGGAAAACTTATTGGATGTGCAGGAAAATATGAACAGATGTCATTTTTACCAGGGTGACATAGCTTTTTCCCAACAGCACTGATAGCTAAGAATAAATAATGTACAGATTTTTCCTGATGAGAAGGGGCTGGAGGAGTTCACTGTACATCTGTGTAATGTATCTAATTCTTTTGAACTGGCCATTTGTTGTTATGACCAAATAAGTGTTAAGACGTATTGCATGCCTCTAGAAATTTCAGTGATCTGCTTTACCTACCCCATACTGTATTCCTAATTTCTAACTTAGAATGTATACAGGTGTATTAGAAATATATCAATACTGAAACAAGATGCTCATATATAGGTTTAATAACTCTGTAAAGTATACAAACTATCATTGGTGGAATCCCCTACTCTTTTCTGTCTCGGTAGAACTGGTATTTCCTGTTCAAGCTTATTTAACATAGAGAATAAACGCTGAGATAAACCTGCAAATGATTAGCCTAACAATGAAAGGATGTTTTTACTAGAATTAGCCCAAGATCAGTCTATTGACTTTGTTTTGAAAAAAAAAAAATTGTATTTGACTTTTACTAGGTGTTTCTACTTTAGATACATCTTTGCATTTTTTTATTCATATAAAATAACAGCCCAAAGCTAGGTGATACATAAGGCTATATTCATGATATGTACTGGTTTGTGATGTAGGAATGGTCACTGAATATCAGCTGATATTGTACCCCGTATTATTTTACCAGTGGAACCGCCATGGACGTTCTAATAAGTTTCATGGACTTTACCAGGAACTTGTAAGAAGCAACAGAGATAAGCTAAGCTCATGTTTAGGGTTTGATATATTTTTGGTTCATATTTTTTCTAATCCATACATTCTTTAGAAGGGGGCTTTTAAAGATAAATAGTCCAGTCCTAGCGAGTCTAACCTAGTATTCAGGACAAGATAAGAAATTGTTTCTGCATAAATCTATACAGTTCTACAAAAAAGTCCCTTCCTTGAAAAATACATCAATGCATATAATGTAGTTTCTATTTTCCTCCTTATAATACCACATAATGGATTTTATTAGCAATCTTATTTATAGACACAGAGACTGCCAATTATTTAAACAGACTGTAAGTTTACTACTTCTTGTAAAACTTTTGTATTTTGTCTCAGTTGTAAAAACAGGTCTCGTGTTTCAGCTCTAAAGTTGCCTCTGGTGAGCACCTGCTCTGTCAAAGAAACACAGATGACCCCCAGGCAATATAATACAAGAAGCATAAGCTAGATTTCCTGTTATCTCACTGACTTCTATAAACTAAGATGTGACAAGGGTCACATAGGGAGCATCTTTCGTACAAATTATTATACTGTGCTAAGGTGTAAATTCTGCAGTGTTTATTTGATCTGTTAATTACATTTTGTATTACTGTAATGCAATGGTTGTACCATCTCAAATAAAGCAACTGCAGATATTGTAAGTGGATTTTGACTTACTAGTAATACCACTAGGCTTAAAACACTGTTCTTGATATTGATATCTTCAGAAGTTGTAAAAAGCCAGTGTGCTATGGATGCTTAACAGACACTTGTTGTCGCTGTGCTTTGAAGTACCTTGTGAGCAGTTGTTGAAGGTAATGGGGTTTTATGTCCTAGAGGAGCTGGGGTGCAATTACTCTGAGCTCCATTCACCTGTTGGTGGATACTTTTTGTGCTACTCTCAATGAGAAGTTGATTAAAGATCAATTAAATCTATACTGTGCACGTGCATGGGAATTACCAGGATTTATTGGGATATAGGGTGAATTTCTACTTGTTCAATGAGAACTCAGTGAAACAAATAGACCCTAAACCAGAAATAAAAGTTAACACAAGCCGAGGTGGTGTAAAGCAGCCTTGTGTACATTGTCCAAGAGGATACTTTGTAAATTAAAAAAACACTTTTAAATATTTGTTATTTTAGAATTCGGATGTTTCCTAATTGGCTAGTGAGGTGGAAAAATTGAAAATATTCTTACATTTTTGATACATAGTAATATAGTTGTCCTGAGACTTGCATAGTATTTTCTTTTAACTTTAATATAGATACATTACACTGTTAGCAGTTGGACGTTTAAAGTAGGCTGCTAGTTGGGCAAATGGGCCCCGAAGCTTAGATTGGCTACAGTGAGATGTTGTTTGGGAATGTGACATTTAATGTTAATGTTCCCAGTGGCAACAGTGAACTTCAGCACCACTTTTAAAAATAAATGTCATATTCTGTTGTGAAAAACATTTGAAATGTCCATGTTTTTTCAGGGATAAAAATTCTGGTTGAACCATAGTAAAGTAAATATATTGCATACAGCTTTTTGTATATTTTATTAGTTCTTAAGCTTTTTGTATTGGATAAAACAAGCTGAAAATTGATATTGCAGTTCTCTGTTCATTCTCACTATTGGTTTACTTGCCAATTTTTTAAATTTGATCTATTACCAGGAGTCATTTTTCTCACTGCTGGTTTATTCTTATCATTTTTTATTAGAAAATACAGTGCAAAGACTTAAATGCCCTTGATTGGCCTTGTAATGACAATGGATCATCTCCATTGGACACAATCCGTTGGATTGGTCAGATTCAGATTAGAAAAATAATGATGAGTCTGAAAAGAGAAGTTTCAGACATTAAAAAGGACATAGAAAAAAAATCAAGGTATTAAGGTAACTTTCAGAAGGGATGTATTGTTATGAATGCGGGGGGTGTGGAAAATTTTGCCTCTTCCAAGAATGCAGTGTACAACGCTACATACACACTTGAAATAATTATTGTTGGAAACGAAGGACTACCTTCCTGCATCGTTCAAAAGATTGTATCCAGCGTGTGTACACTATTGGTGGATTATATTTGAACGATCGTATTGTTACAACATGTACAGATTTGTGCACAATACGATCGTTCAAAATAACCGTGCATAATCGTTAGTCGTTCGTTTTCTAACTATAATTTTTGCAAGTGTGTACCTAGCCTAAGTCTAAAGGGGCAATCACCAGTCACATGAGGTAGATAAAGAGGTAATTAATTGTGTGTAATTGTCATTGCCTTCCAGCTCCTAGGGTTGTCCAGCATGATGGGGTTGTTTCTTCAAAGTAATGCGCCACTTTTCCCTGGATGTCCAAACTGATAGGCTTGTTATGCTAGCATTTGTTTTAAATTAATGTTACACAACTTTCCAACGATTCACACAGTGTGTTTATGAAAAAAGTGAATAATTTAAAAAATGTATTTATTTATTTACAGGGAAGGCTTCACATAAAGATGCTTGAATGAGTGAATCAGCCCCTGTGTTTTTTGCACAAGAAAGGATTGTTTTCTGAACTACGATTGGAGTTTTATTGATTAGTTTAGTTTCCCATTTTTATCCTAGTTTTTAATGAATTAATTTGCAGTTTTATATATTATATTTAGCAAATTTCACTTGTGTTGAACACATCCAAGTCTTCATTTTTAATATAAACATTTTTCTGTAAGATAACTTGTTTCCATTTTTATTTAATATTCTATCACACCTCCGAGCCAAGAGAACATTCATCTCTCAGATGAGATCAAGTCAGTACCATGACCACATTCTATAAAAATAGCCAAGGAATCTTTATCCGTGACCTTTTCAGAGCTTTTTGCCCATGGATTTTAGCCAAAGACCTAATGAGACTGGGCCACTGCTAGGCAATTGCAGCTAATCAGCGAGCTACAGGTGTGATTCTCACACACAGCCAACGGCGTCATCTGCTCTTTCTCCTTAGCTACAGACACTAGCTTCATCACTTGATTTGCATTTTAAATATTACAAGCAAAAAGAAATGTAATATCTTCATGTAGGCACATTCGGCAGAAGCACAGGAGCAAGACTGGATGTTGTAGATATGAATATTTGATTTATTTTAATCATACCAGTCAGCTTATTTCAATTATAATATAGGAGATGTCCTTCAATAGTTGATAAAAAAGCTAGTAAAAACCAACTTTCTAAAGCGGAACTCCAGAAAATATTTAGGCTCTTTCCATATAACAACAGGAGTAGTCCAGGTCTCCCATTTTCATAATGTTGGTTTATACTTCCATGAGACAGTTAAGAGCTGTGTGAAGTCTGAGCTCCCATCTGAAATCAACGTTCTGACATAGCTACCAGTTTGATTTTATGAGGATTTATTGTAGCAAAGCGTTCCAAAGAGATAAAGGCTACATCTTACAGGGCAGGAAGGGAATGGGCAATTTACTGATACCTTAGGGGTGTGAATGAGCATTTGCGTTTGCCATAAGCTCACTATTGTTCATGTAGTTGTTTAAAACCTTATGTGTTATCTATCTGGTCTTTCCCACTTATGATTGTTATGAGACAAGAAAATTCCACCAAAATATTATTAGTTTTAGATACATCTGGGCAGGTTGAGTTGCTGATCAGCTTCATGGAGCTCTTTGAGGCCCTGGAGGAGACATTCCCACCCATGTATTTTCGGGCTCTTTTACCTACCTTGGCTAGAAAGAAGTTTCCTTGTTTTTCCTGGGTTGGGTATTTCCTTATTGTCCTATTATAGATGTTAGGAGTTGGGAATGAGATTTAATGGCAGGGGAGTCAGGGGCAGGATATTAGGATCCCACCAATGGAGAACCATAAAAACATAAAGAGCAAACGAATTACCCAGCAGCAGCTTTCCATATGCAAAACACCAGCACTGGGTTGTCTTAAAGGAAATGTAAGAAGCAGAAATGCATTGCAAACTTTACCCAGTCCTGCTAATACAACACAACTTGTTTCTTTCTTTCTCCCTGCATTTTTTTTCTCTTTCTCTTTTTCATCTCCCTCCCTCCCCTTGTTTTTTTCCCTCATACCCCTTTTCTCTCTCCCATCTTCTCCTCTGTTCTTTGTTTCTGCTTAGCTGTTCCCTGCAGTTGAACCAAGGTTAACCCCCATCCTATTAAAAATTAGAAGCAGGGAAAGCAGGGGGAATTTTTGCTTTGTTTTTCCAAAGCAACAGCAGTAATTGCTATTATTTCTTCACCATTTGCCAGACTTCTCCTCACAATGGACAGCGCAACATATGGACATTGTTGCAGCAGAGATCATGCTTTCGCCGTATATTTGCATTTATGCATATGTATAACATGTCTTTGTCTGAGAGTAAACATGGAACGGAGAGATAGTCAGACATTTGCTTTCACTGCACATTTGGACATGTGTTAGGCTTATATAAATATAGCATTTAAATGAACATGTAATCTCTGCAGTTGTATACAGACAGTAGATTGACTTTGGTTGTTTTATAACTAAAAGCATCAGCTACTCTTCAGCTGACACTTGTAATCTGAATGCAACAGCCAAGCTGAAATTTGGTAAAGCCCCTATAATTTTTATACATTGAATTAATAAACAGACAACGTATCCAGTCCTAAAGCAGAGTTTTTAAACTGGCCATGTATGCTGGGATTAGTTTCCTGGAGTTTGGCAAGTTTAATGTCTAATGTTTGTTGGCTGTTTATTATGCATATTTCATCCTGCATATTTCATCCTTTCCAACTAATGTTTACCCTTGTTTGAACACCTATAATTAGCTTAGCAGTAAGAAGAAAGTTAAAAAATAAAATACTCCAGTAAATACTCAGGGTATACAGATGATTGCTATACACATAAAAATTAATAATTTATCATTTTAATACTTTCAAACATATTTCAATATCAGCACAAGAAAGAAATGTTAATAGAACCAATTGTTTTTATTTTCAGATGTATGTATTAATAGAAAGACCCATTTAATATTATTGTTAGGGTATTTATATTAATATATTATA
This sequence comes from Pyxicephalus adspersus, assembly GCF_032062135.1. NCBI lineage: Eukaryota > Metazoa > Chordata > Amphibia > Anura > Pyxicephalidae > Pyxicephalus > Pyxicephalus adspersus. The sequence goes on along the minus strand of NC_092863.1, from coordinate 42,523,833 downwards.
TATTATAAATATATTATATATTATAAATATTATAATATAAGGATATATTCTGTGTCAAAACAATAAGTCTGTCTAAAGTTTATATTGTCAAATGCATTACCGGTCTTACACCCACTAATGCAGTGAACTCTAGCCTAAACTCATATAATTGTTTTATTTAGTATTTGTGGCATTTGACGGGAAGGTATGGGATCCTATGGGGATGTCACCCAATTTCCCCACCTAAAGTCATGAAAGTGCAAATAGTATTGGGTTTTAAATCATTTTAAATATTTGTTTTTTAGCTTCTGCTGAAATAAGCCAGTACTTGAGATGTCTAAGGGTTTATATTATTGGCGTTTTCCATTTAGATTCATGCAGCTGCATTCAAATACAGAAAAGGCATGAATTTGCTTGCATTTATAATGCCCCTCAGCAGGACATGCTTCAAAGAAACCTACAACTCAATGGAGAGCAGGCCGAACGCAGCATCTGATCCACCATGTGTACTGCTTCTTTAAAGTCAATGGCATTTTTCTGACTTGCATTTGATGTGTGTTTCAAACAATACTCATCAGCACGAGCCCTAATTTTGCTTCCTCCTACCTTGACATAAAAATTCCCTTTTTAGCTATCTAAGCTTATATGTTCATAGAAATGTCTGCAAAAAGAAAGCTCTTTCGGTAGTCAGAGAAGCCTGCACACATGCCCTCTCTTTGTTCATGTCCAGCTTTAATATTATCCAAACAATGTGGCTAAATAGCCAGTGTTACATGCATACAAAATCATTTTTTTTTATATTAATGGAAAAGAAAACCATTTTAAACCCAGACATCTAGTTACATTTTATTTAATACCTTCTCAAAACCAATGTTGTGCTGATGAAATCTGTGGTGTTTTTAGTGTTTTACTATTTACGTTAAGAGTGTGGATATGTACACCTCTTTTTGTATAGAGTAAAAACATTGCAGTTCCTTTGTGGGGCTTTACTTTTCAGTATCTGGTATTTCTGGAATGCCACAAGGTTACCAAACCTGGACCACAAAACACAGAAGGTTTAGAAGAGACACCAAAAGCAACAAAAGAAGTGTATCCACTTTCACAAGCTCCAGTAAACCATGTTGATCTCCGGCCTTCCCTCAAGCCCAAAGGTGTGCTGGAGTCCTGACCACAACGTTTTGTAAAATGATGTGTTGGAACTAGTCTAAGAGAAATTGTTTTGTTCAGGCATCTTTTATTCCTGGCTCCCTTGTCTGGGAGTTCTGTGTATATGTGTGTCTGCAGGAGAGAAGCAGAGTGGAAATGTCAAGGGTCATGCAGAAGGCGGGGTATCAGGTCATAGGCAGCTACTACCCCAGTGTGAGAAACCTGAAACGTGTTCTGGAGCTTAACTGTTTCCACCCCAGCTGCTTTCCCCAACCCGGGCAAGCCAAACGTCAGCTGTGCAAGCTGGATAATATGCAAACTTAAATGTTCTGATGGATTTGCTTTCTGCATAATATTACCCATTGGTTTTACAAGCAGAAGCCATTCGCCTTTTAACAACAAATATAATATCACATTATGGTTCTTTCAAGCTGTTATTAATATTCAAAAGTAATAAAATGAATGCGATAAAACCAAATGTCTGTGACCTCCTTGCAGTGATGATCTGAATAGCTAAACAGATCATCTTCCAAGAATAGATACTAAGTGATACGGGAGCATTCTTTACCACGCTAGGACACTTGTGAACAGTCTAAATTGCTTGAATCGTCCAGAGAGTGTTCAAAAGTAATCTCTGTTTACAGGCTTATCCCTGAAAAGAAAACATTAGGTGATTGCCGGGTTTATGATGCTAATGGATAATTATACGGAATGATGAGCATCTATACACAGTTTTACTTGGTTGGTAATGCTGGCCATTGCATAGGAAATCACAACTGAAATACATCACATTCTGGTCAATGTGGACATTCACACTCACCACATTCACTGTTGTCTAACTTTGTTGTAGCTTTTCTATGCATGCTGAGGTTTTAGTGTATTTAGTCATTTTAGTAATGAAATGCCTTCTTTTGGATAACTCCACCAATGAATATTGAAAAGCCACGGGTTATGTTAGGTCTGTTGTGTCCTAGCACACAGTTCTAGATAGACCCTTAAAAATAAACCTTTATGCAGTAACACTTGTGGCCTTTTGTACATTAACAGGCTCTCTGTGCTTCAACAAAGCATTCTGAAAATGCAATGTCATCATTTGCTTAGAGCTAAGCACACCCTCCCCAAGTGACAGCACTTAGGCTTAGTACAGGGGTGTCAAACTCTGGCCCGTGGGCCAAATCTGGCCCATAACATCCTTTTTTTGTCCCTCAAAGTAATCCTAAATATGAATTGCAGCTGACCCGCCGCTACATTGAAATAGCGCCCTTACTTCAATTACGGACATGCATCTATAGACCGACATTCCCGACATGCATCTATAGACCAGCGGCCTCTCTGCCTATGCGTGGACCCGCATTGGACTGTTTTAAAGACGCAGGGAATTGTAGTAGCGGTGCTATTTCAGTTCCAAGTTTGGCCTGTGACTTTGTCCAAGTTTTTCATTTTGTCCCACTGTGTATTTGAGTTTGAAACCCCTGGCTTAGTACATGGTTGCTCCATCACCAAGCCTTGCATTGTAAAAGGGTAATGCATTGGTAAAATGCACCCGGTATCATGCAGTGAGCTGCGTAAGTGAAATGAAACTGTGCGTTTTGCTCTTGTGTGAAGTAAAGGTCTTTTTTTTTACTTTTTGTAAATTACCTATCCCCTTCCCCCTGTCATGGAGATGATATGTTTAATGTCCAGCCTTGGTGGCAACCATAGCTCTCCATAGAAACATGATGTTACCCAAGGACAGGAAGTGTGCTACGTACAGGATAACAAGCTAAAAATAAAAGGAAAATCTGTAAAAAAAATCAAATTCCAACTCTACATCTAATGACCCATATGCCAGAATATATTCCATTTTTGGGCTTTAGATACACTTTGAATTCAGTAACCAAGTTTGGTTAAATATTATAAATATTGGTATAATGGTATAAATATTATTCCCTACCTGGCAGGTTGAGTGAATCTCAGGATTGGCTGAACAGTATAACAAATCTTTGGCAGGTGAAACAATTTAAACATTGTATGTATTTCAACTGTGTATTTTGCCTCATGCTTAGTGTTCTTTTTTTACAAAGTGTAGCAATGTAAAGGAAATGGATCTGCTGACTTATTGATTTTAAATTTTAAAAAAATACATATATTTATTTTAGCTGGTTTGGGAACTGTCCAAAATGATTTAACCCCTAAGTAAGCCCTTGTTTCCTTAAAGAGTTGGCTGAACTTGTTCAGTTGCCTCATATATGGCATGTGACACTGCACCCTTCATTCTATATTTACACTGTATTGGCAATCTGAGAAGACACCATTATTTTAGACATTGGATTGTATTATGTTACATTGTGCAAACAAATACTAGACTAGAGCAGGGATGTGTATATGGTTTTATATATATATATATATATATATATATATATATATATATATAAAACTTTGCTTGTTTGGGAGGGTGATATAAATATATATATATATATATATATATATATATATATATTTATATCATACTATATTGATATTCAAGTGCCAAAATGTTTCACAGCCCTGTACATTAAATAGGGGTTGCAAATGACAACCAAGAGGAGGAGAGAATTCTGCCCAAAAGAGCTTACAATCTTAAGAGTATATAACCCAATATATATATATATATATATATATATATATATATATATATATATATATATATAAATATATTTGACTTTCATGAAAGCTAGGATCAAAGGGAACTGATATGGCCCACTCCTATTTCTGCATAATAACTCTTTGGTTTAAATAGAAGCTTTTTAAACTGTTATATATATATATATATATATATATATATAAATATATTTGTATTTAGATGTACAAAAATATTTTACTTTCATGAAAGCTAGGATCAAAGGGAACTGATATGGCCCACTCCTATTTCTGCATAATAACTCTTTGGTTTAAATAGAAGCTTTTTAAACTGTAGTAGTAAAATAGAATAATGAAAAGAAACACATGCACAAACTAGAATACACATTCTGTGAGATTGGCTGCACTGCCGAATGGCTGACTCAAAGTATTTGATTGACATCAGATCTTGCATTATATACCAATGATTGCATGGCATCCTGGTTACTCCTGTGTCTAAAATATATACGAGGAAGTTAAGTCATGCTTTGACAATTGTTAATACTAGAAGCGACCCCTGCCCTCAGTGTTTGAGTTTTTAATAAAAATTTATACATGAGTGTTATACATACATACATTTATATATCTAATAAGACTTCTAAATATGAGCTTAGGGTATACGATGGACTACTTGTTCTAATATAGATTTTTGTGGGGGCTGTATCACTATCTTATCACATGATGTCTCCTTGTTGGCAGTGAAAGAGTTACGGAATAGTTTGCTAAGGCAAACGTTTAGAAAACGTTTTTCCTGCTCCACATAATGGTTCCTTATATATAAGTATACTGTTAATAGCTTTGGTTGTATCTGCAGAAACTAGAAATCCTGTTGATCTTACCAGAAATCTTGTCAGCTGGTAAATTGTCTATGCTAACTATTGACATGTATATTTTCTTAGCTCTAAGGAATACAAGAGCACACCACTCTATGTTGAGGACAAAAGAAGGTCTGTACACTTGTTATGTTACTGTTGTCCTGATACAGTATGCTGAATGAGCATTTTAGGACAATATATGTGTTTCTTGCAGAACTATTAGACTCAAATTAGGGAAAATAAGCTTTGAAAAAAGAAAACAAATGCAGCCACCGCACCCAAGTATTGATAAACTGCAATATATATTGGTTTAGATTCACTTTAATTTATTATATAAAATTCATTGAATGGTTGTCACCTGATCCAGTCAGTAAAAATCAGATCAATCAGCAGTCACATGTGTCTATGTACACAGTGCCACCTCTAACCTTACCCCCCTCCACAAGCTGTCCTGATTTCATTGTCTATGCTTATGGAAAGACCAGTATTCGGGACGAATGTCAAAGGCTTTTTTTTTTTTTTTTTTTTTTTTAACTGTGGGTCAACAAGTTGTATAGATGACATGTCATATTAACTCTGGCATCCCCCGGGGATATTTTCATATTTCCCAGAGCAAAGACAATGTGAAGTTACTGCGGCAAAGTAATTGTACAATACATTCTTGCAAACTCCTTCTGCAAATGAATTCTAATATGTGGTATTTATCTAGGAAGAAGTTTGTGGTAGTGGGACAAGACATCATTTTAATTGTGCGATCATGCTGTGTCTGTTGTTGTTATCACTACAGTACATATGCTGTTTTTGTAGCCATTGAGCATTATATATTACTTTATGAGACATCAGATGATAGTGTCTTTGTATCAAGGCAGAGAAAGCTGTTTTTGCAGCTGGTTTAGATGGAGGAAAATCTCTTTTTACATTTGACACAGTTCATTAACCAGGGAGTTTAGGCCCATTATGAGCACAATAATACATGTGTGTTAAAGCCTCCTGTTGACACTACTTGGATTATAGTGTAATATACGCGAGGTGACACACTTACACCTATGTGGACCTGGTGTTAAATGTCTATGAAGAAATATACTGTAATACCTTGGATAGTAATCCTTATATCAGTCATACTGCTATCAGATATTTATGGATAATATCTTTCCCAGTACTGTAGTTAAATGTCTGTAGATGCTGTTAACAGATAAGACACGATGGCTATAGTCAGATCCGTTCCATGCATTGATTTCCAAATATGTTGTTAGAAAGGTTAACAGGTGAATAATAAATACCTTGTTACCACTTGTAAAAATTTAAACGTTATATATGGAAGTGCTATTTATTCTATTGCAGTTTGTGGGCCATGATTTAACATCACCAATGCGACATTAAGATGCTGCATCTTATCCAGTGTTGTAGTGATTACTGTCACAAGAAGTTGATCTCCATTTCTTGAGGGATCTGCCTATCTTTGGCACAGCCGTAGCTGTTTGGTGCTCATACAATGGATGATTAAGGCAAGCTATACAAAGATTTATGTTCTTCTAGCTATAAATGGGTAATGGAGGTAAGTCCTCTTGAGGTATAATGATCTTTGCATGTGTATGTTCTTGTCTGCAGAGGTTTTTTTTAACATTTTGTAAAGTCTGTGCAATTAATGAGCAATTGTAGCCTTCCTCCACAGAAATTGTACACAACTGCTTATAAGGGGAAGATGGATCTGTCATCTTACCTTTGTTGAGAGTTCTCTTCTTGTGTAGACAGATTTTTATAATATAGTTAATATAGAACTCCAGGGCAAAATCTATGGTTTGAAAGTATTTCTCCATTATTTAAATTTGCCCTACTTTTAAGAAAGTACACACAGATCCTGCCAGTCTTTCTGTTGTGGCCTCCATTTCTTTGTCAGGTAGGAAATGTCACTAACCTGGTGGCAGCGTTATCGGCCCTGGGAGCTATGCTTTCCCCTCATCTAGTAGTGACGTCATGATTTTGCCACATCCTATTAGTGCCGGTGTTGTAGACCCTTGAAGCTGTGCTTTCCAATTGTCTGAATGGCGATGTCTTGACGTTGCCACATCATTGTCAGTGCCAGCACTGGCAGCCCTGGGAGCTATGTTTTCCACTCAATTGAATGGTGATGTCTTGACGTTGCCACATTGTTTTTGGTGCCAGTGTTGTTGGCCCTGAGCTGTGCTTTCCAGTTGTCTGAATGGTGATGTCATGATATTGCCACGTCTTGTGCTGCAACTCTGTCAGTGTTAGCGTTATCAGCCCTGACTGCTCCTCACATTCTTTGAGTGTAGCTGACGTAGAAACCTATACTGCAAGAACAGGAAGCAGAAATGGCGTGCATTGGTGTTCATGACCAGATATAAAGTACAACAGAGAAGCTGTTTATAAGGATGTATAATGTATAGACCTAATAATCTAATAGTAAGGGAGGGATTCTTGCTGAAAGCCATGGGAGGCTTGCCTTAAACTCTTTCAGGTCATATAGAGCCAATAAGCCATAAGCACCAAAAACAAAAGATCTGACAATTGCCAAATTTGCTGACAAAATCTTTGATACATAGCATGGCAGTGTGTAAGCAAATCAAATATTGCAAGCAATGTATAGGTCTGTCTATGACAATCCCATGTGTGAAGGAGTCTAAATGGAGGATCAGATTGTCCTGTTAATGCCTATGGTGCTGCTGTATAAAGGTGATAATGACATGTATTGCTGAGATTTTTTTAACAATAAACCTTTATTGTAAGGTTGCTGTATCATTCAGTTTTATCCATTACAATGACTATTAATATAATGAGCTGTCCGTTAAAACAATAGAAACTTTGTATTTCAATGACAGGCTGTAGTCCTTGTTTACATTCAGTCATCACATTATGTCCACAGTACTTGTAAATGGATGAAGTGAGAATTTACTGCTATGAACCTCTTGCTGCCCTATCTGTCATGACTGTTATTTGCTACTTCCTATTTGGAATGGGTAGACACCCACTGTACAGGCTACAGACAGTAGCAGCCTGTAAATTATTCTGCAGCCTTTTGCAGACTGAATTGGCTGTCACGATGGCTGCTGAGGCACGTCCTTGTGTATTCACGCTCCTCTTAGCCTAAGGCAACTGCCTCTTCAGCCTAAACCCTCTCAGGTCTTGGGTAGAAGATGCCTATTATTGTTGGCACTCAGTGTATTGTTCCCTGTGCTCACACTTTATTATATCCAACATAACCCTAAAACATAGGCCACAAATGAACACAATATGGACTGCATATTAAGGGTAGTAATAAGTTCCTGTAAGAACCCAATCTAATTTTTTAGGTGTATTTCTTTAGTACTCATTCCTGCACACTTAGCATCAAATACTCATCCCAGTCTATTCCTGGCATGGCGTGATCGAGTTTGCTGACTTATCACTTTTAATTACTGACATATATGAACTGAACAGGTTCTGTGGCTGATGCAGGTAAGGTGTTGACTAAACCTGTACAACATAGATATGACAGTAATTAAAGGGATGAGTTGTCAAATCTGTTTGTTCTTTTATCCAAGCTTAGGTGTAACATGTATGTGTCCAAGCTGAAATTAATTATAAGATATACTCTACTACTTGGTTGCATTGGAAACACAAGTTTAACCCCTAAAATATGATCATATTATTTTTTTATATATATTGCACATTTGCAGTACAACCAAGTATGCATTCTTATCTTCAATGGCAGTGGATTTTTTTCCTAATAGGGTAGTTTATTTGGTTTGAGTTTTTTTGCATATGTACTGTATACATAGTTACATAGTAGGTTAGTTTGAAAAAAGACGTAAGTCCATCAAGTTCAACCCTTAGGAAAATATACATACAGGATATGTCCAAAAGTATGTAGAAACCCCTCTAAAGTATTTAGTTCAGGTGTTTCTAACTTAAGGTTGTGTTAATGTGGACTCATATAGGTGTGGTGGTCAGGCGTTAACCTAAAATTAGTTTTTTATAATGTTTTTTATTTATTTTAATTTGGTTTAAAAAATAAAATAAAAAAGGATGTGCAGTAAAGATTTCATATTTACCATGATACCAGAAGTGCAGGTCTTATATTCTAGAGCACAGACCAGAATATCAGGATCTCTGGTTATTATAGCAAATATAGTCACCTGAATACATACAGACACCCCTCCCTCCTCTATGACTCTATAGCTAGATTTTCAGACTATAAGAGCAATCAGCCTGTGAACGCTGCAGCATGTTTAGTAGACTCCACTGCCATATATGTCAATAACAAAAATCCACATCATCTTATTTTATAAAGCTGAACAAGAATGTGCATATGAATTAAAATGTTTACATGTGCATGGCGTAGGGAGGGAGCTATGGGTTTGACAGCCTTTTTTATTTTATATTAAGTGAAAATGAACTGTGATATAGAAATCACACATTGATATCGGTTATCTTTTCAGAGTTTTGTAATTGGCAATTACACACATCCACCTTGAGATAACCCCTAAAATGTATCTACTAAAATGAAAAGACTTTAAAGAGAAAAAAGCCTTTATCAAAATGCCCACAGTTTCCTTGAACAGACAGATTAAAATATTACAACATCTGTATCTGCATCTCGATTTTACATCAGGAAAATAAGTATGTGATAAGAATCTATGCTTGTAGTAGAAGTACAGTTCTATATTTCATCCTGTTGTGCTGACTGGTAAAATTGATTGAACTCCTTTTAATTTTAGGGAAGAACATTTGCTAGGGTTCTGTGTAGCTGCTAGCTGGAGTTTGCTACTTCTGCGAATACAAATTACAAGGATGCCCTAAAGAGGATTGAGAAATATTTCAAGGTAACCTAAAATAAACAGGAATGGGACTGTTGATGTTATGATCACAGGTATCAGAATCTCCAATTGTTCTGCTAGTTCCCTGTGTATGATAGACATTTTGCAGTCATGTTTTTGTCTTTTTTGGTGTTGTAACCGGAAGCCAAATTTTGACGTCATGGTACCTTTGCTGCTGTTTGACCCAGTAGAAGAACTGTAACAAGAAACCAAAGGTGCCATCAACACAAGGGCATATAGACAAAGGACAGCAAAGGTCCCATTCCAACCCATGTGTCTGAATGTAGACTGCTGCTGAGGGTTATTTTTGGTTTGGTGATAATATTTCTACTTCCAATTGGATCCTGGGTGGAAATGTGTAAGCCTCCAGATTAACAGTTGCACAATTCCTTATTAGAAGTGATAACAGTTTTATCAAATCACTGGAACTAGGAACTTGGCCATCCATGGTACACCAGTGCTGATTCATTTGTAAGTGATGTAAACTTCCATTGTGTCTACACCTAGAAAAGTGTAAGTTATGTGTTGTTATAAACATTTCACATTCATAGTTTGTTCAGACTTGACCTCCAGTACGTTCCAGGTTTGTTCTTGGTAGAGGGCATCCAGTTTTCAAAAATGAGTACAAAACAAAATTAACTCCTACTAAAATATAAGAAAACAGTTGTGCACATTTTTGAGTTTTGCATATTTTATCAGCCCTAGGAAAAAAACTAGCATACCAAGAACCTGATGTAAAACAAGAGGTTAATGTATAAAATATTTTGCTTTGTCAGCAATCACTGATGCTGGTTGGTTTGATGAAAGTACCTCGATGTGTTCGTTAGTATACAGTTAGGCATTTTGTACATCTCACTAGTGACTGCGGAAATGGTTGTAGCTTTTTTTTTTAATGTTAAGCCATCCTACATCATGACAATCAATAATCTATACTGTAATGTTCATTATGTAATGCTTTTACAGAGGGAATCCTGACCATATACGCTGTCAGGATTTATTTGCGATCACCAGTTTACTTGATAGCCACATCTGCTAGAAACCTGTTACTATACTCTTCGATAAATCATATCAGCAATGATTTTCTGTCATGTTATGGAAAATGAAAATACTTCTGCTGTTTTTTTTTAGAACTCAGGCAGACCTTTAGAAATCAGAGCACATGTTGCTAAATTGGATTGAATTAATCCAGGTTCTGCATTGTTTTATGTCATGTTTTCAGCAATGCATATATCACATGCCTAAATAGTTTTAGTGTATTCTGTAATCTGCAGGGGCTAGATTCAGCATAAATAGGTATTGGCTGTTTTTAGCCTAATAAATTATTATTGAGCTTGAACTCCAGGCAGATAAAACAAATACTATTTAATGTAGCTATGTATTTAGAAAATAATTAAATGCAATGGTATATACAACTAACATAACTACCTGACACTGTCTTGATATAATTGTTATCCCCTATACGGCAGGGATCAGGAGGGGGCAGGAGCACTGAGAGCCAATCAGGCTCTACTTCATGCACATGTGCTAACAGGGAACATACTAATGGGAAGAGACTGCAGATGAAACAGATTTGATAATTAGTGAGTGTGTCTGATCCGTTTCTGTCCAATCGTAAGGCAGTGAGGGGATCTGTGCCCACTTTTTTTTATTTGAAAGCCAGTCATATGAATAAAGTTGGCCTTTTCATGGAGCATGATCATACTTATATTAGTCATAGATGGGCTTCAACCATATGAACAATGGACAGGGTGACATCCTTCTGACCTCTGTTGCACCAAGACCTTCTCTTGTTTCTAATGAGACTTTAATGAGCGGAAGCAGCACCTTTAAAATTTCTATTATTGTGAATATTTGTTTTAGGCATTAAAGAATGATTCCAGAAATACTCTGCCTATCTCACTGGTGTCATATTGGGCAGTAGATTGTAGTCTGAAAGTACAACCATATAATCAGATGCAGTCACCATTCTGCTGGGTTTAAAATCTTATCATCGCTTTTCCTGACCGACATGACTTTGGTATTCATTTTTATACTATAAAGAGGTGTTAAGCACATTAAGATACAGAGAAAAACACCTACTATTTTTGTTTCTGGATAATGTTGATTTTGAATGTTGATGTTTCAGGACAGGATGTTGATATTTGGGTTTATTTAAGCCTATCAGATTTAATCTTTCATCGGTTTAGAAAAGTCATAAATAAGGAGAATTTCTGAACTATGCCTATTGATGTTTTCCTTAGAACATATGCACCAAAGCTAAAAGCTGTTGGGGTAAATTTAAAAAAAATGAAAAACAATAAGAAAAGCTGAAGGACCTGATTTATTAAAGCTCTCCAAGGCTGGGGGGAATACACTTCCATCAGTGAAGCTGGGTGATCCAGCAAACCAGGATTGAAAACATTTGCTAACAAGTAGCAAATGACTTCCATTAAATCCATTCCAGGTTTGTTGGATTACCCAGTTTCACTGATGAAAGTGTATTCTTTCCAGCCTTGTAGAGCTTTATTAAATCAGGCCCATAGTCTCTACAAGCTAGATATCCTTATTGTTGATGATGAAGTCTATTTGGTTGTTGATAGTAACAATTCAACCTTAGTTCCTCTTTTCTTAACCCAGACAATAAAGAGCAAATCTGAAGCAACTGTATAATGCAGCAAAGTCCATTTATTTGCATGAACCTAGTTTTTGCTCTGAAGCCATAGTATGCACACATATAAGCCCATATCAAAATATTTGCATGTGTTCAAAGGCCTTCCTTAAAATAAAATAAGTCTGGCTTTTTGATACATGTAGACGGAAACATATCTGCCGAAACCAATATGTCATGCTGTCATGTTGTAGATTTGTCAAAGAGAAAAAAAAATGTAACCTGTCCTAAGGCAATGGAAATTGTGTTACGACTGTCCTTTGATTCATTCTTGGTAAAGTAAAAATGCTTTGTAAATAAACTAAACAGATATGCAGTGGCTAACTATGTTAATTGGTATATGATACAAGGTCCCCAATAAACCAGCTTGGATATATGATCCAAATAAAGTGATGTTGCCTTTACAAGATCGCTAGCAGAACGGTTCACGCTTGGTTGCCTATCAGGGATGGCTGTTGCACACTGGACTCATGCTGTGTGAGGGTATGGGCAGCCAAGGAGCAGTAGCTGACGGTTTGTCAGAGCCTTTGAAGAAGTGTAAGGGACGAGCCTCCAGGCCAGTAGCCTTTCTAAGGATCCTCACCTCCTGTTTGTCACTTTAATCTCGCCAGCAAGCTGAAAGAGGGGAGCTGATTCTTCACCAGACCTTTAAAAGGCTGCACTCTTTCCATTGTCCACTCCTTTGATTGTGATATAATGTGACAAAAACAGCACACAAAGCCTAGCAAAATGTGTAGACCTCAGTATTATGCACCGTATTGAAACTTTAGTTATTTGATAAAGCTGCAATATGTATGTGTACCAAGCTTAGTATCTGATCACATCCATACTTTTTACCCCAGGAACATTTTTTTAAATATTTATTCTTCAATAATACTAGAATGCTAATTGGTAATGTTTATGTCTACAGCTGAAGATTATAAATAATAAGTAACCTAACTTCAAGAATAGCAATTCCTTTTTGCAACTTCTCCCAATATTTTATTTAATATACATATCCACTGTTCACCAGAAGGAATGTCAGAAAAAACCACTGCAGTGGAACAGATAGTTAGGGGAAGCCATTTTTTTTTACCAGAATATTTAATTAGAATAGATCTTTCTGATGGGGACAACTGTTTAAGGAAATCTCTCCACTTTCTACTTGTCATTTATTTAGGTCAGGAAATCTTCCAAACAGGACATATACAACAAAAAAAAAAATCTGGAAGAAATTTTATTTCTTTCATACTAAAAGAAAAATGTACTGACATAATATATACATACAAAGTATACATGCAATGAGCCTGATGTATCCATGTTCAAGACTGGAGAGGATAAGACTATCATGGGGGAACCTTGGTGATCCATCAAATCTGGAATGGATATTTTCAAAATCTTTTGCTATTTGTTAGTAAACGTTTTCAACTCTGAACCAGATCCATTCCAGGTTTGCTGGATCAACCAGGTTCACCCATGATAGTCTAACTTCTCTAGTCTCGGAGAGCTTTGTTAAGGACTCACGTATTTATTAAAGCTCTCCAAGACTGGAGAGGATACACGTTCAAAGGTGGATCAAGCAAACCTGGAATGGATTTCTTAAAAGCCATTTGCTATTTGTTTGCAAATGTTTTCAATAGTGGCCCAGATCCATTCCAGGTCCTGGATCACCTGGATTCACTCATGAAAGTGTATACTCTCCAGCCTTGGAAAGCTTTAATGAATCAGGCCCAATGTATTCACATGGAAAATAAACCTGTACTTAGAGCCATGCCTTCTAAAAAGGCATCTGTGTGTTCTTTTCAACTTACTGTTAAGCTACATACACACTTCCAATTATTATCGTTGGAAAACGAACGACGAACGTTCATGCACGATATATATGAACGATCGTATAGCACCGATCCTGCACATAGAGTTAACGACACGATCGTTCGTAGATATTGTACACACAATAGATACGATCGTTTGAGCGATAGAGGAACTATGTGCACGACAGGAAAGTGACGGACGTTCGTTCATCACGCATGCTCTGAACATGGACGATCAACGAACGACCGTACACACGAACGATGTTCAACGATCGTCGTCCAATCCGATCCGTCGGTCCGGTCGTTCGTTTCCAGCGACTTTCCTCGTTCATCGGCGTCGTTGGTTACTTTTTTACGAACGATTTTTTGCCCAATCGATCGTTCGTCGTTCGATTGGAACGATAAAAATTGGAAGTGTGTACGCACCTTAACATTGTTGTATGAGTTGTATGTCATACCTGTGTTTGATCATGATGTTGATATGTTTAAGAGAAACAATTGGCAATCTGTTCCAATTATTTGGCAAAAACTACCATAATTTTAGTGGAACTGTGCAGTAGTATAGGTGCAATCAGGTCGCAAGGATTGCTGTTTGCCCTTACAGTATGTCATTTCATTTCTTTTCCATACAACTTGCATTTGACATTTTGCAAAATATTGTTTTGCTATGCTTTTATTTGTACATGCAACTAATTATTAGACACTCCTATTTTTTTATTAGACAAAATCAAACATCTGTTTAGGTAAGAAACTGCTTTAATATTGTACTGTGGTTTCAGTATCTTCTTGTTTCTGTTACTGATAAGTTATCAGCATAGGTAAACACCATCACTGAAGCTTAATAGCAACACTTTGTTTTTCCATGCTCTGCTTATCAATGCTTCTTTGTTGGAATTCACCTTTGCTTGCTTGTTTAAATATTCTGATATTATTCTTGTAAATAATGGGGTGATATAAATTGTAATAAGGGGATTCTGTTGGTGCATGCTTGTGAGTTTAAATACACACACCAACACACGCTACTTATATCATCTGTTCTTGTGAATAATGAAGAGAAGTCATTTCTACTAAAGGATTACATTCTGTTCAGGCATCTTAGTGACAGTGGTAAAACTGCTCATTTTGAGACCCAATCATGTGCATAAATGAAAAAATATAGGTTTTTAAATAAACGATTGGAAGACCCTCGCTTTGCAATGGCACTTTTTTGTGCTGGGGTCCCAGGTTTGAATCCTAGCCAAGACACTAGCTACATGTATGGAGTTTGTATATTCTCTCCATGTTTGTGTGGGTTTCCTCTGATACAAAAAAAACATACAAGGGCCTTGGACAGTACAGGAAAAGAGTGCTATACAAATGTTAGCATTATTTAGTAAGCAAAGTAAAGATTTGCTGTACTTTGCTATGGAAATGTATTCTTCTTCCATACAAGAAAGGGTCACTGAAGACCAAGAAATTCTAGTCATGGTTCTTTTCTCAGAAAAAATAATGTTTTTGTATAGTATTGGTGTGTAGATATTGTAATAAATAGGATTATCTTTTTGCAAAGTAATTCAAAAAACATATGGCTTTTTAGCCTCATAGGTTTCTAAAAAAAATGGGTAAACTCTATTTCTCTAAATGTACGGTATATTCTTTTTCCAAAGAAACAAGATATTTTTCCCCTTTTTGATGTGGCAGTATAATCACAAGTTCATCTTGTTAAGCAAAATATGACTGAAGTACACTTCCCAAGCCTTTTCTGGAATCCTTATTTCACTGAGTTCATTGGAGCAGAAAAGCAGAAGTACTTATGCTATCTCTCACTGTAAACCTGTTATCTCAGGCCTCCCTTCCCTTTTGCAGTTCCATGCTACATTACATGCCATGCATATTTAAAAGATGCGGTAAAATGAATTTATCACTGCTGCCTCTGAGATAACAAATGCTTTAAACTTACATATACATTAACTGTTTATTGGCACAAAGCAGTGACCTGTTTCTTTTTTCTTGGGTAGTGTTTTCATTTTATTAACCTCTCTGCATCAATGTAGAATTAATAACAGAACAATCTACATATTCTGAAATCACTTTAGTATAACTGTGTTATCATTTTTTTTAAATTACCATAGGGTTGGATATATTTTTGTAAGTGTGTCTTGCCTCCCTGGGAAGAAATAATTGATTGCACAAGTGCCATGTCAGCACTGTTACCACCTATGATAACCCCAGATACCCCAGTGCCCTGTCATCATGACGCTTTGCTACATTATGTTGTTATACATACAGCAATTGATTCACCCAAAGGATTACATCAACCTAAAAATTTTGGGTTCTCTTGATGGGGATGTAATTGGTGGACATGTATTATTTTAGATAAATATAGTTACCCACAGTATACAGTAACTTTTTTTGTAATTATCCTGAGGGTTTGAAATATTGAGGTTGAATAAAAATAAGCCAGCTTTGATTAGAGATAGCCACATTCAAAACATACACCTTCCTTGTGTCAGCTTAGTATAGCAAGCATATACTTAATACTAATGTTTTTAGGCTTGAGGGCCAGGTGAATGACTACTAACTGGCTAAAATGGGAAAATATTTTTTATGCACCACCTTGAGCCCTACTCCATCAAGCATGCAACCTCTTCCCCATGTGACAGATCTGAGCAGCCAATTACCAGGTCTGAACACTTCTCCATGGGGAGGAGCAGTGATGTCATCTAGCCAGAGAGTGATGTCATCACACTGTCCTGCAGTAGGGAGGTAACCTGACTATACCTTGTTGAGGATTGGGGTTATTGATGAATGTTCTAACCTTCTTTTATAGATATTGGGTCCTTTTTTTTACCTGGCAGTTTGAACTGATAAAATATTTACTGGGCTTGAGAAACTCATCTTTAGTAAATCATTAATCTAAATAAGGATATCAATGTGGGTATTCACATATATAGATGGAGAAAAATTTAAAATCACCAGTCTCAAAAAAATGCTGAGAAACTACATAATTCATACATCTTTAGAATACTTGCACATTTTTCTGTATGTTATCCATGCTCTTGCCATCCGTGACTTGACAACAAAGCCCTGAACGCCTAAGCAAATGGTGTCAGCCCTGCCTACATTATTGCTGATGGAATAAAAATTAAAAAGACCTATGCTAATCCCCCTCCACATTTCCATAACCCCTACTTGTCTATAGTAAAGAGTTTACAAGATATCTTATGTCAATAGCAATAAGGTTTCCATACACTTTTGCTTTAGAATTACATTGTTTCTAGAAGAATAAAAAAAATGTGTCGGTCTTAAAAATAAAAGAATCAAATAAATTCAAACAACTGTTTTCTTTTTCCAAACACAAAAAAATGATTGAATGCAAAGGTCAGGAGATCTATTTATTATGTTTGCGACTGCTGACGATCATTGTCTGACTCATAATATGAAGGAGGTGAAAGAAGTATATTGCAAATTGTTTCTCAAGTGTTACATTTTTATCACAATGCATTGAGAGAGTTGCTAATTTTTTGTCTCATTGTTTCCCTACAGCCCACGATCTTCCCCAGAACAAGACCTCAGCAGCGGCACAGAATGGAAGCCATTTGCAGTGCCTATCAGTTCACTGCACAGATGACATTGGGGAGTCAAAGGGTAGGACTCCTGTACCTACATGGAGATCACTTCATTCTGACATTTCCAATAGATTTGGAACTTTTGTGGCTGCCCTGACATGAAAAATGAGACAATAAACTTTTTCTTTTTTTGGTTTACTTTCCTAAGAGGCCGCTAACTATAGGTGGACTAATATATTTTTTTTTTAGGTTGGTACCTGCTTAGTGGCTTTTGGACTCGGAAGGGTTAGTTTGAAATAAACCTCATATTTTTGAAACTTTTGCCACAGTATGATACCAGTGTTAATTCTTCATCATCCAGCACATATTATACTTTCTTTTCTTTAAGATATTTCCCTGTAAAGTTGACATATGGTTTGTCTGGGCTAGAGAAGGGCTTTTGTATGTTAAACATGTATATGTATTTTCTTTTCTGCTTTTGTTCATGCTACATAAAAATATTTCTAGTAAAAAGAAAAAAAACGTTTCTGTAAAAGAAAGTTGATGTTTCTAATTAAAATTTTATATTGTATTTGGCCATGGCTGATTCACAACAAAGGGAACTGAATATTTGATCATCTTTTGTTATCCCACATTTAACCAATGAGGCTTTTATTTATTTTTTTTCTGTTTGACTGATGACTTTTAATGTTCATATTCACAGCTATTTTGCACATAGAATTGTATGTTTTTATACATTAAATTGTTGGGAACCTGTTTGCAAAATAAATAGCTTACAAAATAAATACCTTACAAAAGTAAGGTAGATATCCATAAATCATGGCCGTTGATTTCTTAATTCTGATTGTTCCAGTTGCCATGACAGCACCGATTGAACATCAGTGTGGGCATTTTCAATAAGGCAAAATGCAAACTAATGATTAGCAACTTTAAACTTATCATTATCGTTTTGCATACTGCTTTACTAAAAAAGCCTGATGAGGAAGGTATGTTCCCCATTAGATGGTTGGGGAATGGTTTGTTGCCAAAGCATTACCTGGTATCTGTTAAAATATTCATTCAATTTGTTTTATTGTTGTAGAATTTATTGTGCAGATCTGTAAAGTGTATGTATTTTGGGGATTTTATTAATTAAATTAGGTTACATGTTTCATCTATTTATTTAGTAACATGGTGACTTTGCTTACTTTCTTTATTAGCAAACTTCACCAATACTAAAAAAACTTTATGCTGAAAATTTAATTTGTAATATCAAAAGCTATGAACATTCAATGTAAAAGAACTGGGCTTACCCTTTGATTGTGCTGATTTTAATGGAACCAGGAAGGCACACACCTATAAACCAATATATGATGGTTAGGTAGATCAGGTAGGGTTTACCTAAATTTAAAGTTTTTCAAATTTAAAACTTTCTAAAATTGTATTTACTCTCATTATCAAAAAAAGTATACAGACCTTGTACAACAATTGAGAAAGTCTTCCCTGATAGAAATGCTATGGAAAAACTATATCAGTTGAAAGAGCCAAAAGTTCTGTCAGTGGCTGGGTGCAACATACATTGCATATATCATTGACATATAACATCCATACTATGTGTTAACACCGTTTTAAAAGAATGATCTCAATTTCAGACTTTTCCCCTCTCCACTTCATTTGCATGCAAACTTCAGCTCTGGACATGTAAATCATATTCTATGGTACACATAGAGCATTCACGAACATACATCAAATGTCATTTCAGTTTCCAAGGACATTTTATCTGTGCAAAATCAATATTCTTCTCCAGACCTCCCCATGTTGCACAGCATAGGTTACCACAATCACTAGACTTCCAGCAGACACCAGCACCTGGTTAACAGAAGAATAAATAGAAAACTTGCTAAGGTGTCTGGCCTTTGGCAATGCAGTTGTTGGCAAGTCTTTTTAGATCAAAATTTAAAATAAACATGGAATTACCTACTGATACACGTAATCTGAAATTAACTGGTTGAATGTTTTCTTTAGAAGTGTTGGCAATAAAATGGCAAACAAGTCTTCCAACCAAAGAGAACCTTTGCAGATTTTAAATTTTCATATATGTTTGCTAAATATTCATTTATAATCTTGGCCATGGTTGTTAGAATAATTCAAAATTACCCATTTCTCATAATGACATTTTAAAGTAATGCTAAAGAAGCAGTTTGCTGTGCTTTCATCTCCAATCTCTTAAATTAGGGGGGTTTTACCATGCATGAATAATCTCATAAGAAATTACGTAAATGAAAAAAATACCACCGTCAGTCAGTGTATGTTCAATGGTTATTAAATTGAGAATATGATATTACTTGAAAAAGTAAGAGATTTTTCAAATAACCCAGATAGACATAACTGTGCAGTGAAGCCTGGAGGTGAAGATGATCTCCCGGTTGTAAAAGAGTTCATCTCTAAAGGAAAACCTTCTAGTTTGTTTGTTTTTCCTGCATTTCAAATGTTTAAAGATGTTTTGTAAAATGAAAAGCTAAATGTATTCAATGGGGTTTTCTTTATTTCAGCCCTTGCTTATAACAACTTAGGTAGCTGTGTCACTTATGGCATTCTCTTGACCAAAAACACCATTGGCTGTTGGGCAAGTTTTACAATCTGCTGTGTCTTAAATGCTGTAGAGTCACCTTTACACATTCACTTGCTATGGAGAAATTTTAAATGGTAAAGCTTGGACACTTCCAGGTAGTGTAAGAGCTTGCTTCACACCCTTCCAAGTTTCCATTTGTCCATCACTATGATGCGTGTGTTAGAAAGGAGCAAGCGTACTCATTCTCTCTCAGTACCGAAGCCTGCCTGTTTAGAAAATGGCCTGCATTTGGTCTGATGTTGGAATGAGAGTTACTTGAAACCTATAGCCAAATCTCACTGAGTCACTTTTAGACCCCTTTTAGATAGAACAATCCTGAACACTCTTCAGTACTGTGTGGTTTAACACACACTGACATGACATGTGACACTTTACTCTTCTCCATAGAAAAATGAAGGTTTGGCCTTGCTCATAGTATATTCATTATAACTCTCATACAGGAAATGCCCTGATACTTCAAACTAGGAACATTCCTGTTTTTTTATTGAAATGTCTAAGATGGCCATCATACAATAAATGTACTTATGTTTTCATGATTTATGTTACATTTGGAAATTCTTGATCAAAATCTTTTGTTTGGATCTGTTAAATGATTGTATTAGTACATGGCAGTATGGCAGTGACCTTGGGGTGCCAGATTGCTCTATTTAGTAAAAGAACATTACATTGTGCTAACACAGAGCAGGATACACTTTTCCTATGTTTATTTTTTTCGGGGAGCAATGGATAGTGCTTGTTTGTTATGGGTTACTTCACTTTGTCCCAATATATTTTAGGGTTTTATTATGACTCTATAACAACTCAGCCATTAGCATTATGTAACAGTATAGGAATCATGTTGAAAATGCTAACAAAGTACAGATTTTTTTATGTGCTAGCATATAATGAAATGCCTGTAGGAACTCAGTGCTGAACACTTTATTCACCTTGTGCTGCATGTCAGAATGGTGAACATTGCTCCCTCTAGTCAATGCATTGTCATTACTTGCCATCATTTTCACCAGTCAATATGAAACATCAAGCCGGGTTCACTGCCTGTCACTGGAAAACTGACCAATCATCTTATCTGTGAACAAGGACAGCTCAGCTTGTGGACTCATTAATCTATGACCAATTTATCTGCATCCAAACTGCAATACAAGATCACCCTTAACACCATTCCATATCACTACAGGGAATACTGGTTTAATTATTAATTTGTTTCTCAAGCTAGAACCTGGAAAGCCTAAACATTTAATCAAAGGTTGTGAGGACCAGTTTCCTTTTCAGAAAATTCATTTTACATTGGTCATAAAGTTAATAGAATCCATTTATGGGTTAAATTATATAGGCTATCAATACCAAAAATATATCCATAGCTTACCATGAAATCATGTTCTATTTCTATAAAATAGTGTATTTTTTGTATGGATGACCTAGAGTGAAATGAAAATTTTTCATTCTCGTTATTAAAAGAATTCTACATTCTATCTAACCCATAGCAGACTACATGAATATGTTATTTACACACAAGGTGCTCTTTCACTTGTGCTGAGTTAGCCAAATAAACAAATAAGAACATTATCATTATTAATATTGCAATTAATAATATGTTGCTATATGTTTGCAATGTGTCACTGAGTTGTTTTTGCAATAAGCACAAGACTATACTTGCATGAATTAAAATACAGAATTATATGAAATAGTCAGATATTTATTTTCAAGGCTATTGCTTCCAAATAGAGCAGGATTTTATAAAGTACAAAAAAAAAATTTAAAGAAATAAAATAAAGTGAAACTGCACCATTATGGCTATATATATATATATATATATATATATATATATATATATATATATATATATATATATGGCACACCAAAGTTGCAGTGAAATTTGATGATTTTTAAAGTGCTTTTACAGTCTGCTATATCACTTGTATAGTCACATTTATTATTAACAAAAAGATAATTAATTGCTTGCATAAAAATAATATTAAATCTTCCATGTATTAAAGCAGACATTTTATGTTAACTATTCTGTCCTACCTTTTTCCAAATATAAGAATAGCTTGTCTTTGGTATGTGAAATATCACCCCGCAAAGTGTTCACTTTATATTTACTGTTTTCTTCATTATTTGCACCGCTCTCACCATACACTTTGGCCAAATCTGTAATAGTAGCAAAGATGTGAAAAGGGCCCATGGACGTGAGGTGACCTTTGCTGAATCCAATAAAGGCCAGGCTGAGAAATGACTGTATGTCTTTTAGACCCTTGATGACCTTTGCCTACCCAATCTTCTGCTCGGATTTAGCCAGCTGGTTGCCATTGTTCTGGGTTAAAGCCAGCACCAGGGCTGTGAATTTAATCAGTTTAGAAGCATGCATGTTTGTCTGATATGAGTATACACATCTATGCTACCATTGTTCCAAGAACCTATTGTCTGCCAGTTGAATCTTCCAACCACTATCTTGTATTGGCATGGTTAATAGAAATTAGAAACAGCCTATCACTTTGACTTCTACACAGTCATTAGATTTGGTCCATTACAATTTTGTAAACACATCTTAATTTTTTTATGGCAGATCTGGTTTAAATCATGGCATTTTCTAATTACATATACATTGGTCCAGTAAAAAAAGACAATTGGTCTTTAATAGGGATAATTCACATTATCAAAGAATGAGATAAAGCTTTGTTGACTTTAGCCTTTCAATTGTACAAAAAAATCAGTTTTTATAGTTCTTTGCATTCGATTGGGTATTTTATGCAATATAATTTTTGCAACCTATTTACTAAACTAGGTGAAAGATTCTTTGCAAGGGGATAAGTGACTAAGTTAAGATGTCGCCTGTACCAGCTATCTATATTTATTACACAACAGCGCATTATGCATTTACTTTGCTGCGTCACCAAGATAGGGATCTTTATTTTTAGATATGTAATTTCTAAATCTAGTAGCTATAAGTTTAAATTAAATATTATTTCTAGAAAATGCTTAGAGATTTTAATAAACTTTACGTTTAAGGAGATTATCTTTGTTACTAGTATTCTCTGAAAATAAATACCTCTTTAGACTGTTGAAAATGAAAGTGGGTCTACTCATAACAAACAAACAGATTTTGTTTTTGAGTTTTATCTAGACAACAATTGGAATCTGAATGGCTGCTATATTTGCTTTTCTTAGAATTTTCTACATCAAGACCATTGCATTGTCAAAATACACCATTGGCATAATAAATTCCATTATGCATGCGTAGTAAACACATATAAGTAATATTCATTTTTTTAGTATAGAGAGGCAGGTGATACATACTGGGCCTGATAGGCCATAATGGGTAAACCAAGGTGACCCAGCAAACCTGCTAGGGATTGCTTCAAAATTGTTTGCTATTTTATTAGTGAGAATTGCTGAAAGTACAATAACAGTGCAGTAACAGTTTGGTTCATGAAAACAAAATGGGAACACTGATTTATCACAAAAGCGATTTCAAAAACCTATTCCAGGTTTGCTGAATCACCAAGGTGCTCTTACGATGGTCTTTTTTCCAGTCTTGAACTTCAGTAAATCTAGGCTATTGCTTCTGATTTCTAAACGCTTTTGGTTAATCAAAGTTGTCTTTTGAATATTTCTTAAATAGTTCTTATTTTTCATACAAAGGTAATGTGTTAAGGCAGTGAAATAGTATACAGACTTTTGAGTTTTTCTTTGAGTCATATGGAATTGTTTAAGTTATTATTAAGGTTAGCCTTTAGACACATCTGCAGCTATTCACTGTTGTCTATAGAATGCTTACACAGGCATCACATTCTCTATCTATGGGTCACACATGTCAGTGAGAAAGATTTGAACAAGAGGGCTGTATGTGTTCTTATACAGACATAAAATGAATAATAAATACTGGTTTAAAGGGTGCAAATCTCAAATATTCCCAAAAGCCATGTTTATACCCTTACTGTTTGTTGAGTCTGCAAGTTTATAGTCAGCAACCCAAACATGTTTTGTCCTGCCATGTAGCACACCAGTCAGAGAGGGGAAACAACAACATGAATATATGTTAAACTAATAAAAACTATGTTTTGCAGGTTCAGGTGATATTTTATTTTGTATCCATTATATTTGACTCCAATGTATAGTGTACAGGTTGTCACATTTCTCCAGAAGCTGCAATTGTATTTTTCCCTTTTTATACATAAATTGTAGCTCAAATCTTTTCATACAACAAAATTTAAGGTGCCAAAAATGGATAATTTTAATGAATATATCATATATTGTTTTAGTATTTTACTTTGTCAGACTGAACTGTGGTTTAGCAGTCATTTCATGTACCGTGACTCACAAATAGTACAGCTTTAAATCATATAAGAGCAATTTCTCTTCCATAGGATTTGGTTAATAGGATGGGGAAAAACACTGGTAATCATAACTGCATAGCGAACTCTTCTTCAAATGTATTGCACATGTAAAATATGGAAATGTTACTTTGCTGTGTGTTTAGCAATCTGTAATCTTTTATTGACTATTGTTAAATTCATTTTTAAATGCTTGTTTGGAAGACTGTGACAATAGCTCATAAAACCGAGTGTTATTTTTCTTTTTTTAACAGAAATATGTAAAGTGCAGTCTTCTGTATTCATGCATATTGTATATATATGTATATGTTTTACAAAACAGCTAAATAACAATAAATATGATGTTAATGGTGATACGCGTGTCTGTTTTGCTGCAAGAGCTAGAACCTAGCTAAATATACAGTTGAACTGGATTCTTTTTTTTTTTTCAGTCCTTCCTTCGATTTTGTGACCCTAATTGTCGTTTGGCTTACAATAAAACAATAACACCCATTTGCCTGACCTGCAGCCTGTAATTAAACAGTGAGGGTAGCAGATAAAAGATCTCATCCTTCTGATAACTCTGCTCTTTCTTCTCTCAATACCCAATCAACACTTAAGGTCCTCATCTTTCAAAGTTGCATTTGAAGGATTGTATAGCTACTGCAGCTAAATACACATTTCAAATATATACATACAGTAGTTGTTGTTTTAACTTCCAAAAGATTTTTCTGGTAGCACACTTTTTCTTGGTTCAACAATGCTTTGTCAGCGCTCCACCTACAATATTCCAGTTGGATAATGAGTAAGTATTGTTACATATTTTGTATTATTACAAAATAAGGATTACTTGTTACTCTAACTAAGGATGACATTCAAGTAGGTGTTCACTGCTTGCAAAGTTGGAAAACTAAATGTAAATGTTGGCAAGCAGCAATCTTAAAAACTTCATGTTGCTTACTGGTACTGGCCTTTAAAATATGCTTGTCCATTGAATCCCTGGAGGTGTATTCCCATGGGGATAATTTATTGGTCAAGTGTTTGATTGGTATGATTTTCTTTAGAATATTTCTTCTGGCTTCTTCAAAGACATTGACTTCCATGCATAGCATTCAATGTATGCACAATGATGTTAATCTGGGAAAGAGTACAAACCCAGGCTATGTACATATGTCAGATTTCTGCTACTGGAAACTATCTTTTCCTATCATTACCAGTGATGGGAGAATGAATGACCACTGTACACACAGTACAGTTTAGTCCAATGAAGAGGGAATAGGGAGTGAGTGGAACCCTGCTCTGTCCTTCTACATAGGAAATACCAGCAGTCCTCCCTGCTCAGTTTTCCATTGATTCACCAGGTTGGATTTATGAATGATATCAGGGAGCAGCTGTACACATGCTTAATTTTGTAATGCACAACATTCTGGCTAATTATGGCACTCCACCTTCTTTTCAGTGCCCTCCAGTGATGACAGGTCCAGGATCCTGTCAGTGCAGCACCCCCTGAATCCACCAACTTTGTTGCCAACTCTTCTGGGTCTACCATGCTATACTGCAGCCATTGGGTAGCCTCTGATGATGAAACGTATGTACATTCACAGGAATAACATTGTTTCTGGCTTGTAGGCCTATTTGGTCCTTGGTGCTGAGAATAGAACTGGGTTCTACACTGCATGGCAAACGCAAGATGCAGTGTAAAGAAAGAACAAAAGGCCTACAGGAGCAAGGAAAAAGGTCATTTGAAAAAAGTAACTTTGCATATCGGTTCTAATAAAAACCTTTACCTCCTGGTGACTTTTTGTGGACTTCTTCTTTAAAGTGTTCCTAAAGTAATTGATTCTCAAGTTGAATAGAGTAGGGAAGAATGAAAATCCTCTGTGAAGTTTTTAATTCTATCTGTGCCGTTTGTATTGCTATCTGTGTCTGTATCCATTGTCACCAATACTGAAGTTAGACTACGTACATGTCTGATAATGGCAATATAGTGCTCGTCTTCCATCGCCCGGACGAGGAAAGCCCAAAATGAAAGTCAAAGGTAGAGAGAGAGCAGCGGGGTGCCACTCTGCCGTTTCCCCCTCCTCTCTCCATTGAACAAGACAGCGCTGTTGTTCATGTTTGATGTACAGCACTCGTTCATGCATTGTGCAGTCTTTTGTTGTTTTGAAAAGATTGAAAAAGATCCTTTCTAACGGCAATAATTGCAAGTGTGTACCCAGCCTTAGTTGTTACCTGGGCAGGAGTTTATTGCCTGGTTTAATAAAGCTCTCCACGACTGGAAAAGATATACATACATGGGAGAACCTGAATGAGCCAGCAAATCGGGAATATATTTTTTTAAAATATTGCTCTAAGTTGGCAAATGTTTTCAGTCCTGGCCCAAATACATTTTAGTTTTGCTGGATTACTCTGGTAATAGTCTATCTTCTCAAGTCTTGGACAGCTTTTTTAAGTCAGATCCGATATGTTCAATTGATATCTACTTAATCCCTTGCATTCCATAGCTGTTGATAAGTCTGATAAGTCTACAGTGTGGACATGTGTGGTCTGCTTAAAGTGACTGTGTTGCTAAAATCAAATCTGTTTAAAACAAGAAATATCAAACCTATTTTATAAATACAGGCCACATCACCAACAAAACATCAAACACTTTGTGAATCAAAAAATCACAGTATGGGACTTTATAGGCCAATCAATACAAATTTCCTAGTTTTGTTAGTAAAGTATAACATTTTTAATAAACAGATATAAAAATTGTATCTAACATATAAAACTTAGATTAAAAAGGTGCAAACTGCACTTCTGTCCGTTACCACCTATCATAGCTGAGACCTTATGTGCGTCAAACATCAGGGACATTTACATCCAAATTGATCCAATAGTTAAAGAATATATTGAATTATGATTAATATTGGCGAATTATGAATTAAATATAAAAAATATGTATGTTCTAATTGAAGTTTTTCCTGTTTTGGTCCTGAGGAAGCGGAATTTATCTGTGAAACGCGTAGATATCAAGAGGGACCACCATAATTAGGGGGTGACCCCAACAGGAATATCATTGGGTTTGCACCTTTTTAATCTAGGTTTTATTATATGTTAGATACATTTTTTATATCTGTTTAATAAAAATGTTATATTTTACTAACAAAACTAAGAAGATTTGTATTGATTGGCCCATAAAGTCCCATACCATTTTTTCTTTTGATTCACAAAGTGTTTAAAATAAATCCTTCAAAATGTCCTACCTGTAAAGTGTAAATAGTCACCTCCCCTATTGTCCATTGTCACCAAACATGCATTGTATTCCAGATACCAGGTCACCTAAAGATTGTGCAGAAACCAATGCATGGGGTAAAGTTGATATCCTGTGTCCTTAGTAATACCTATGACACAGTAGTGATATAGGAGATAGTGGGGAAACTACTAAACACAGTGCGGAACAAGGAAGATTTACACTCAAGTATTAAAATTGCCTATTTATTCTAATGTCTGACATGCATTCAATATTCTGCACCTTGTCCTTGACAAGCTACATGATGAGTCGGAGAGAGCACCCATCTAGAACTCTGAAACTCTGTCTGTGTGGCAAAAGCATAATGTAATTCCTGGCACAGTCATTTTTTTCCCTGAAATCAAGAGTGGGGAATTTTTTCACCTATGTGTTTCATAAGCACTTCTGTTTAATTTAAGAAAAACTCAGATGAATGGCCCTATTAAATAAACACTCATCTCCTATTTATTTATGTTGAAGAAGCCTAATGTCGATGACACAACAAAAATTGTTGTCAACAATCAATATAATTTTCCCCCCAAAAAGTTCACATGCATATGCCTAGTATGATCCTTGACCCTGATGTACTGACCCTATTTTATTTTCAGTAAAGTACCTTGCCTAAAAAATAACAGTATAATATGGTAAGGTATTATATGACCATGTTTTTTTCCTGTTAGCATTAGAAATGCTTGAAATGTACTAACATTAGTGTTTCATTAGTAAATGGCTGCTAATTGTATTTAAAATTAGCATAGCCCAATACCATCAAAACTTCATTTCCATCACCTGAAGGTATTATTCATGTGCTAATGGTGAATACAAAAGAGCTGCAAACTCACATTTAATGGAGTAATTACTCTAATTACTGGCACAAAGTTTAGAAATGCTTCCACATTACAACTCGTTAGCATAAAGACCAAATGTATGGTTAATGAAGAAAGATAACACTACTATTTTTAAAATTTCTCCTTAATGTATGTATTTCCCTACAGTAAGAACACTTGGAAGATGGTTGGGCAATATCTTTCCTCAATGTTGTACATTTAACAATGAGCAAAATCTATGCAGTACATATATGCTCATGTTAATATACTGTAAATATTAATAAAATCATTATCTTTTGAGTGTTAAGCACCAACATTACACAGCACTACAATATTCCTTTTCTTGTTGATTACTTTGGATTCCTCCTACATGTTCAGTGGTATCCATAGACATCAAATAATTGATACCTCATCAGGTGCCAGTTCTTTTCATAATAATTGCAAGTGCAGATAGGCTCAGCTGGTTATCTTTGGGAGGTCCTAGTAATCGACCAGCATGATTAGTCTCTGCCTCCATCTCTGCCACTTGCTTTGTTTAGACTTCTTTTGTTGAGCCCGGTTTTTGTTTCCAATAAAAAATGGATAGATCACCATAGGGCCCATGTTCCCTTTTTTATAAAGCAAGGAATCAGAAATTCCCTCAAACATTCCCTAGTGGTAATCCTGCAGGTCCATGTGTTTTATTGGCATTAATTGATTCTTCACCAGGGAATGTTTGAGGGAATGTTAAATTCACTGCCTTATAAATAAAGCCCTTAAAGTGTAAATATGCATAAGCAACAATTTACCCCTTCCTCTTTACTGAGTGCAAATATTTGAACTACTACTAGTAGCTCCATTATGTTGGTTTTAGAGACCCTTTATGAATGATAACACCTGTAACATTCAAAGTGACTGGCAGCTTTTAAGGGTTTATGTGACCTATTTAGTGGCACAGTAGATACAGATATTCCCAAAACCTTACATTATTAAAACTTAACATCCAGACAAATTATAATGGCATCACTAGTAATACAGTTTTGCAATGTTCATTAGGTCGTATGGAAAGGGGAGCCATGGAGCTTTGGTGGTTGTGTCTGATTGCCCAAGGCCTGTCTTCTAGTGAGCTGCTGGAATTGGCCTGGTACACACGTGCATTAATTGTCGTTTGAGAGGATCTTTCACGATCCTTTCCAACAACAAAAGACTGTACAATGCATGGACGAGTGCTGTACATACAGCGCCATTCTGCTCTATGGAGAGGGAAGAACGATGAAGCGGCACCTTGCTCGTTCTCTCCCCCTCACTTACATTACGGTCATTCGGACGATGGACGATGAGCACTGTACGTACACAAGATTCTCGTGCCCTGAGCCGATTATTGGACGTGTGTACGTAGCCTAAGGCATTGAAGACTTTTTCTATCCCCAGAGTAACTGGTTAATGATAGCCTGACATATATGCTCAAAGACATCCTTGACATTTTGACCAAACCTGGAGTCCTTGGATGTCTTAAGCTGCGTACACACTGCCAATTTTTGTCGTTGGAAAGGATCTTTCACGATCCTTTCCAACGACAAGGGAGTGCACGATGCATGAACGTTGCTGTACATACAGCACCTTTCATGCTCTATGGAGAGGGGAGGGGGAGAGCGACGGAGCGGCACCCTGCTGCGCGCTCTCCCCTTCCCTTTCATTAGGATCGGCTGTCGTCCATCATCCGTGGATCCGGCAGGTCGGTCGTCCGGACGATGGACGACACCGACTGTACACACGGCAGATTTTCGCCCGATAATTGGCCGATGCCGATTATCGGGCGATAAAAATCTGACGTGTGTACGTAGCTTTACACTTCTGGCTGAACACCTATAATCACTAGTCACAGTTCTGAGCTCCCATCTTGCTTCATTGATTAATCCATTGCATTGTGTTTAATGTGCAAACAGGAATTTGAATTTCCAACCCTACTGTTTGCTCCCCCCTCCCCCACCTTGCTCCCATTGTTGTTATTATTGTTCTTGTTTTTTGGGCTACAAAACTTTTCCATTCTGATACATTGGTAATTTTTTATTCTGGTGCTACCCCTTTCCCCATTTGTTATATGTTTTCACTACACACGGTAATTTTGAAATAAAACTTTGATATATGGTACATTCCTGGAAAATTGAAACCCATTTAGGAGCTCCATTAAGGTAAATGAATTAAACAGCCTATTGCTCTTGGTGCAGCACATCAAACATTGGTACTTTAGATTGGGAGTACAGTGGTGTACCAGTTTCCAGGTCCATGTAACTATTATGTCCTAAAGATTTATTTCTTTGTCTGCAGAAGTTAATTTGGGACCTCTGCATATTACTTCTGTACTTGTTAACCCTGCATGACCACCACTATGATTTGGGATTAATGAAACCCCTCCATATGCATAGGATGCCTCTATGAAGCCTCTATGAAGGCTTCTGTGCAATGTAGTAACAAGGCCATATTGGGCATCCAATAATTGGCACACTTAGTTATGGAATGTGCCAGTTTTGTATAAACTAATAAAAGTAGGTAAAAAGAATTAGAGACCTAATGACTAAATTTGTATCTAAAAATCAGCCAATGATTTATTTAATCTTTGAATATTCCCATGACATTTCAATTACGTGCATTAGATTGTCAATTGGCATGAAAGCCATCATGCAGTGCATCCCTTTTACAAAAATGATTCAAAACATTATCTAAAGGGGAGCTAAAGAAAAGAAAAACTGCAGGCTAGTCTGTCACAGATATTTTTTCTTCTGTGTGAAAGTCTGTTTTTTCCATGTGGGGAGGCCTCTGCTAGTCCTTACAAAATAACTAAACACTCCAATATGTTTGGGTTAGCCCGCAGGGGGTTAATGAAAAGCCCAGCCCCATGGACATCCACCTTATCTAAAATCATGAATTTATTGAAGAATGTGTTAATGTGGTTGATTTTATTCATCCGAGGTCAAGGCTTTTCAAATTCCTTCTATGTCTCCTCCCTCCCCCCTTTTTCCTTTCACAGCAAACTTACAATGATGTTTAAACAAAGGTTTCCCAACACAAAGAACAAATTTACACAGTAAAGTTTTTTTTTTTTTTTACTGCAACTCAAAGCCCTGTCTGGAATGATTCCAGATTTATATAGAAAGAGAAGAGAAGGGGGATTGTATTTTCTACAGAGCAGTGAAAAATTCCCACCTTCTGGGGAGCAAAGATCAGAAGATCCCCCACAATTTTTTTAGTTCAACAAGGGAAAATTTAAATATGTTTTCTCTTGCATCTTGTTCTCTTTATCTTTTACATATGGCAAACTTGTCATTGTAAAAATTAGTTGTTTAAAATATGTTTCATATAATTTGTACAATTTTAAGTTTCATAAATAAGAGTGTATTTATAATTACTCTGTATTGAGAGACGTCCATAGTAGAACATTTGTCTTACCTGTTAATTTGTGTGCTTAAACATAAACCCAATAAAAATATTTTTGAGCCCACCAGTTCTAATATGCAATGCCATTTTCAGGCTTTCTTTCTTATACTCTAATAATGCTGATAATGCTACATTTTCTGTCCTAAGGTAGCAATGATCACTGACATCATGTACTCACTCAATGGCCCTGATTTATTAAAGCTCTCCAAGACTGGAGAGGATTCACTTTCATTAGTGCAGTTTGGTGATCCAGCAAACCTGAAATGGGTTTTTTCAAAGTCTTTAGGTATTTGCTACCAAATGTTTTGAAATCTGGACCAGATTCGTTCCAGGTTTGCTGGATCACCCAGCTTCACTGATGAAAGTGTATCCTCTCCAGCCTTGGAGAACTATAATAAATCTGGCCCAATGAACGGGTAGTGTTGTCACACCTAGGAATAGGTAATAATAACTGACACAAAGGGAGCAGAAGAAGAATTTGCAGAAAATTATCAGCGTGCAAAATGTCTGGCAGGATTTTTCTGCTTTCAGATATAACAAAACTCAGTGATATATTTACCAGCCCAATATGAATCAGAAAATGTGTTAGGATTTAAATACACTTTAAAGCAAATAATACCCTGCTCTCCAAGCAGTCAGCACATATCTCTTCTGTCCTAGGTCATAGGTGGGCTCTTGCTGGCCTCACTAACAAACCAGTGCTATTGGCCTTGCATTGCAGATGATACATCAGTGCCTTGCAGACCAGGTCTTTGAATTTGAAATGGACATCTAATTGTTATTAAAGTACTATTTGTGTGTTTACGCCAAACACCACATTTTTGTACTTTGTATGGTGTGTCTGGAAATATCAGTGTCCACAAATTAGCCATGATTACCCTGCTAATTAGTTCATTAACACCCTTTAGAAATATCCATTCACATCACCAAAACAACAGCTCTTCTGCAGATACTATATCCCATACCCACGCAACTATCATCATATTACCAAAAAATGTGACTAGATGGTAAATGCCATGTTAGGTGGGCCTTCCCACTACATGGCTATTTATTATGGCTCATATAACAGATCATATTTAAAAAAAACTAAAACTGGGCGTACACATTGCAATCCCAATGTACAATCTTGTTCAGATGTAGCATGCTCCATACCTGATTGAGTATACATTGAATTTTGAATTGTTTAAACAAGTTCTGGTACTACCTAGTTATTGGTAGGTTCTGTTGTTCTATTAGATCCAATCTGAAAAAGTAGAACTTGTGTATGGCTCACAAAAAAGTCTACTGCAATTGTATTTAACAGCTATTATTTCTTTTCTTCTATACAACTTAGAAAACTGTATTGTGACTTGCACATAAAGAGTAAAAAAGAGCTGCAGCAACTCTTTGACTGATGTTTGAATGTTTCTCAGTCTGTAAAATGTGCAAATTATTTGCTTGCAGAAATAACTTGGGATCAATTAATTGTCTATAGAACTCTGAAGAATATAAAGTTTCATTCGAAGCCAGTGAAAACATGCCTTTCTGGGAAAGGTTAAAGCAGTACACTTCATGGGTTTATTTTTCCAGGAGTGTTTTTTTTCTTTAATAAGACAAAATAATGCTTACCCAATCCAAAAAGAATTTGTCTGTAAACTGAAGTTAAGAAAAATAGAGAAATTTGGAAAGGTTGAAAACTGCACACGTTATCAATTTGATTCTACAAAAAAAGTGAGCACAAACAGTTATAAGAAACGTGCTGGAAATCTGTTTAATCACTTTGCTTCATTCGCCAAGAAATGTTTAGAGTTTCCTAGTTGAAGACACTTTCCTTTTGTTTGTATTCTAGTGTTTCTTCATATTTGTTTCTTTGTGTCTTGTCTCCTTGGTGACATGATTTAAAAAAGGCCGACATGACATACTGCTTCTTGAATGAACATAGACCTCATGCATAAAATTGAAGTAAGAAAGTTTCCTTTTGAGCATATAAACCAATCAGACGTCCCTTTCTATTTTGAATTGAAAACCCTGAATGTAAAACCTTATGGGCTGCTACAGGAATACTATTCCCCAAGA
Organism: Pyxicephalus adspersus; assembly: GCF_032062135.1. Lineage (NCBI taxonomy): Eukaryota > Metazoa > Chordata > Amphibia > Anura > Pyxicephalidae > Pyxicephalus > Pyxicephalus adspersus. The sequence goes on along the minus strand of NC_092863.1, from coordinate 42,489,963 downwards.
TTTTGACTTGAATCATTGACAGGTTTTACCTTGTTTGCAACCTATCAACCTAATTTTTGCCTCTTATGTTTCTAGTAAAGGCAAGATATGGAGAGCCCAATTGGTTGCCATGGAAAAACGGCACAGTTCCTAAAGAATACCTAAACTGGCCTAAAACATCTCTAAGGTAAAAATAGTGTTGAAATGAACATACCTTGTTGAGTCTGCTGGCACATTTGTTAGTCCTTAGATTCATTTCTTTGTCTTTGACCTGTGTCTAAGCAAAGATTATAGCCAATGTACACACATAAAGTTTGAATTACCTCAATTAGCTCAAAGAGCTTGTAACCTTAAAAAGACACTTTGTCTGCAATACTTCTCTCCTGTACAGAGCTATGTCTTACGTGCTTTCTTATTCTAGCCCCCATTCCTTATCTGGTTTTAATACCCCCTGTATTATCCTATGGTATATGGTGATTGATGCTCCTTAGCATAGAATCGTTCATATTTATTTGCTTTTTTTGGTTCTTGTAGAATGAAATATTATGAGAATGATATTCTGGTTAACTGAAAAATTCTGAAACCAACCCAAGGCCAAGCAGAAACATTATTGACACATTGGTTGTTTCTTCTTGCACTCTTGAGTTTTACTTCTAGAATTACAAGATCACAGATGATACAGCAGTTTAAAACTGTGCAGTGGCAGGTCAATTTTAAAAAAACAAGACTAGATACTTTGTACTGAAAGCACAGGATTTACTACATGACTCAAGAGGCCATTGATGTCTCACATGTGAGACATGACTCCCTATGCTTACTGCACCCAGTAGCAGAGAGCATCAAATAGACTTGAGTGTAGGAATGATTCAGCTGCAGTGCCTACAGTACTTTCTTTTGCAATGAAGATACCTGTCTGTATGTCTTTTATGTCAGGTTCATATCCTTGGGCAGTGGATGCTAATGCTTTAAATCCCACTTTTGCTGAAAATGAAAAAGCCTATATGATTTTTACATAAGCCATTTTTAATTACGTTATGAAAAATATCTTTCTGAAAACGCAACAATTTTTGACAACACTCTTGCATACAGAATGCTAAGCTGCAAAGTGGCTAAGTGATTTTTTTCTAATAGTTATTTCTGTTTTTACAATACTTAGATTCATCAGGCCTGTTTTAATAAAGCTCTCCAAGACTGAAAAACATCAAATCATGGGTGAACCTTGGTGAACCTATATTTTGTAGTCTATCTTCTCCAATTTTGAAGAACCCATAATCAGACCCATCATGTCTGCTCCATCTAACAATCAGGTGGAAGTAACTAGAGTACATGTGTGAGTTTCAACAAAAGGGGAGGGGTTTTTCTACAAAAATGGGGTTAGACTTACATATACATTAAAAAACGAAGGAATTTCCTGTTGATTGTAGTAAATTTTGCAAAAGGGATTCATCTGACATGAATTCTTCAACCCATGGCTGTATTTTGAATCTGACAAAATTATAAGTGCTGGTAAAACTTAATAATAAACTATAGTGTTGAATTAGTGAACAGAAGCACAGGAATTTAGTTTCTTTAGCTGAAAGATCTGATTAACAAAGTTAAATAAACATTTTAATGCTTAACAAATTGTGCATGAAAGCCCCTATACAACAAAAGTCATATTAATTGAGCATGACTTAAAAATAAGGGTAAAATGCCTTAGGTGAACATCTCAGATGAGCATTTGTACTCCGTATAATTATTTTGTGTTTTCTTTATACTGTATGTTTCAAACTGTGTTTAAAACAATATTCTAAATCTCAAAACATAATTATAAACATGTTCTATGATCAGATTTAGTGCCTAAAACAGTGTATGCTCATTGTGCATGTATGGTAGGGATCTTTGGTGTCAATGTGACATGATGCAGGACGGGATTTAAACTGTTGCTTGATAAGCTGAGTATTGACCCAACTTCATTAAGTTTATAGTTTGGGTTCATTTAGATTTTTCTGCCAAAGGGTATGGGCATAGTACTTATGACCTAAGCCAACCCCCCTACCCAAAACTGCCTGCTTACCTGATCTTATAGACTAGGTCTAACCCAATGTTTATATCTTCAGGCTGACAAAATTCTTCACTGCATGCAAATTGAGCCCTTTAAGGCTTGTAAAGGTCTGGCTTATCAGAATTTCAAGTTAAAAAATGTTCTGAGTCTCAACAGTGCCTCATGGATCCAAGAAGTTAAATACTTTTGTCTTTTTGCTGGAATAAATTATGAGGGTTCTGTAAGGTGTCCATTGGGAAGAGCAGAAAAAAAACATTCCAGGTGAATGTAATGATTTATGAGATAACAATAAAGAGGAAATATAGCCATTAACCCACTTATGTGATATGTGTGCATAGAGATGGAAGCCTCAGCTCATGCATACCAAAATAAAAAGTGTTCAATCAAACATGTGCACATATACTACTTATATATAGTGTTTTTTACTGTATTTAGTGACACAACTATAAAGGCCTTTGTTTCTCCAAGTATGATGAAAATCTTGCCTTATTTTTTTTACTATCATCATAAACTTGTTGGTAATATTAAAAGTTATCTTTATTATAGTATGATCAGATGGTTTAAGACTGGTATTATCTTAAACAGGTAAAGATTGAATTCAATTTATGTAGTATGCCTATATGTATTGTATCTAGGGGATCCATTTTTTAAAGTAGTGAATTGGACATTCTCCTAAACATTCCCTGGGGGAAAATCCATCACTGCCACTGTAAACAAATGGACATGGAAAATTTCCCACCACAGAGAATTCCTCCATGTTCCTCTATGATTCAGTGAATGTCAGATTCACTGTTTTATAAATAGACCCACATTATTTGCCTGGTATATATGCATAAAACTTCAGGATAATCAAGGATAGTATTATAATCCTGCTTTGAATTCTGGTTCATAAGTAACGGGATCTTTTTGTCTGGAAAACCATGACTGAACTACCACCTTAGCAAAACCTTTTGAGATATGAAGCTAAGTAGCTGAGTGGCCTGGTGTAGTCAATGTTCCAGAGCACTTCTCTGTGATCTTTTGTAGAATCAGTATATATAGAATTCTGTGGATAAATGTCACATATATCCCTTTTTCTTGGAGTAATCGAATGTCCTATTTGTGAAGAAGCCCTTTGTAGCCCAGGGCCAAGAATGCTAAATATACCGCTGGACCTACCATAGACTTTTTAATTTCCAAAAAAAAACTTGAGCATACTTCAAGGAAAGGGAGCACACAGACTATTTCCTCTTTTACTTATGTGGCAGAGTCTTGGAAAGGGAGGTACAACTGGGGAAGTAATCAATTTTGTTGTTGGGCAGATTTAATGTTTTTATTAAACTTCTTCCCTAACGTATAGCTAAACATGGAATATGGAAAGAGATTTTTCTTTCAGGAAAACAAATGCACGCGTTATTTACTCCATTATTAAATTATTTTTTAATTAAAATATTCTGATCCCAAATTATACTGGAAGGTTAATGGGCTTCTACCCAAACAGAACCCTATGGAATAGATTGTGTTTTTGATTTTAGTAGGTACATTGGATTGTAATCTCTTTTTTTTTTGGGACCAAAGTGAATGGTTTGTTATTATCTCCGTATGCCTTACAGAAAAAGTGTGAGCACATTACAAATGAGTAAGATAAATAAATACATCTGGAATAGTCTTAAAGATTTTTAATGAAATCTTCAGTAAACCTGGACCTACTGAAAGCGTTCAGCGTAGCATGTGTAAATCCACTGATAAAAAAAAAGAAATATTTGCGGATAATGCAATTCCCTGATGGGCTTTTGACTCTTAAACCTGATACACTATTATCAGCTTTCTTGTTTCAGCTGTACCACTTACTTGAAAAAAGCAATAAGTTCACCTGAGAGACTGTAGCTGTCTTGATACGCTTAAATATTTTATCATGGCTACAATTACAGATAATAAAACCTGAAGGGAAAAGCACAATGTCAACGTGAATAAATAAAAACGATTAAACGTATACAATCTAAAAGAGTGCATATTTGTATAAAATATTTAAAACTAAACAATTAAACTTATTAATGTACAGTAAAAGGTTTCTTGGTAGCAAAAAAAAAGGTAAGCATATAGTAACAAACAATACATATTCCAAATAGTGACATAAAAAAGGTAATATTAAAATAAATATATGTAGGGGCATGAATTAAAAATGTAACATCTAGAAGAAATTAGCAAAATTATTATAGCATGTAATACCAGCCCAAGAGTATGCCAAGCCCAAATTAAAAATGAATGGCATAAATAGTGTATGAGAGGATAAAAGAGCATAAACATTCACGAGTGCTTTTGCAGATGGTAATAGATCAACCCGTATAACTCTCAGGTTGCAGTAGGAAAACAGGAACAGTCACCTTGGGACATGTGATTATGATATTAGTTTGTGTATCTCTTTAGATAAATATGGCTGTTCAGGCTTTCTCAAGCTTGCTATGCAACGAAGCATCTCTATGACTTGAGCTTTCTTTTCTAATACTGCTGTATAAAGTATCCATGAACAGATTTATTCTGACACTTGGTATTTTGGTTCAGACAGAATTTTTCGACAACCTTAACATGTACTAAATAAATTTATATATATACATATATATATATATATATGTATATATATATATATATATATTTCTCTATGTATATATATATTGTATTTAATTACAGTGTTCTTCATATATGTATATATATATATATATATATATATATATATATATATATATTGTATTTAATTACAGTGTTCTTCCAGCTTTGTGGCATAAGTTGAAACATTTTGGACAACTTGCTCTTTCTTTGTATGGATTGTTTAAAAATAAGGTTCAACCATATGTACAAGTGCTTAAGAGTCACCCAAAATTGTCTGTGTAGAGAGCTGGAATGCTGGAAAATAGAGGCCATCAAGAGGTAAGAAATAAATCTAGCCTACTGTTTTTGAAGCCTGGCCCATGTAGTACTCAACAATGGCAACCAAGAACTGTGGGAATGGGATTGCACATACTGGGAGATCTAAAATATCAAAGGACCTTACACCTACAGTCAGGAATCGTGCTGACCAGTGGTTCAGTTCTCTTTTAAATATTCTGTCTTTGGTTACACAAGGACCTGCAATGGTATTCATACTAGCATACCTTAGAAAGTACTCACTGGAAGTTATAAACATAAGAAGGGCATATTGGGGACAGGAGACAAAAGCAGCCATCCAACATCTAAGACATTGTAGTAAACTACCCATTCTTCTAACACTCTTTTAACACCTGTGTCTGCTTTAGGTTTTACTTCTCCTTTGCCAGGAATTCTGCTTTAAAATATTGTGAAGAATCAAGTTAAGAATTAAAAGGAACATGTCCCACATTATAACTGCATACACAAATGTCAACATGCTTAGACTTCTTATAGACTTCTTAGTATTTCTGCACTTTTTTCATGTCCTACCTGAATGTACAACCTCGGTGTATGATTAACTACTTTATTACTGCAGTTTAACTGCTCATTTGACTCTCATATTGTCAACAAGTCACCAGTGTGTGGAGACAACAACTGTGTGTAATTTATGTGTCTAGCCTGTCAGTTTTCATATTTTAATTATTCTACATTCTGAAAACTTGACTTTATTTGTCCTTTGAGAATGCATAAAACCCAGCTAGCTTGCATTTTGAAAAAAAAAACTTGTTGACTTTTAAATGAAGGGCAAACATCCAAGTTTGCACAGTCAATTCCCCTTCCACTCATTTATGAGGCATGTTATGTTTGGGGTTATAGCCTATACCATGCTAAGCAACTGACCTAGTCATACCTTGTTCATTAATTGATCTGCACATTAACCAGAGATTTTGGCATTCTGTAATGCCAGCATCACTGCAAAGACAACAATAATGTCTCACCATAGTGGAGAACCCACAAATAGTTTGCCTGTTGTCAATAATCTAGAGCAATATGCATATGCCATGTTAAAAGCATTAATTTAACAACATAGGCTATTGACAAAAATAATGCAAACACAAAAAAAAACTAAACGAAATGTGATAAATGATAATATGAATCTTGAAGTCATAACAGTAGCCATAGCATGTGACCATGTGAGTAATATAGTGCCCCATAGCACAGCCACTCAGTGTTTTTTCAGGCAGAAAACTTCTATATAATTGTTGATAAAACAGGTATTATTCTGAAAATATACAGTAAGTATTATTCAACATGGAGATTAGAAACAGGAGGGGATTTTATTGGTTAGTTACCGTCCTATGTATGCAGTAGAAATGATGTAGGAATTGCCATCTGGATATGAAAGGTGGTTCTAAAATGTATCAATTTCTTCTGATTAGGCAGAACAATGCTGGTAAGAAAGGGGAAATGACCTTGTTTGTGTTGTTTAGAGGATGTACAGGGAAAAAGGCAATCTACCAAAAGCCTGATCAATACCATGGAGCAGGTCAACATCCATCATACATAGACTTTACATTAAAACCAAATGGAGATAAGATGATACAGATCACCACAATATAGGCTAAAGAGCAGCAAAACGCTTTACTAATTACTATCAATTTCTTTACTTCTATACACATATAATTAGCCAAATAAAAGGAATTTCTCATAGTAAAAATGATATACACAATAACTTTAGCGGTGATGGCTTTGTAGCAGTGGGTTTTACAACTTGTAAATGTAATTCATGAAAAGTTTTCACCGTCCTCCTCCCCCTCCTTTACCATTACTATCTCTCTGATAGGAATGGGTGAAAAAAAAGTGGAGGAAAAACTACAACCTTTAATTAATGTCTGTTTCTGATAAAAGGTTTGGTCAACAAAATTGCTAGCTTGGTTTTACATGCACAATTACAGTGCAATCATTAGTCAGTGAGATAAACTTTATTGCAATACCTTTTCAGGAATGTAACTGAAACAATTCTGTAAATAAAGCTAAACAATGAGGATCATTTGCTAAAATCAAGTCTATTATAGATACCCTACAGCTATCAGAGGTATACAATCATATGGTTGGGCTGTTTAGGCATTGTGCCCCCCCTAGGCAAATTTGAACCTTGCCCTTTTATACAAGCATTACCTTTTATGTCATCTGATTAGTTTGATAAAAGTGAATGCTAGGCTGCATATTGAAGACAGCATGCATCCTTCTTTTACTGAACCTAGGTACTTAGCCTCTTTTAACTCTGTTGCTCTAGGCATCATTATGGTAAATACACTCCTTTTAAATGAGGGAATGTTTGATTACCTTAAGGCACTAGAGGTCCTACCTACCCAAGCGTTTTTTTAGGATGAGAATTGACCAAACAAGACTACATTTATTTTAGCCATTTGTAATTGTTTTCTGTGCAGAGATCTTGGTGCCAAAGATTTTTGACTTTTCCTTTTCCTTGACCATTCCATATGCAGACGTATGCATTCTTAGCTAGATGTGAGCATGCATGTTTGTTCTGCAACCAAGTGTGTGGTTAGTTTTAGGCTGTCCATAGACTTTACTAGTCAGTTGTACATGCATGATCCAAGAGCCCTCCTAATAAACATGCTGCGGTTGTTATGTGTAAAGTCAGATGTACTGTCCTTCTGGCAGTGTTAGCAGGGGCTACAAAAGGCTACAACCACATATTATTTTTTATATTTTTTATATATATATTTTTTACTGTACTGAGAGTTTACTGTTATGCAGTGGTAATGTACATCTTTTGCCTTACAAAGTGAGGTTCTTGGGTCACCAGACTAACAAAAGTTGTGTGTAATGGGTGTAATGGGGTAGCACTGCAATTCTGTACAGGGCAAGAGAAACAAATTTGTATGAATTACAAAGCTAAACTCCAAGCAAATAGCTATATATACAGATTAAATACATATGGAGAGCCATACACTAGGCAAAGTGGATTAGATGTTAGATTTAATAAAAACACTGAATCTAACGTAAACTTATTAAAACAAGGACATTTCCGATTGATGGTCAAACGATATATTGATCAAATATTGATTGAGAAAGTCCATTCTTTGCCGGATTTTGTGCAACAAAACTTTCTAGTGTGCCAATAACTATAACAACACAGCCCATCTTAAATAACAGCAGGATGTACTGCCATTGTTTGCAGGCTGTTAGGTGATCTTGCTAAGGTTGAAGGTTGCACAGTGGTTATGCCAGGTAATAGTATATTGTATCAAGCAACAATAAATATACACAATGTAATACTAATTGACAATGATCCTTTTTTCATCTAATAGTATTTAAATAATAATTAAAATTCTAAGAAAGTACATTTTTCATTTTTTTTTCCTTTAAACTTAAACATCTAGTTTGGCCAGTTGTCAAGTGCCTGTAACAAGTTTATCATCCAAGAAGACTGTCGCTTTGTCCTGGCTCTTTGTCCTGTTGGTTAGACTACCTCTAATTTAGAGAGGCAAAGGTCATGAATCTTGTTGGATGAGCAGGGCTCAGGTGTTGTGGTTTAGCATAGACAGCAGGGGTGCTGCCAAAAGGATTATCCATAGGATTAAATTAGTGGATTAGTGTGAGAGAACTCCCTCCCACCTTCTGCCTTTTTACCCAATGTTTAACAGACCCCCAAAAGAGAAAAATAAAACGCCCAATCAATAACATAACTAAAAGCTAGTATGTTCAGCTATATTAGTATATGGGAAAAAAATGCACCAAGTCATATTAAGAAGTATCGGACAGCTGAGTGTCTTCTTATTGTCCAGTGTTTTACAAAAGTTCAATCAAGTTCTAAGCATTAGTTCCCCATGGTTTAATGGAAAAACGAGTGAATACCAGTTGCTGCTGGTGTCATTGTGGTAAATCACAGGCTTTTTGTTCTCAGCTTGAAAGGGTGGGTATTTGAAAAGTCATTAAGTAATGATAATTGGCCTAATCAGTATGTCTTAAGCACTGGGTCGGGGCAGGCGGGGAGGGGAACCCCTCATTCTTGATTTGTGACCTTTGCAGGCCTGCAGTTAACATTTTCTTTATACAAACAATCTGACTGACAGCTTAGTGAAAGTCACCTTTCTTATGAAGAGTGTGAAAAAAAAAGGAGCGTTTCTCTCTTGTGGTTCACTGTCATTGAGCAATAAAGCATGCCTATACTTAGGTCTAGTCCCTTTACAAATAATATATGGCCTGAGGACAGGACAAGTAGCGATAGGCCAGATAATTAAGGTATTTTATCTCAATTTGAGGTGTTAAGAAGTATCCTTTTTTTGTGATTTATGGAATTAGGACCTGGCCAGAAGACTTAACCAGGGTCTAGTATAGCAGGCATGGAATGTTCCCAGTGAGACCACAGTAGGCCTATTACACAGAACATAATACTGGCTGCCTCAGTCTTTCAGCACTTAAAGGCTGTTTGTCTTTGATTGGCTAATGCGTATCAAATGCAATACAGTTTCCCACTGGCTTCCCTGTTGGCCTCCTAAAGCTCCTCTTTGACTGATAATACCCTGCTTCAATGAAATTTCTGATTTCAAGCTTATGTTAAAAAAAAATCGAGGGCTTTAAGAAAAATAAGGAAAATACACCCCTAACTCGGTAAAAACAGGGAATTTCCACACAATGCATCATTAAACAAACATCGCAGCATGTCATTTTTTTTGTAAATGGTTATTTAAAACGATAGTTGAAGCTTAGCAACATCCAGATAAAAAAATGTAATTTAACAACAATAGAAAGAGCAACTGCGTACCTAAACATTTACCCAGAAGTGAAACATAGGACTTTATTATATTGTAGTTGTAAGATGTTTTTTTTTTTTTTTTTGCAGAGATAAAAATGCCAGGCGTCTGTTCGCAACAGTTTCACAGGCAGGCCAAAAGCTTTGCTCGCATAATGCATATGTTTAAGTGATAGCATCTTTTCAGATGGGAGAAGCTGGGTGGGCAAAGGAGGCTCAGCATGAACAGGCTTAACCACTAGGGCTCCCATTCACAAATCTGCTTTGACCTTTTGCATGCTTTTTTTTCTCTATATTCATCCATTTTTTTCTCACCCTCATTACCACTTTCAGAAGCCTCGACCTCTTAGTCAGGAGGTAAAATAACATGGAAATTAACAGAAAATACAACATTAAAAAGCTATATGTTATTTAAAGATTTAGCACCAGTAAAGCATGATTGTGTGTATTTCATAGTGACTTAGATTAAGACTTGAAATGTATATACATATATATATATATATATATATATATATATATATATATGCCCTTTTCATTGGAGCTGGTAAAGGCAGGACCACCATCAGAAATGTCTGGGCCACATAATAAGTAAACTTCCTGGGCCCCCTTTACCCATGTATAAATGCTCCAGCATTTCAGTTGGCAAGCTCTTGTAATAAAGGCCCAAAAGTACCCCTTTCCCCCCATGATGGTGGCCCTGGGTAAGGGGACTCTACGAAAACAATTGAAACACTGATGACTTACTTTTACTGTTTTACATGATCTAAAGTTTGACACTGACCTTACTCAAGGAAATAAACTGCAGTACTATGCATAAGAAAAGCTTTTCTAGCATATGTAAAAATATTCTTCAACCAATGAGCAAAGGCCTTTTGGAGGAATCTATAACTAGCTGCATTTTGCTGTCATGTCTTTACAGTCAGAAATAAAGCTCCATGAGTTTGGTAACAACATTATGGGTAAAAAAAATCTGTCTTTGGCCAAACTTTTTTAAAGGGACCAAAAGGGTTTTAGTTGACCACTTGTTATTGTGGAAATGAAACTCTGATCAGTAAAAATATGTCCAGTCTTTTCCCACAGCGTTGCTTTCCATATACAATTCTAGAAATCTACTGCACGTTAATGCAAATAAAATGAATCATTAATTCAATTACAGGACAACGTCAGACATTTTGTGTTCATATTCAGAGTGGTCGTGAAGGCAAAATCGCTCCTGCGGGGCACAAAAAAAAAATGTAATTTTTATATCAGTCCACACTAGAGAAATCTTCCTTTTGGTCACCAAGACTAGAAAAGTGGTGAAACTTTAACAAGCACACAAATAGCAATTAAACCCAAAAAAAATTCTCTAACCAAAAATAAATAGGCAATAGCTGGAGCTGAACTTTAAAATCACAACAACAACAATAATAGTAATAATATTAGTACCTTAACCTAAGCAACATGTGAGCTCACAAAACTTTTTCCTTCTGACAGCATCTGACCTACATTACAGAGTATACGTTCAAGTGAAGCAATGTAACTTAATAAGGGTTTATGGAATTAGGACATCATCCTGGGAAAAAGAGCATTATTATCTTTCCAAAATCTGATTTGGCCATAAAATTTTCTTGGATGAAGAATTTTCCAGTTTCATTCACTTATTCATTCCCTTGAGTATGTTTGCATTTTGACAGAATGGTGCTTAAATAATGATTTATTAAGGAATAGCCAACAAACACCGTGTGCTCAGTTTTTGTGAGTCAAATGTTTTTGGCCGACATGACTTCATGTATAATGTCTTAAATAATTATTTACCAGTGAGGAATTAGTTTTTTTTTTTCTGAATATAATTTTAGCTGAGGAAAAGTGTCATGACTGTAGCATAGAAATAACATAGCAACATTTTTTGGATGACTCTAAATGGTCAACATTTTGGAAACATGGTGAGGTCATTATTGGTATCAATGAACAGAATAAGCATCCATTATATTTTGCATGGCATGTACAATAAATTACCTGTATTCAAGGCTGGTGTTAAAAAGGCTACACACTAGTCAATGTGTTCACAGCAAGTGTAAACCAAGTGTGATATGTTTCTCCTTGATATCAATCACTTAGCTGGTTAACGCCATGTACCCATTAACCAACTGAGTTGATATTTAGTTGGGGAGCACTCCCTAACAACTGCCAGGTAATGGAAGTGCTCTTCAACATAAACCATACCACCTACAGAACTGTGTTGTTAAGTCATACAATGGGGTGCAATTGGCTGGTGTTTTTATAGGGAGCACTCCTGGCTGTCAGTTGAGCAGGCATTACCAATCAATGTTGACAGATGTATCAATAAAATACTGATCAACATTGGCCGTATTTAAAAGAAAAACTACACATATGTCTTTTTGTTTTGTTACAATATACTTTTTTACAATTTCTTTTTTTATTATCTAGAAATGTTACATTAAATGTATTATATAAATAATATATATATAACTATATTACTAAAATGCATACTAATAATACTGTCCAACATGCCACAAAATCTTTACAACCATTGACTAAATTTATTTCACCACTTATGCTGCAGTAAAATATCAAGTTGGGAACACAAGTGTCCCAGTCAATGATGAGAGATCAGTTTGTATAAGGCCTGCAAGGTTTTTAATTAATGGCATGGTCATCATGGACATTCTCAAGGGGAACATCCACCTATCCACTTATCAATAAATGCATTGATGCAGCCATGAAAAAGTATAAATCACCGCACTTATGTTCTTTAGGGGCTATTAGAATTCATTGACACATTTACTTATTGTTGTTGGGATTAGCTGTCCAAGGATACATGTCATAGGAAGGTTGAAAAGCTGAACTTTAGATATACAAGGAATGCTACCAAATAGGCTATTCGATAGTATTTTTCAGGATGGTGTGTAATTTATGGTGACCTTCAGGACTATCAGGATAGGATATTTTATTACTCAAGACCCCCCCGTGAATCTATATTGCTAGAGAGTAGCCAGAGTAGAAAAGTCTGTGCCTGTGCCACTGTGTGGCAGAGAAGGAACCTTACTCTCTGTGTAAAACCAGCTGCCTAACCTCTGCACAGAATACTGTTTGCGCCCAAATCACAATATCCCTTCTCTACAGAATGCTGGCAAAGAACAGGCCTTTTGCCCAGACTGTAGCTACTTTGGGTCTGGAAAGTAATGTAGCTGAATTAAACTGAAAGCTCAGTTGATATTTTTCATAATATTTTCATCAGTCACTGTTTTGCCAGCTCTAAGCTTCATTGACAGCTACTTATTAGTAATTCTTACTTCATGTTGTCACCATCAGTTATCACAGTCATGGACAGTACAGTTAGTAATTACACAATAAAAGATGTAATATTTAATATTTCTTGGTGGTTGTTGTCTTTGCAATATAAATACACATAAGCTGTGGTCATTAGGCAGGAGGAGTTTGTGACCTGGGGTCAGATTTATGGAGCAAAATTGGAATGTATAGATATAGCACTAGCTATAGCTAGTACATTGCTGAACACCCCCCCTCCCTTTCCAGAACAACTGGAAGTCCATGATTCATCACTGGCCTCCATATCCAAAACAACTGGAAGTCCACAATTCATCACTGGATTTCCTCTCCAGAAGCAATTGGAAGGCCATGGTTCATCATCGGCCTTCAGTACAAAACAACTTGAAGTGCATGATTTATCATTAGTTTCCTTATCCAGAACAACTGGAAGTCATGATTCATCACTGGAAACCCCATCTACAACAACTGGAAGTTTATGATTCATCTTCCCAGAACAATTGGGGGCCCCTGGTTCATCACTGACCTCCCTGTCCAGAACTGAAAGTCCACTATTCATAACTGGGCTCCCAGTCCAGAACAACTAGAAGTTGTTAAGTATTTGCTTGAAACCACATGTTGTCCTGGCTGACTTTGGTTGGCTTTAATAGTTAAAATTTGAGAAAGATGGTCTGCAATGGCTATCACTAGGGATGAGCGAGAATGCCTCTGGCATGCTCATGAAAATTTCCTCAAACTTCTGATGGTTCAGCTAAATTTCGCGAAACCATTGGAAGATCGAGGAAATTATAACAGGAGGATTCACAGGATTCCTTGGGAATCCTCCTGCTTGGGATCCCCGGGGCACTAGAGGTTAATTAACCTCCAGTGCCGCGGATCGCACACTGTTCTCAATGAATGCGGCTGTGGCCGAATTCATTGAGAAGATCCCTGGCACTAGAGGTTAAATAACCTCTTTTGCCTCGGAATCGCAGTGGATTCTCAGGACTGCAATCATTCTTGTAGCCCTGGGAATCCTTTTTGCAAACCTCTAGTGCTCCCTGATTAGCTGAGGAAAGCTTTCCTCAGCCAATCAGAGAGCACTAGAGGTTTGGAATGGAGGGACGTGTCCCCATTTAACCTCTAGTGCTGGGGATTGCACACCGAGCTGATCAATAAATGCAGCCGGCGCTGTGATCAGCACAGCCCACAATCTTTTTTGAATTTCGAGCTCGATCGGCGAATTTACAGCGGCCATTCTCACTTACAATTTCAGTAAGCAAGAACGGCCGAGTTCGCCACGAGATCGAGTTTTAAAAACTTGCTCGCTCATCCCTAGCTATCACCATATTTCTCCCATGATAGGTGTATCTGAGAAAACTAACTAACTAATATGATCATATTGTTTTATATAGCTTTGTATCCATCAAAAATGTATAAAAAATTATTGTTAGAAATGTAGAGAATCATTGTTAGCATTTTTTTTATTTTGAATGTCAAATAAATTTTATTTTTAATGTCATCCAAATGCATTAAGGTTATGCTCCTGACCCCTCCCCTCTGGGTAGTATATACCTGAGTGTTTCATTTTGGAATAAGGTGTTATAGCAACCTATTCAAAATAAAAAATCAAACATATTCTGTATGTTAAGGTTTTCTTCTTTGATGGTTGTTCCCTTATCAATCATGGACACAATCTTCACTTTAGTTCTGCATTTCTATCTACATGCTCCACTGCTACACCTCAGATATAGTATATACCAGCCTTCTCACTTCATTCAGTTCTAATGCAAAGTCAACTTTTTATTTTAATAACAATCACTTTTCTTTTCTTCATTGACATAACATTTTTCAGCTCTTTTTAATATGTACTGGAAGTAGATTATGTTAAATCTACTATTTTTTATAAGATTTGTTTTATACACAGTGATAAGCAGAATAAAAAAATAAGTAGAACTAAACTTAAAATAAAAAAATCACATATGTCTTTACTTCTGCAGATCATTTCCACAAGCGTTTTTCGATTGGGTCCTGCGTTGTCCTGTAATCGACCTTCATCCCAGCAGAAGAGAGAAGAACAGAAAAAATGGGGATAAAATGTGCATGCATGAGATCTGCATTTTTTTTCCATTGAAGCGAAAAGCCCCTTCTGCGCATGACTGAAGCAAGCCAAAAGGCTCCTGGGATATGTGTTGTGGGTATCCCAGAATGCTCTGCACTTCCATTCAGTTTTCACCAG
This sequence comes from Pyxicephalus adspersus, assembly GCF_032062135.1. Lineage (NCBI taxonomy): Eukaryota > Metazoa > Chordata > Amphibia > Anura > Pyxicephalidae > Pyxicephalus > Pyxicephalus adspersus. Next base: position 42,474,768 of record NC_092863.1, on the reverse strand, counting down.
TGTGGCTTTACAAAAAAAAGGGTTTCAAAGAAAAAAAAAATAATTTTTACTTTAAAAAGGTTATCTACCATTTTCTGTAAAGTAAATATTTTGGTGATAGGTCCGCTTTAACAAAAATTAGACACATATCTTCTATGTGATGAATTTACATGGTTAACCTTGTGAGTTAATTCCAAAACCCTTAAACATGTCATTGTCTTCAACATTTCTGGAGGAAGGGAACATGTAAGGAACATATGGCAACTGTAACATTTAGTTTTTCTGCAAATTAAAGTATATACATACAAATCTAGGTTTTAAAGCCTCCGATGACTTTTTCAGTTAATTGTTAAGCCCTGGAACATGGCCAAAAAAAGGGAGGTCAGGGGGATAAATGGGTACGTGTTCTATGTAACAAAGCATCTTGTTTTTCTGTAAATAAGATAACACATTTTCACAACCACCTACTTGCCTTTTTGAGTTAAAGCAGAACTAAAGTCACGTTACCCATCCCTGTTCCCTACCTCCCTTTTTACTACTTTTCTACTGTTAGATGATCATCAGCCATCCTGATTGGCCAGGCCGTGATGACGTAACTAGTTCATTAATTCCTGGCACGTGCAGGGAAAGCTGGGTTTACCAGGTATTCTAGGAAAGCTGACGCTGAAAAAAAGGCAGTCAGTCTAACAAAAATGTTTCCTTCACTGGCTTGAAATAACACATAGTAAAGAAAACCACAAACTACTGTCAACAGGGGCTTCACATGTGTCCCGCCAGGTTGCACATAGTGCACCAGAGCATTGGAAGATGTGCCTGTAGATCCAATTATAAAATATAAAGTGACAAATACTTTAAATCTAAAAATCATTTTAAATTGCACTCTTAATTCTCATTAACACAAAGCCATCTAGTCATGAAGTCACTTTATCACATATGCTATTTTGAATGATATAAATACCAACAAGAATGTACAACAGATGTTATAAGCTATTCTACAATAAATAAATACAAATGTGTGGGGTGGTATAAACATAAGGCTATTTTAAGTGTTTAAAATAAATACAAAACAAACTCAAAAGAAAATGCTTTATTTATATGTTTTATAGAGCAGTTTGAAAATGACAGCAATTGACATCAGAAATTCTGTTTATGTAAAATTCAGTATTATTCAGCAAAAGAAAAGCAGGATTTCATCATGATGTTTAGTTTAGTATATACAGTATATATATATATATATATATATATATATATATATATATGTGTGTGTGTGTGTGTGTGTGTGTGTGTGTGGTACTCTCAGAATTGGCTTTCTGACCCCCGTGGTTATGTCTGGCTTCTTGTGTTTTTTGTTTTATAATGGTTTGCTTGTTAGCCCTAAAAAAGGCCAAAATTGTATAGCAAGTTTTAAACCCTACCTTTCCTCCAAAACCTTCAAAAGGGCTTGGTTCAAAATAGCTTAACTAATGCAGACACTATGACCTAGGGCTAAAAAGTTGCAATATGTCAATTTTTTGTGTTTGGATTCAGACATGCTTAAACACTGATCTTTAACCCTAACCGATCTGGGCCAGCAATTCAAAGTTCCAGCAGCAAGTGAATGTACTTACTTTATTCTGTGCTGCTGCACACTATTGTATGCACAGATATATCCGGGGTCACTCTGATGCATGCAGCCTTATCACACGGGGAGTGATTTGAGTCCAATTATTGTGGTCTGTAATTAGGTGACCACAAGGATCACTGTGATTGGCAAACTGACTGTTTACAAAGCAAACTTTCCCTTATCATTTAGAATTAAAGGAATTAGGAATGAAAGCCTAAAGTTCATAGCTTAAGCTTGCTCTGCTTCCTATTTCATAGCGCCTGCTGTGTGTTTTCATAGAGATTAGAGGGCTAGAAGGCCACCAAGTCGCTGCTGGGAGGCGAGAGCAGGAAGGGCTAAGCTAACTTAGAGAATGACTTTGGTGCTTCTGCTGTAAATATTACTCCTCAGTAGCTGCACCTACAAAGGTCATTGAAGGCCTGTTTTATGGCTCATTTACTGCTTGTTATGTAACTAAGTAAATGTATATAGCCTTGCTACAGCTTCACTATAAAGCCGCGTACACACTTCCTTTTTTAGTTGTCGGAAAGGATCTTTTACAATCTTTTCCAACGACTATGCACTGCACGATGCATGAACGAGTGCTGTACATTCAGCACCATTCTTCTCTATGCATTACGATCGTTCGTCGTTCATGGTCCGTGGATCAGCCAGGACAGTTGTTTGGATGATGAGCGTTGCGCGTTGTACACACACTAGATTCTCGCCTGATAGCCCTGAGCCGATTATCGGGCGAGAACCATTCGAAGTGTGTACCCAATTTAGGACCCAACTCAGGTCACATTAAATTGTCTAGTGAAAGTGATTGCAGAACAGTTTTTAAACTCTGTGCCAGTGATAACTAGAGTTTGGTGCAGCTGACATGAGCCCCTATACATTGCCATACTATTACATTATAATTCCTTTCTCTGTGGTGTCCTATGTAAAAAAAAAGTGAGCATGCACAGATGCCCTCAGTTTCACCTTAAGCAAATTACCCCCTGATATGTTCAACAAATAGGATTATAGTCCTAGTAAATAAGAAAAGGCTTTAAATAGCAGTGATCTCAGCAAGTAAACTTCAAATATTCCACTTACAAGAAAATCACTTTTCCTTGGCAGCTGCACTTCTTTTTGAGTGTCTTCTATTCAGGTGCTTATGCTGCCAACCAAATCCTTTTTATGATTCGACCTCCTGTGAAGCATTGTAAAGGGAGGAACCTTTGCATCCACAAGGACATTGTTTGCTTCTGTTCTTCTTAACACTTTCACAAAGAATAGAAATTATTTACCAGCATTTAGTATATAATGTCACTTTATCAACAGTGTTCTTGAGTTTACAGGGGTGAAAATCGAAATCTTGGGGCTGCATAGCAACATTTTGATGGGGCCATCAGGCTAACTTTTTCTTCTGTAGCTGCTATTGTCAGCTATGACAATACAGTTACTGATTTTACCTTAAAATATGCCTAAATCAAGGACAAGCAGCATAGTCAGTACACTACTAGAAACCAGTGTTGTGCATTAAAGTAACAATGATCATTAAAACATTTATTTCTCTTATTAACAATATTCATTTTAATCAATATTACCATAACTATTTTACTATTTCGTCTTTTTTGTGTATAAAATATTACATTGCTGCTGTCCTGTATGCTATGCTATAGTAAAGCATACATTTTACATCTGATAATAGTAAAAAGAACACACAACAAATTAGATGTATACTTTAAGCAAAAATATGCAATTTTGTAAACAACATATTTTAAAAGTCATACTAAGCAAAAATAAACTTGCAACAGGGGCAATAATATGCAAAAATAAACAATGATAAACTGCATGTGTGATGTGAATTCCTTTTAGCTTTTAGAGTATGCCTTGCAATATGGGGGAGAAAATGCCAGATGGGTAAAAATACAGAGGTTTGGGGGGGGGGGGGGTTAATATTTGGCTGTAAAAGGGTTTTAACCATGGATTTGGTAGCAGGATTTATTTCTACACAATTACAGAAATGTAATGTCCTCTGAATAACCCATGGTTTTTCTGCCCTAAAAACTTGATTTCAACTCAAAGCTGATAAATGTACTGATTGTGCAAAGATGGTATATTGCCAAGTCTCTTTGGAAAAAAGTTGATTAGTGTTGAAAAATTGCCTGTGGCACCAGCCTAGCTAGATGTACAATCCATTCAAACACACATGGGAAGCATGAGTCTTGGTGTTTACATCATCAGGCCCACCAAAGATGTTAGGCAACACTGAACTACATCAAATACAGAAGGTCCTGTGGGTAATTCTGCGATATTTGTAAGATGTGTTTATTTTTCCATGTAGTCTTCCTTTATTGGCACACGACAAAAATGTAAAGCATACCATTGGAGGTATCCACAGAGCACTAATGAATTACACAAGTGTTCCACCTGCAAGTCCACTCCAGCCCTTCCTATATGGGATTGGGAAGTAGATCCATATAATTGTCTGCATAACAGAAAAACTTGTGAGGTCTTAAGTAACACTTGTTTACTAATTAAACAATCATGTGCCTAAAAGCTGTGCTCTATGCAGGCTCACTTAACTACTCAAATAAATAGAAATTGTCTTTCATTTCCCCTTTTTCATTCTGATCTCATGTTTCAGCCCACAATCCTCCACCAGCTTTCAATTTTAAAGAAATATTGATGTGAAACATTTTGTTGATGGTCCTTCTAAAAATATACAACTTCTGGTCCAATTCATCAGTGATCAGTGAACCTCCGTAATTGCTATTACATTCTTTTCTCGTGAGGTTTACGTTACATGGCCAAGAATGTGTTAGACTCAAGTTAAACAAAGGCTACAGCAAACCTTTCATGTACAACAACATCAAATAGTAAATGGCTCTTACTTGGAATAATAGTTTAGTGTCTTTCACATCATGACACCAAAACTTACAATCATTGTTAGTTTTTTAATTTCTTTTTATTATGGACAGAACACATTAAAAAGCATTCTTTATTTGTACTGACACAGAATGAATAGAAGATTGTGTCTTGATTCATTTTATCTATTGATCTTTTTTGTATTTATGCTTACTGCATGTTAGATTATTTATGGTGATAACATTTGGAAAGTAATACAAGACACTACTGATGTATTAAGTTGTATGACAGGGGAAAAAACAAATTTAGTAAAATTTCTGCAGTACATACATAGTTCCCACACTTGACTGTTTTTGCAAATACAGAAAAATATCTACATGGTTATTCCATGAACTGGCGGAGAAAAAGAACCGGGGTCATCCTGCAAAGTAGTAGTAGTGGAGTGGACAAACTTGCTCTCAGACAAACAAGTGAGTGAGTAGGAAATTTGGTTATTATACTGGGTATTGTGATAGATAACAAATATTAGAGAATTTAACACTATGTTGTTCTCTAGTATATAGGATGGAAGATAAAACCAAACTAAGGAAAGGACTGCAACAATAAGGAATTGGAAAGGAGCACACACACCACAAGCATAATATCACCTTCTTTGTTTAAAGGGGTCAATGTAATATAGTGAGTGTGTGAGATATTGGGGGACCATGGGGTTGAATTAACAATATCATACTTTTTGATTTGATTACTGGAATTTAGATTATATGTATTGTATTTGAATGGTATAAAGTTGATGCACAGATTATATATATTACCTTGAGGTTTATGATTTTACATCTCTATGGTTATTAGAACATTATAAATGTTATAATATAGATATTATCATTAAGTAATAGTGAGTGCAGAGTTACAAATTCTATTACATTCTTGCAATAGCTTGCACCTTTGTCCCATTGTATTTTAGGTTTAGTGTCAATATTCTGAAAGTGTTTTGGTATTTGTTTTGTAGTGTCTATAGCAGAGCAATCTCACAATCTTGTTTCCAAATGGTGTTAGAAGACACCAAATGTTTAACCAGCCAGAAATCATTTAAAACTGAAATAAACCATTAATATTGATTAATAAAATTAATTGTTGGTCTTCTTAGAAGGCTTTCCAGGAGACGCTAGAGTGTGTCTATATTTATTTACTGTATGCCAATTCACCCAAAACTTGTAAGGTCAAGTAATGATGTTAGATAAAAAGATTCGGCTTCCAATAGTGGCATTAAGTGTCAGAGCTTTGTGCAAACCACTTGAGTTACTTCACATCAAACTTGTCAAACCAAGTCTTTATGGAACTGGCTTTGTACAAAGGAGCCAAGTTATGATAAATAAGAAATAGGCCAACCCCAAACCAGTGTTACATGGCTGGAAATGCAAAAATGCCACTTCAGGTTCACCTTTAAACATGATGGCCATATACTACTCTAAAACATGATGGCCAGATACTATTGCCTACAGCAGGGGTGCCCGACAGGTGGATGCGATCTACTGGTAGATCCCAAAGGCAACGTGAATATATCATGGAGCCCTTTCAAAATAAACTCTACCATGCACAGGAGTTATTTTAAAAGTAGCTTGCAAGCCAAAAAAGTGTGGGCACCACAGCAATATGATCACATATAGGTTTGAAATTTAAAAAAAATGAATAACAATATGTTTTATTCTTGCTCTGTAGAAAAAGGAAGACAGTTTTTATTGCTGGATTAGTGGACCTAAACTGAAAAAACAAAAAGTCCTCAATGGGTAGAGATTTTTGGCTAAATAGATACAAAAAAAAAGGCCTGGCACCTGGTGGCTTTTTGTTTTAGAGCTTGGCTGTACCACATAAAAAGCAAGTTGTTGTGCAGGAATCACATCACCAGTGGCCAACCAAGGACCAAAGAGGACTGCTCTTGAGTTGGCAGCGAAGATAATGACTTCCTGGGATGCAACGGTAACAGGTTTCTTGGACTGACATCACTGCAAGGCATCAGCAAACAGGTATGTCTGTGCAATAATGAGCCACCAATGACTAGTTCCACTTTCAATTATTCTTTGAGTCTTTTCTTATGATTGGACACCACTTGTTGTTAGCCTTGCTTCAATCTTTAATCCTAGTTATCACTTATTTAGGATTGGTAGTTGTTACACATTTAGGATTGGTATGTAATGAAGATTTAAGCTGTTAATCCTGTAAAAAAACATTTATATTCCTTGTACAGAAACACACAAACCACTTTTTTAAATTAGCGGCCTTTGAATAATACAATCAATTTAGTTACCGTACATACGTGATCTCATGTAGGAGGTATATTATTTATATTATATATATATACATGCAGATTAAGTCAAATATAAGGCTAATACTTGCATTTCTTTATTGGCTTTTAAAAAAAATCACAGTGATCCATCTGCCATTGCCTTCATATTCTATCCTTCTTAGAAGTCCAGCACCATCATTGTGCAGGGATCATCCAGGGTCAGCATCTGCTTCCTGAACTAAAAACCTTTTCTTAGATGTCATTGTGTGGTGTCTGTTTAGTAACCTTTTTAATCCTTGGCAGTGTATGCCCATCTGGCACAACTCTGAAACTCTACTGCTTACATTTACCTTGTGACTTGATACAAAGTTACAAGGTTGTGCTGTGATTAATCAATGAGGGGACTAAGAAAATGCTTATTTATATTTGCAGCAGAATCATTTTTCCAGATTGCACCCCTCAGCCTATACAAAACCTCATGCCTGGAGTTTTAAGGATTGCTTCCAATGATACAATGTTGAGTTTCTTTATTAGTATTCTTGTGATATTTCCAAAATTAATTCATGCAGCCTTGTAAAGGTACTGACAGGTCTACTTTACCATCTGAAGTGTTGTTCCTCTGCTTTGAAGACTACATGTGTTTCCCTTCTTTTTTGCCTGAAACTATATTTAGATTTGGTACAGGAATGACATTTAAAACAACTGTGGTAGAGTATAGAGCATAGTATAATATCTTTCCCACAAATGTAATGCTGATTTTGATATTGTAATATAGGACAGAGCAGGGGTTCTTCTCTTAACCACATACTCCTATAGAAAAGTTAGTGTTTGCCAGTCACTCCCTGGTGTGTTTACCCTTATTTGAAGTACCTTGTGATTGCAGTATAAATCTCGTCCTCCAACATGTTATTATGAATTGATTTAAACAGCAAGGAATATCCCCTGAACCTGTCAGAAACCCCCCTGGGGTTCCAATACTGCTTGTGGTGAGCCTCTGTGGTAGAGGAATTGACTTTGTAGAATATTCCTACCTTGTTATCTGTACTATTCACATTTTACATTGTGGAAAATTCAACATAAACCTGTCACAAACCCGGGCAGTTCAAACCAAAGCTATGAAGAAAAATGTATACACAAGCAGCGTTCGGTGAAAATTGGATGTCACACTGAAGAGTGAGCCATAGTTATAGTCAGGTGAAGCATTATGCACTTCTACTTTAAAGTAGACCTGTCATAAAAGAAGTCAGTGTCGGCCATTGATGGCCTCTTTCAAAACCTGCTTATTGGCTGTAAAATGTAATGGTCTGCATTGCACTCATACAACTAGCCTTTCAGAGAGATCAGCATGAGGAATAATTTCATGATGTTTTTTAAAAACATGTGTGGTCCCACCCCATGCCTCCATAGTGGTCCTTTAATGTAAGTAGCAGTCTAAGTTAAACTTAGAAGCCTAAATTTTTGTATAAAACTCTAATACAAAAATGTTAGCTTTCCACTCACTTTGGGAACATCTAAAGCCTGTATTTTAAAATATTTTAATAATTTACATTATCAAGCTATTCAAGCTGATCTACCTCATATCCTTCCATAACTGAGCATTTTCTACTCTGAATACAAGTGAAACGATACTTTTTTTTTAGCTTTCTGCATGATGTGAATAATTCATATTGGCTGTGAAGTGGCAGGATCCAGAAGAGGAGAATGCAAGAGTGACATCCAGAGTGTCTGCAGGAGTCAAGGGGTAGGATCCAGAAGATGAGACTGCAAGACTGAGATCCAGTGTGTTTACAAGAGTCAAGGGGTAGGATCCAGAAGAGGAGACTGCAAAAATGACATCAAGAGTGTCTGCAGGAGTCAAGGCGTAGGATCCAGAAGATGAGACTGCAAGAGTGACATCCAGAGTGTCTGCAGGAGTCAAGTAGTAGGATCCAGAAGAGGAGACTGCAAGAGTGACATCAAGAGTGTCTGCAAGAATCAACGGGTAGGATCCAGAAGAGGAGAATGCAAGAGTGAGATCCAAAGTGTCTGCAAGTCTCAAGGGGTAGGATCCAGAGAGTCAAGGGGTAGGATCCAGAAGAGGAGACTGCAAGAGTGACATCCAGAGTGTCTGCAAGAATAAACGGGTAGGATCCAGAGGAGGAGAATGCAAGAGTGACATCCAAAGTGTCTGGAAGTCTCAAGGGGTAGGATCCAGAAGAGGGGACTGCAAGAGTGACATCAAGAGTGTCTGCAGGAGTCAAGTGGCAGGTGCCAAAACGGGAGACTGTGACCAACACACTACTGTGAGTTGTAAATATAGTAATTATGGTGGGGGGTTCCCTAAAGACTTGGAGGTTCCTTCAAGGATTTCCCCCATGTTTAAAAGGTTGAAATACACTGATTGTTATAAAATAGCCATATCTACATAGCTCTCATAGGCTATTCATAGGTTATTAACAAAAGATATCTAAAAGCAACTACCACCTTGACCATATTAATCACAATCATATGGACATATCTAATGTTGTGATGTGATGATCTATGATATGATATATATTTTAGTAGTTACTTTAGTCTTCAGAAACATATTTCAGTTTTTGAAGTTTTTTTTTAATGATGTCCCACATCCCCATGACACAATACCAGTTATTAATTGGTCACCAAGCACACAGGTAATAATTTTTCTAAGCACTGAACTTGTTTCTATTGCTTTGACCAACTATTATATTTTTTCAGTATTATTCAGTATCATTTTTTTAATTGTATTACATATCATTTATAAAACATTATTAATTATAATGTACTATAAAGACATCACAACATTTCAGTACGGCTTGTTCATAACTTTGCTGGGTTTAGCTATAACTTTCCTACGCCGAGTGTTGAGCGCAGCTTGGAAACTCACATTTTAGGCATTACTGACTTTAAAATCTTTGTGTTAAATATATTTAAGGGGGTGTGGCAATTAACAGACATTTCTTAGTGTCACTATGTTTTCCGTCCCCTAGCAACACCACAGTCTTAAATACAGCAGCTCTTAGCAAGTGGTCCAGCCTAGCACAGTAAATCTTTCTTTCACCACACTCAAGGGAGTGATTAACATTTTACATGTCAGTACACTCATAACCAACTACTCAGCGAGATGGCTACAGTTCAGTTATTCCCTTTGCCCTGAAGTCGATCTGGCAAGACATGGAGCTGTTGTTAATCCGATCATCAAGATTAAATAATGGAACACTGTAGTCAAAGTAGAATGATAGAAAGTGCAATCTGGTGTAAAGATGGACCCCACAATAATTTAAGTGAATGACAGACTTCATCGGATGAGGTTGATTACATTATTTCTAAAACAGTTTATCCAAGAAATGTGTTCCAGCAATGTGTGTTAGCTGAGGCTGGAAAACTAAAGTAAGTTCATAGAGCGCCATCCCCTTTATCTAGAGAAAGCAGATTGAAACTCATAAACTCATTTTAACTAATGTTTTAAAATGTAATATTTAAATTGCATAACTACTAAAGATTAACCTCTATAGTCCAGTCACCAGTCCCAGTGAATCAAAGAATTAGTGCACTATAAAACAAAAAGGCAGCAATGAAAATACATTTTTTAAAGAACTTAAGCTAGGTACACACTTCCAATAATTATCGTTAGAAAACAAATGATTACGACCGATCTCTGATTATGCATGATTATATTTGAACGATCGTATTGTGCACAACTCTGTACATGCTGTAACAATACGATCGTTCAAACATGATCCACCAATAATGTACACACGCTAGATAAGATCATTTGAACGATGCAGGGAGGGACATGTAAAGGAGAAAGTGTATTGCAGAAACATGCACGATCACTGAACGACTGTACACAGGATAGAAAGTCAATCATCGGCCGATCAGATCTGCCGTGACGGTTGTTCATTTCCATTTCCAACAATCCTCGTTCGTTGGCGTCATTGGTCAGTCGTTGGTCACCTTTTTTGTGAACGATTTTCGGCCGATCGGTCGTTCGTCATTCGTTTCCAACGATAATTATTGGAAGTGTGTACGCAGCTTTAGAATGCTGTAAAACCTCTTGCTATCCAAGTTACAACTCTCCCAAATGGACTTTTTTGCTTCCTCTACTCCTAGGGTACATAAAAACAGCCTCCCCATAGGATTTAATAGAGATGCACATGAGTGATAGAAGTACAGCACAACTAGAAGTATTCTGCAGGTGATGCTGTGGCTTTTGCTTAAAGATAATATTTAAAAAATGACATTTGATAATTCATATTAAAAAATCGTACGTGTGCAGCTTTAAAGACAGTTACTCCCTAATATGCCCACTTTTGCTCTTTAAAAATGGAACAAATAAATACACAGATTCAAATGTAGAAATGATTGCTTTCAATATTTTATACATTTTATGTAACATGTAAAAACCTTGCTAGGCTTAATCTCCGTGCTCTCTGATTTTTATGTTAACCCTCCAACCTCAATGTCATGCATTCAATTTTGGCCATGCTATTTGTTATTTTTTTTTTTAAGAAAATGCCCTGGACAGCCTCTGATCTAGACAAAGACTAGCTTGGAAAGCCAACTCTATAGGCAGAGACCACCCTGAAAGCCTTCCATACAGTTTGCCCTGGAGAGCCTTCTATATTGATATACAGTAGACCAACCTGGAACACCTTCCTTATAGACAGAAGCCATCCTGGAAAGCCTCCAAAGTAAGACAAAGGCTGCCCTGGAAAACCTTCTTTATGATTAGTCACTGCCTATATGGCCAAAGGCCACACATGAGAACATTCCAAACAGACAAAGGCCATCCTAAAGAGCCTTCTACATTCTGAAGGGCCTCCAATATGGACTGAGCCTGCCTGGAAATGTAGACAAAAGCTGTTGAGAATAATCTCCTATTTGGATACAGACCACACCGGAGAGGGCCTCCGATATAAACAATGGCTGCCCTGCAGAGTCTTTCATATAGACAGAGACATCTCTGTAGTGTCACCTATAGAGACTGCAAGGTTCCTATGTTCACAGAGAATTCCACTATGCCATAGGGATGCAGGCTGCCATGGAGAGCTTCCCATATGGTTATAAACTGTACTTGAGAGTCCTCCATATGGACAGAGCCTGCACTAGAAAGCATGTTCCATGGGTGGAGACTGTCCTACAGAGCCTACCATACAGACAGGGACCACAAGGAAGATCCTCCTCTATGGACAGGGACTCACAGAGGGTCCTGAAGGCTGAGGAGCCTGGTTGCAGCAAATTCCAGTAGATATTGTACCAATAATTGTAGTTACTATTAACAACAACAGTAATTAGAGAGAAAATTAAATTTTATTAAAAAAAACAGTAAAAACCAAGAAGAAAGGATGATTCTCGCTAGTTGCTATGGGCGACACTAACAATTTTTATGCCTTCACCTATATAATCTAACAAAGTGGTTGTGTATAATGTGGTTGGCTGTTTGTTTGCCATCATAGCAAGTCCCGAGGGTGCTTATTGTGGGACAGATTGTATCTGACTATTTATTTGTCTGCTTGTGTTAGTGTTTATATGAAAATGATTATTATTTGTTTTCAGTCGAGCAGCAACAACATGGAATTTCACCTACACTATCCTGAATCCCCCAGACAGCAGTGTTTCTCATGCTTTATTTACTGGAACACTAACAACTGAAGAACACACAAATCTCTTCGTCATTCGATATTTAGACAAACAAACTGGCAGCTGAAATATAGATGTGTGCAAGTGTTCACGGCATTGCACTGCGGCACAGGGACCAACCATGTCACTAATTATTGTACAATGTGCTATGTACTATATACAAACTTTCTTACAGACTCGTATCACATGGCTGATGATTGCATAACTCCATAATGAAGTGCTGCTTTCCCAACAGCTGTCAGACTGTGGCAATGGTTTTATGGAGATGCAATCCAGATTGTTTTGAATGGAAAAGCAGTGTGACCTTGGTTTCCTGTTCAGCACTCAGGTATAGGAAGCAATTGTTGCTTGTTAAACCAAAAATAACTTGTATTTAGGCCAGATTGTTACAAACCCATTTAGCTTTAGATGTACTTCTATGTTCTGTTACTTCAACATCTTTGAAAATCATCAGGTTTTACCCTGATTAGAGCAATTTAGATGAAAGTAAATAACGGAGCCATAAGCTGTTTGTACTGAATCTCTCGTTACCCAATCAGGGTACACATGCAGATAAAAACTTGGATCTTTAACAAAATAAATGCTGCAGAATCAGCTTTATGAGGTCAAAGAAAATACTGCAGACCATAATAAAAGTCAGGAGACGTGAGTATCAGACAAATGTGTTCTTTCTGGCTTTTAGACGCAGACACATGTAAATAATTTGTAAAGGTATGTCTGCTTGGACGCAATCACTTAAAACCTGGACTTTTTTGGAGGCCAGCATTGTGTGATGTCCATTCCAATTAAAAAATGAAAATGCATTCAAAATATTTCTAAATTCAAGTAATACTATAATAATAAAATATTATATATATATATATATATATATATATATATATTTTTATTTTTATTTTATTATTATAGTATTACTTGAATACTATAGTTAGTACATGGTACTATTTAAGTCACAATAAACACTTTTGCAATAAGAAGGGTTTTAGAGGTTTGGTTACCCAAAGTGAAAGCCTCAACCTAAATCAGAAGAATAATTATGAATGAATTTTGGAAACAATATGCAAAGTGATATGTATATTTGAGCAACATTTACTTTCTATTTTCCATGTGCAACTCTTTCTTTAAAAATGTGCAGGTGCACTTTAAGGTAATGTCATTCCAGCTGAGAGTGTCTGAATACAGTAAATGAGGATGTAAATGATCGTCTCGTGGGACAGAATGGTAAGAGTATGGTGTAGTATTCTTTATCACTCAATATTGGGTTACTTTGAGCTGTGCACTTGAACTTCTGTAAATTTGATTATGGTGCTCAAGCAAGCAAAATAAATAGCCATACATTTTGTAAGATCATTTTTTTGTCATTAATGATCCTTGAGTCAGTGCGTAGCTGGTAGCATTAGAAGCTCAGCCTGTAGCATAGGGATTTCAGTGGTGTCCTAATTCACAGTTCATGGCTGGTCTTGTAACAGTATACACTAAGGCTTAGTGGTAGTAATTCCTAACAAGAGCATCTGATTAAACTGGTGTGTCATAATGCCAAATAAAAGATGTACCAATCGTATACATGCATTATATGAAAATGGTAACACATGTATCCATATATTGTATTCTGAATACAGTAACATGCAATACAATTTACTATATTTCTGCTTGATTTATCCAAAGGGCCACAGACTGAAATTTAGATTGTTCTTACCCTAATAATAAAAATGGACATAGATAAAAATGTAATGTAACATTTATCATGGTACCCCATAAGAAACGATGAGAGGGAGTGGTAATGCCCAAAGTCTGGAGTCTATTTTTCAGCTTCAGACACACAGTATAATTGCTGCCTGTTTGTATTCTCTGGCTGAGTGTTCCTGGCAGTGGAAGGCCTCTCTTGTGTAGGTATGCCTGCTGATACAGGTGCTCCTGTGCCCATGGACATGCAAAGTGCTTGTGTTCTTGCACAGATATGTGTGCTTATATATTGCATGAACACACTCACGTATGCACAGTTTGCTAATGCATGTTAGCATGGGGTTGTGCATACAATTTTAATGTTGGTGTGTGTGAAGGGGCAGTGGAACAAACCTCTCTTGATGGAGAATCTCAGTTTGCCAGCTTTTAAATAGAACCTGTTTACTGGCCAGATCCATGTTGCCTGACCTTTGCTTTGCCTTACTAACTCCACTTTCTGTCTTGCCCTTTGATACTCCATTGGATCTGACCCACCGTCTTGAGTCTGATCCTTTCCCACTGTTGCTTCTCCCAGCCTGACTTCACCTTCTGTGCTATACTTGTATCTCATAGTTAAAACCATACCTGGTCCACTTTTGGAATGCAACACATGGCAACGCATGGTAGATAGTTGCAATGTAGAATGAGTTCCAGTGTGCAGCACAAGGGTATTGCCCTTGTTCATTAGAGTGCTGCAGTGTGAGATCAAGCTGATGACGTAGGAAGAAGGGTGAAGAAGATTGTGGCCTTCCTCTGCTCTGAGATGATGGAGGATTCCAGGACAATGCTGGACGTAATCCTAAAAAACAGATTTCGATGGATCTGCAAAAGTAAAGGTGAGTGAGTTTTTTTTAGTTAGCTTTAAATCGATTACTTTTTCATATTTTTATCATTTTCTTTCCAATAACCGGATATTCCTTCCTGAATTATTCTAGGCAGTTGTAAGGCAGTTTCAGACTTGTGGCAGGAGCAAGCAGTCATATGACACAAGAGTCAAAGCTTGCACTAAACAGCATTTTCATTTGCTAGGGCTGTATAATGTTTAAACTACAGCCCTGGTATGTTACATGTCACAATGACTCCCAGTGTAATTGTTTGGCATTTTCCTAATTTCAGGGGTAAATTGTCACTTGTCCTTGTGAATACAGTGTAACAGGCTATTCTAGAAAAAAGCATAAAAAAAAAGAAGCAGACATAGTGTTAGATAATACAGTTAGGTAAGTGATCATTTGATTCAAGACTTTACATTTTACAGGAATCCGGGAATGTGTCTGAGATAGAGGATAAATATTTTTATGGCCAAAATCATGGGACCTTTAAGGGTTCCATGAGAATACCTGTCCAGGTGGAGTATTCGCAAATTCTGGCAGTCCAGAGGGAAAGTGTTGTTTGAGCAGGAGATGCTGCCTGGAATCACAAATATCTTGGAACTTTCTGTGCTATTAAGCCCCATACCTGTTGTTTTGCTAAGTTTTATTACACTGAAGAAATTGAATTTTTGCTAAAGTATTTGCTGTTGCTGAAGACAAGTCCTTTATGTTAAGCAATAAACAGAACATTATTTCAAATTCAGCACAGTTCTATGTGCCTGTAGAGTTCCCTAACGCCTTTACATTACAACATACTTTATATAAAGAAAGCACACATGATTCATTATATGAAGGAAGCAAGTATCAATTTAGCACTTGCTGCTTTTTTTGGAAATCACTAAAATATTCAGAAAGTTTCCTAAACCTAGTATTAGACACATTCATATTTGGACATAGATTGCATTATACATCTACACCTACAATGCTATTATTATACTACTGCAAAAGCCTAAAAAAACCTCAAACTATAGGGATCGATTAGATTATTAGATATAAAAGCTGCAGGTTGCCCTCCTTTTAATTTGTACACCAATCCTACTCTTCCATACCTTGAGCCTCACTGCCCTGCCAGTCTGACCACTTCTATTATCCTAAGGTCTATTAGTCTTGCATTGTATGATGATGATGTTGAAGCCCAATCTACAATTTAAAGTGGCAGGAAGTGAAAGAAAGCACTAGTGGCTATGAGCACAAACGACGAGGAAAGTCTTTCTCTGAAAGCTTAATAGAACATTTTTGAAACTACAACATGCATAGGAATCTTTCATATGAAAAAAAAAAAAAAAAAAAAGATATTTTTAGAAAGCAGTCTTACAGTCATATCTCACAATAGGCATAACTTATACTGGAATGGAAATGTATGAGGTGTATATTTATGACACTTCTTCATGCCCCAAGTGAAAATCTTCCAATGTTGGCTTCATTTACATGTTCAAGAATGGTGGATCTATTTTTAAATTTTTGGCAGCTAGCTTAGTGTGAAATTGCTTAGGATTATACTGTTCCTATACTTCATCTCTCTACCATATGTGAATGAGGTGAACCACAGATCTCCTATGTAATGCCATTCACCAAAAATGCTTAATAGCACAGTAAAAGTAGTAAAAGTATTGTCACCAAGTGGCTAGATAGACCAACTCTAACTAAATCACTCTGGCTGCTTTTACATTATTTGCAGTTACAAAGATTAGACTGTGTGTGCAGGAAATGTTAAGTGGAATTCAATACTATGTTAAATTTCCATCCCTTATAACAAAATAATATGTTCTTACTTTTCACCAGCTAGCTGCAAACCATACTTTCCTTCTTGGCCTTAATATGCTGCTAAAAATGTTCATATTCTAGTAAAGTTTTAAGGTATGAAATGAAATAACACACGTATTTAGATTTATTCCCCTTCACTTTATGTAGTTTAATGTGAAAAAATTGAAAAGGACCATCTTGAATTTCCCAGGTGACAATTATTTGTAAATCAGTGAGGAGCTTTCAAAGTTGACAATCCAGGTTGCACCTCTACATAATTTTCCTAATTTTTAAAGGTATATTACAAATACAGCATAATATAGTATATATGTACAACCATATGTACAGATGTCCCATCAAACTCCAAAAAGAGTGAACCAGGAAGGATGTTGCTGAGTAGGCATCTATATATCTAGGATAGCAAATTGTGGGGTACTGCCTTTATGGAGGATCTTCTAGATTAACAAATAGGTGTAAGACAGAAAAAAGGAGGATACCAGAAAAAAAAAAAAGAAAAGAACTAGTAGTGTTAGTACGTCCAGGGGAATATGAGTGCTGTATAAACAAGTGTTGTGGATTTCCAAAAAAACAGGAAGCTAAAGGGGAGATCTGCCTTAAATTAAAGACTTGGTGGAGGAGTGTTTCATATATTCCTTCCAGGATGCCCAAATTATTTTTTTAGTATTTTTTAATCGATTATGTATACTTGCCATGAGCTGTTCCATCAGTTGAATGTCTTTCAGATTCTTTTTTAAAGCCAATAGTGTTCGGGGAGACATCTCCTTTAATTTAGCAGAGATTAAACATCTATCACCCATGAGAGTATGGGTTACCAACGCCCTTAAAGGCTTAGTAAGTCCCTTCATGGGAAGGCACAGTAAAAGAGTTACAGGGTCCAGTTTATTAGCTGTACCTATTAGGATGGTTAGGAGATTTGTAACCTCTCGCCAATAGGAAGCCAAAAGGCTGTCTTGGATATGGAAGGCTATAGTTCAATCCATCCATACAAGGGGATTTATCATTGAATAGACTGCTCCCGGTGTAAATGGAGTACGCAAACTGGCCTGGGCTTGATAAATTCTGGCTATCACCAACATAAAGGAGCCCTGGTGGTCCACTGAAGACAAACTCCTCGGCATTTGGAGAAAGCTGGGCTGGAGCTCCCTGGGATGGGCTGAAATTTAACAACTGCATTGACAGAGAAAGACCCTTTGCCAGGTTATTAGTAGGGGTCGTGCCATGTGTCGACCTCCTTTCTTTATCCTGGTAAGACAAATCTGGTAGCTGCAAAAGTGGCAGTAGTGAAGGTTATAGGCTGGGTGGCACAGAGATGAAAGTTGGACTTGAGGACTGACAAAAGAATGGAGATGGTGAGTTGGGACAGTGAGGTCTCTTGGTTAGGGATTGGGATACTGTGTCCACTGGGGTCCTGCTGTCTCCCTCCTCCTGGCGCCAGTGATTGATACTAAACTAGAGAATGTTTGGTGAATGTCAGATTCAGTACTTTATAAATACACAACTAGGAGTAAAATCTCTCTGCGCCCCTTTAAACCACCAGAAAGCAGCCTAATCTTGCATCAACAACAATGCATTCGACTGACTATTTTTTTTAGATTTTTCAAAATATCTCACCTTTTCAACGTAGGTTGTAAATTATTGTTCTTTCATTAAACATGAGATTTGTGTACAGGTAATGTATTTAATTTGGGTATTGAGCTTTTTTAAATAGGAAACAACAGCAAAGCATGCCTGCACATACACCTTTTCCCTGTTATTTCTTTGTTAACCGATCTTAGTGGAAAAGGATACCAGGTGATCCTGCAAGAAATAGAGACTGTATTTAAGGTTACATTCTACATGTGAAACTTGTTAGAGGGTTTACATCTACTTTAGGAAATACTGTTTAATATTCAGTGGATTCTTTCATCTTGAATGAACTAGCTACGTTAAGTCTTGCATATAGCCTAAAACATCCCAGGAACGACGTGGCTCAGCATGCATTTTGATCTTCAGAGTGGTTAAAATAAAGGCCAAAAAAGAAGAAAAAAATTTCATTCAACAATTTTTCAAAAGCACTTTGATTTTTCATATACCATCAAAAAATATGTGGAAGGACTGAAACTTTATTACCAAAGTAGATTAGTGTCAACGGCTAACGTCGCTATCAATCATTGTACTGAACAAAATGTGAAGACAGGAAACAATGCTGATAGCACACATAACACTGGTACCATGTGGGGCTAAATACACTAACTCATTGTAGATGACAAAGAATTGATCATCACCTGTATAAATCTGCCAAGCTCTAAATGGAAGATTTTTTTTGCTAAAGTTTATGTTTAAGAGACACAATACACTTTCAAATGTAAAAGGTTCTCTTGTATAGCATTAAATAAATGTATATTATTGTAAATTAACAAACAGTAAATCTGTAAGAAATGTAGTGAAATAAAGTTGAAAAATCATTGTGATTCTGTTGCTTATCAGTATTGAATGCTATTTCTGTTATTCTAATAAAGCTTTTTTAACTTTGTCCTTCATTTAGTAATGACACAAAAATTTCACTATGGTTGCTGACACTTACTTTGGTAAGAACATTTACAGTCAAACACATTTGTTGGCCTGAATTTAGATTCAGTGCTGGTAAAACCTAACCAACTTTTGGCTTCAATTGGGTCTTATGTAAAATCAAAATCATTTAAACGTCTTCTTTTTGGAACCTGTTTTAGGTGGGCTGCAGTAGATGCATTGTATTGAATTTTTCTTGAGGGCTACAGGACTACGTTTTTATGGTTGTTTCTGAAATTTCCATCTTTCTCCCAATCTGCACATTGGCATTTATATATATATAAAAAAGAACAGTTCCTACTATTCATATAATAAAAATGAATTAGATTTTTGTTTTCATGTTCTTAGTGCTGTACAACAGAAGTTAATGGAGACTTTAGTTGGCTGCTATATATATATATATATATATATATATATATATATATTTTATATATATACAATATATGTTACAATTAATAATTGAAAATATAATAGTTATAATTAACTTTCCAAATACCTAATTTCTATATTTTTAGACTATTTATTTAATTTAGGCATTTTTAGGGTTTTTTATTTTCTATAGATTTGTGTTATTGGTATATGTAGCATATAACATGAAAAAAGTTACAGTACTAATAGTTTTGCAGCTGCTGAATGTGGCGTCATCACTCACAAATAGTCTCTGGAGTATTCAGGACCCCATGAAAATCCCAGGGTTTGACAGCCAATAAAAAGAAGGACCCTCACACACTGGATCCTAGCACATACATTTTTTATTCATTTTTAATTGTATATCTGTTTGAGCTGCCTTCTTTGATTGCTTCACAAATAGGTGATTCAGCACAATCAATTTTTTCCAAAACTGATATATTTTTAGGCTGATTTGATTCTTATCAACCCTTTTATGTTTTACCTGTTATAATAGTAAAGCTTTAAAAGATAAACCTATTGTAATTGAAGTAAGTTCAGTCTTTGCTTAGGTAAACCTGTGCAGCGATGATCTTCACAATAATTTCACAAGTATTTCAGATAAAATGTCACCAAGATGGGCCAAATTGCTTAGGTACACAAATTGGTTCAAAGATAGTTAAATAAATAAAATGTATCTATGTGATAACCAACTTTATTATAAGAAAAAAAAATCTTGCTGTATTGTTAGCTGTATATTTCCGAGGCACACAGTGTAAATCTGTAGGAGTGATTGGATGGCTTAATTTGTCATGACAGAGTTTGCTTAGGCCTTCTGCCAGTGAAAAATCCCATTACTCTATGTCAAGTGAAAGGCCTGTCAAGTTACCTCCCAAACCTAGGTTTTGATTTACAGGGGTCCTCCCAGTTATTCGCTGGTCCAGCAAACCTGAATTGTCCAAGATTTTCCAAGAAAAGTGATCCTGGTTGAGTGTTATTTCAGAACAAACTTGATGTAATTCTAAGATGAAATTTGAAAAGTCTGGGCAACAATAATGGAAATAAGCTACACAGTGCACTGTACTGCATTAGCTAATAGTAGCTAACAGAAAAAAAAATTGTACTGCCAATGGAGACCCCTTCCCATAGACTATTATTGGTAACCCCACCTTAATTCAAGATGGTCCCTAGTTTACCTGCAATGGTCATACAGATGAAAGCTGGTGTTAGGGCTAAGCTCTAGATTTGGAAATCATGTTGCCCTAATAAAATAGTTTGTAAACCTTTTGCTACAAGACATGTTCTAACATTTTCAAATTGCCCACGTAAAATGCATTATTGATGTCTGTGAAAAATAAGTGAAGACCCATAAGCATTAAAATACTGTTTTTTTTTCTTTTGTATTTAAAGGAACTCTGTCTCCAAAACAAGAACAAAAGAAAAACAAAGAGTATTATTATGTACCTGTCCTGACATTCAAGTGAATCTTGCAGTGCTTATTTTTTTAATAGCTCAGGCCATTAGTTATCCTATGATTTGTGCCAAAAATTTGCCACACAATCTAATTCTGTGTTCAGAGTAATAGATCAGTTGATGTTCAGAAACTTGGGTTAAATAAACTCCAAACACCCCTTTAAAGCTGTATCTGATCAAAACGTAAGGTAATCACTTCTTAAAAATGTATGTACAGTATTTATGTATGTATCTATTTTTCTGCCTATGGAACTGTATTTAACTAGAGAAAAAAGGACTCCAGCAGTCAACATTCTAGATCATGAAAACTCTAAGTTTTACATTTAAATTGTAAAGATGACTTGTGATGCCTGTGGATACAGAAAAAGTTAAATGTGTTTCATTGAATTTACTGGTTTTTGTTCTCTGTTCTGCAGCTCAGTGGGAAATTGTGCCTTTTGTTGCAGAAAACAGCAGGATGGCCTTTGGAAAAGATTTAGGAGTTTGTTTTGGGTGTCAACACTTTGTCCTAAATGATGAATGGGAACTGTAGCCTTAAATTAAATTCTAGTTTCAAGGAAGCACAACTTTATGCATTATTCTACCAGTGTATGGTAGTAAGAAAATAAAACTCCTTTATTGTAACCAGGCAAAACGTGGAGATTCAACACAGATATAAAGATCTAAGCCCAATCTAGTGTTTAAAAGAGCTTTCTTTTGAAAGATGTTTCCATAAACAAGTCCATCCACATACTTTGAGTATGAATGGTATGTTACTTTTTAGCACTAGGTTCCAGGTTTCAATTTGTTCTTGTTCAAAGTACCATCTAAATAGAACTTTTCAACTCTACAAGGTTTTCACTCTCTGATTTATTCCCACTTCCCAATAACATACTGGTAGCCAAACTGGCCTTAGGCTATGTTGGGGACATTAGATTTTGAGCTCCCCTGAGGAACAGTCAAGAAATGATTATAGAAAAATAAAAAGAAATACAAGAGGTACCAAAACATTTGAGTCTCAAATCTCCAAAGTAGAATGTACAATCTTCCCTGCCCAATGGATCTATTGCGGCTGCTGACATCATGGAAACCCTTACTTAGAGTCTTAGGTTGGATTCCAGCAAACAAAAATATAATGGAGCACTAAATATCTGTGTAAAAGGGACCACAATTTATTTTTTAACTCAACTTATGCATCCTGGGTGCCAAGAAACTCCCGCTTCTTTAGGGCTACAGGAGTGGAACAAAAATTAAAATAAATTAAAATTAAAATGTATGTGTAAACATTCATGTTGGATAACATTCTACATTTTTATGTGTGTGGAGATGTAAAGGTAGGTACATGTATTTGTGTATTATTATTATATAATATTATTATAAATTAGTGTCCTTTAAAGCTATTTTTGTATGAACATTTATCAGTCTTTTGCATTGATTTCATATTTTGTTCTATTTCTGTAGTCCTGTAGAATAAGGCATTCTTGAGGCCTCTGAAACTTTGGCTGTATTTGTTGTTGTTGGACAATACATTGTGGATTGTTTCATAAAGTGCTTTTTCTGCTTTCTTCTGTATCTGTTTGCTATGGAATGACTATGGACTCCGTAAAGTCTTAAGTATTATCTCAGCACAACAAAATATATAGGAGGAACACAAAGAAAATTGTACAAGGTTTATAGCAGTACCCACCAAGTTAGCCAGATTGGGTAAAAATTATGTTATCTGCCCGGTCTAGACATGTTTAGACAGTGAATAAAGCATTATAAGCACAACATACATATTTTTAGGATGGTAATTACAGATTGTCTATTAAATAATTAAAATCAATATTTAATTAATTTTATAAACATTACCAAATGAACTTGAGATCAGTTATTAGTGTTGTTTATAATTTTTACCCAGTCAGAACTCTCACCCCACTGAAAAATCTACTCTATGCTATTCAGCTGAAAAAACATGATGTAATCGCCCAACCTTATTTAATAATATTTTGGTCAATCCCTTCCTGATATGATGCACAGTGACTTCATTTGAGAGAAAATGCCCATATCTTTCTTTTATCCAACCTGGATAATGGAACAATTCCAGCAGTTCCAGTCCAACTAAGAGCATATTATATATATATAGACTGGATATATAATAATTTCAATTTCATTTATCATATTTCCGCATACATACAAAATGATTTGCCTCTCTTTTTATTGCAATGAAAGTTTGCTAAGATTTGCAACAGTTTAGTGATTGCTACTCCCAAATTATATAGGTGTCTCTTTTATATGACTATAACAATAGTACCCATAGGGCAATGCATCAAAATAAATATCAAACATTTTAGGTCGTAATTATCTTTATGTTTTTAGGTCATAGTGTCCCTTTATTATTTCCTGATTGGTTTCTTTTTTTCATCAGGTTAAAATGAAATATTCCCTATTAATATTATGCATTCTCATTTCTGCTGGAATGTGGAGTTTTGCTACTTTGGGCAAAAAAAGTAAACTAAATGAATTATTTTTCCACTTTGATACAAGCTCCTAAATGGTTTGAAGGACAACTTCACTTCATTTAGTGCAGTTGAGAACCCTTTTTTCATCTTCACCATGTGTCTAGCATTTGTAGAAAAAAATCTCGGTCACATTACCGCGAAGAGGCCAATTAACCTAACCTCATGTTTTTGAGATGTAGGAATTCAATGTAGGATACAATTCTGTGCAGATAAAGTCCTGAAGATTTGAACCTGGTACCCTAGTCCTGGAAAAGTGCTGGTCATTGAACCACCATTCTGTCCAAAGCACCTGTGGCACTGGACATCTATAAATGGACATCATAAAGGAGATCTTGGGAATAGGTTGATAGCATAACGGTGTGAAGAGAAGTAAAAGAACAACTTCAATAGATGAAGGCAATCTGAAATAAAATAGCAGGTAAACTGTGTACCCTACATTCCTCGGGATACCACTGAGCAGCAAAGCAAAGCCAAATACACATCCTGTATATTTATTTAGCAGATATGCCCATCATCTAGGGGTGCTGAAAAGTTCACAGCTTGACCCACTGTAGATGGACAAAGTTTTATTTTACATTGTCTATATATTATTTGCAAAATTGAAATACTATTTTTAAATATTTTTTAAGATCATTGACAGAAACATGTCAACGAGGTGTTCAAGATCCTGTTCCTGCAAAGGAAAACTCCAAAGAGAAATGCAAACATTCAGTGACAAGTGCTCATCATACTAAACTGTGAAGTAGTAGTGTGTTAGCTGTCATCGTGGAGAATTTGAGCCCAAAGATGCAGCAAGATCTGCAGTGCCTTCAACATGTCAACTTCTGAAATTGCTGATCATGTTTGTGACCTGATTGTGGTACATCAGAGAATCTGATAAAGCCAAAACTATTGTAGAGACACTAGAGATGTCCAGGGAATGCGTTGGGTTTATAATTCATGAACAGTTGGGTTTGCAGAAGCTGTCAGCCAAGCGGGTACTGAAATGTTTGAATGCCAATAGGAAATGGAGTTGAGTGGTTAGCTCCAAGTTGATTTTGTAGCATTTCAAGCAATCTATGTCATAATTGCAAACAATACCTACTGTTAAAGCAAAAAGACACATTTTTATGCTTATGGAAAATTGTAATAGGATCTGCATTTGGATCATAAAATGTGTGACCTGGTGCTTTAGTAAGAAGCAGGTGTGCTGTGTGCAACATTATAACATAAATCTAAATACAAAGAAAACAAAGTCATAAACATAAACCTGACAAATAAAAGTCAGCTGTCATCCTGATAACATTATCTTTTACTAACACAGGAATGTGCTTAGGGTATGTTGGGTGGATTTTTGCACCAACAGTCATGCCAAATGAACCAGCACGTACACCATACTGGACATATATGTTCTATGTTTTCCTGTGCTAGAAAATTCTTGTTATTCATTTGTAACTATTGAAGAACCAAATCCTATTGAAGCCACTATGCTTTTTGTATCTTGTGTCCTGAACTACAGGCATCAGTAGCACAAAGTTACTTTTCTCGGATTTATTCCAGTTCAATAAATTGTTTAGGTGGCTTATCTTGCCATAAGTGTCAGCAAGTCTCTTTAGTGCATCGGTTCAACCTGAGGATGAAGTTTTTATAATCCCTATAGAAACACTCCCAAAACTATAGAAATAAGCAAGTAAATTAGTCTTTACTGTTTATACTCACCTGTCCTCGATCCAAAGATGTGTTTCCTAGAGCCATTATAAGGTCTTATAAAACGTTTGCACTTCATTAGATGTTCAATGGATTCCTGGCTTCATCTCAAAACATGAAGCCAGCCTTACAGGTGAAACGTTGCTGGTTTAGAGACAGGTAAGTATAACATTTGCATGGAGTACTGGGGAAAGTGAACCACAGGGGCAGTTATACTTTATTTGTGGATTTAAATCACATTTTGGCAGATAGGCTGTGATTTTTAATGCTGTTTTCATCTGGATGCAGTTCTACCTAAATGCATTTAATTCTAACATACAAGTTAGTGTTCCAAACACATTGCAAACATTTAAATAGCATTCCACCTCTTACTTGCAGTATTTACTTAGGTTTTGTGTTTTTATGTGGAAAGTTTTGAAGCTACAGAAACTGGTCTCAATAGGACTAGCTGTGAAAATAGTTTTACCTGGTTCTACAAAATTAATTTTGCCTGATGGATGTTTCTCAGATTCTCTGACCTACCTTCCAAATCACTGACCCAGAATTAGAATGCAACTCAGTCGTTCAGTTACTTGTTACACAACATGCAACACAGCTATCTGCATGCTTGTTTCAGGTGTGAATGAGATTACTGACACCAAAACATCAGCTTTACAGCCATTCAATAAGCAATGAGCTCAGCAACGACAGCTTTCGTAATCTGTTAGTATGAGTATGCTTTATGCTCAAACACATGCTATACTAATAAACAATTTTACATGCTACACTTATAAACAATACATTGGAATTTTTACCATACAAACATCATTGTTCATAATTTGATACTGGCGTATAAATACATTAGCATATTGCAAAAATATATACATATGTTACTTTTCATTGCTTAGTTAGCTATACAGAATTTCCATCTTTTTATAATGCCATTTATTCAAGTATCATTGTTAAATTACCTACAGACACTAACTTACCTTATGTGAAATTGCATGTTGTACACTAATGAATATTTGCTATTAGTTTTTATTAGTAATAACACTTTTATTATATTAACAGGGACAAAGAAATGTTTACCAATCTGAGCCCATTAAAATCTATTTAGCAGTGTGAATACCTAGAAATTTGTGTTCATTAGGCAAAAATAGAGCTTTTTATAAAGACAGCTATGAAAACCAATAAGCTCAAATCAGAGTATATTTTCCTTCAGAGTTGTATATAAACTCCCTATAAATATCTTGCTATCGGATTTTACTTCATTTATTACTTTTAACATTGGTAAAATTATACAATTAACACCTATGCATAGAATCCATTAACACTTCCTTTGGTAAAACATCTTGCAGAGTCCTATATATTAAACAAAAAATTACAGAATCTGTGTTCTATTTAAATATTGGAACATGCAGACATACAAGCCTTATGACTTTCTGTACTACCATTACTACTGATAGGTATGCCAGAAAAGGGCGGTCTGTGTTATTCGGCAGAAAATATCTGAACAATATTTCATCTGGTTTCCATCTTGATGACATTCCATCTGGTCTGGTGCCAACAATAGAAAGGAGACAGGTAAGTGCAAATAAAAAATTGTGAAAAAGCAGGTAAAACATTGCCGGTCCCTTCTGCAATAAAGGTCTTGTCTAGTCACATTTTTTTAATTTTTGGGTTCTGCTTAAAGGGGCGGGGGTAGGTAGGGGTTAGAGGAAAAGGGTTTAGGGGGGAGTCACTATTTGTCTGGAGATAAAATTTGTTGTTGAGAGTAAAGGCCACAGAATGAGGAAATGTAATGTTAGATAAGATATTAGAATTAGACTATGAAGATATGAAGATAAGATGAAGAATATCTGAACTTTTTTTTAAACTGTAACCAAAATTATTTTTCTATAGATTGAGAAGGGGTATATTCTCTTGACAGAGGTTCTTACCTTTTCCCACTTTAAATATAAATATATATTAAAACCAACCTGAGAAGGAATGTTTGTGTGCACTAGAGCTTACAGTCAATCAATGAAGCAGGAGTTTGGATTTCAAGCTCTTGTAAACACAATCATTGCCAGTTATCATTGTTCTTTGTAAAGCACAATTATAAAGAGTGCCATTACAATTTACAGTAAAAGCAGTCCTGAATCCTTTGGCAACATTCAATACTGGGAATTTGAAAATTGGCGTATACATGTGTCAATCGCAGTGGAGGAACAATGAAGACAAGTACAGTGGGTATAAAATGGAATCGCTCCCTGATATTCAAAATATTCACATTGTGTTGCTTTGCAGCCTGAATTACAGTCATACACACAAAATAGCAGCTGTATTAACTCTGATAAGATAAGGTATTAACTCTGATAAGATATATCAGCAATAGTTCAGAAAAATGAAAAACAAAAAGTCAGAATCACTAAGACAGATAATAGATCATTTCTTTGCATCAGTTTTTTGTGAAACTACCTTTTGCAAATACAGCCTTGAGTCTGTTAGGATACATCCTATTTACCTATTCTACTTAACAGAACATTTCAAGCATAGTCAGATGGCAACCATTGGTAGCCTTCAACTCATTCCACAGGTTTTCAATTGGGTTTAGGTCTTAGCAGACCACGCAATGACTTTTACCTTTTTCTACTAGGGCCACTGTGTGGTCAATTTGATTTTGAGTGTTTTTGGTCATTGTCTTGTTGTAAATCAAATTTCCATTGACAACCTTTGGGCAGAGGGCAGCAGGTTTTCTTCAAGAACATAGGGGTATTTTGCCAAAGATTTTTTTTCTATTTGGACACATGCCCCAGTCCCTGCTGCGGAGAAAAACAGGATGCTGCCACCTCTATGCTTCACGTGTTCTTTGGATGGTGAGCTGTATGGGCTTTCTGCCAGATGTACCATTTCGTATTGACTGACCAAATCACCTTTTTACACTTAACTTTAGAATCTTCACAAGGCATTTTGGCAAAGCTAAGTCCAGATTCCCATACAGGCAAATTTGTGAGACACTTTTTGTGATTTGTTGTCACATTGATGACATTTCGCCATAAAGGCTTCCTATACGTTGCTATAGGTTCTTAAGTAGTCTCCCTGACCAGTTTTCTTCTTGGTCCTCCAATCAATGTAGTACCAATTCTTCTCCAATTCTTGTAGAACCCAACTTCTGCCCAATTATAGACGGTACTGTGTATCTAGGGATTTGATAATGTCTTTGAAAATTTTTAGTAACCTTCTGACTTGTGCCTGCAACTTTACCCCTGGGATCTTTTGACAGTGCCTTGCTACCCATAGTAGTGTAAGCATCTTCAGCATTACCCCCGAAGAAGCCAAAAGGCAAAATGTGTCAGCCTAAGAGGCATTTGGCATTTACTCTATCTTTAATATCGGCTATTATTATTTTCTATTAGCAATATTATGTAGAGAATCTATGTATAGCCTATGAGGTCAGATGTACCCTGGTTATCGAATCAGGGGATGACCTCAATACCCGTTGAAATCTACCATGTGTAATGAGGCTTGTTCTATTGTAAATGTATGTTATTTTGCAAAAAGAACATAAATTACACTTGCCATTTTAAAACGCTCCTACTTTCCTTCTTTTTTCTTTTGTCCTCTAATACTCAAATTTATATGAGTACCCCACTCATATAAATATGAGTAATTGTAGGACAAAAGAAAACCATGTATTTATGGGAATAAAGTCTATATCCCTTCTTTTCCTTATTACCCATAGTTGATTGTTTTCTTTCAGTTGCCGTTCCAAGCACTGGAATACTCCAAAAATAGCTGTTTTTATGCTTAACTAATCAAATTATTACAATGGATCATTGAAACCAGCTTGGTGTAGCTTGGACTGAAAGTGATTAGGTACACCTGATTGATTTACAAGTATTGTTTGGGAGGCGGTGATCCGTTATCCATCCCAGTGATTGTTTTTTTTTTTATGTGCTGTTATAAAATTTTTCACTTGGATGTTAGAAGTTACATTGAGTAAATACAACTGGAAAAAATGTTCTTTGTGTCTTTATTTCAAATGGCAAAGTGACAAAATGTTAATATTTTGAAGGGTGTGATTCTTTTCTATACTCACTGTCACATCTAATATGGATGCTAAAAAGATGATGAGTACAATTCCATGTTGAAGGTCAACTTTTCCTATGGTAGCTTTGTAATGCGTATTCAATACGCATTACAAAGCTACCATAGATAGTATTGTAATATAGTATATAGTTTAGTAGATCCTGTTTATCTTTAGAGAAGGATTCTAGATTGTAAACAATATCACTGCCATTTAATAGTATAGTGCAAACAGGTCATCTGCTAGTCCCAGCATGCATCGTAATACCACAATACTGATATTCCACAATTCTTACATTACAGTACCTAAAGTGTCAACAAGTTGCATCTCATTGTTTCATTTACCAAGTGCAAAATTGATATCTGTTCTTATGACGACCAAAAATCTAGTTTTCCCTCAATTTTCTCTACAGTTACAGTAGTTATTAAGGAAAACAGGGAGCTGAAATCTCCCCAACAGAAAAACAGACAGCAATAGAAACCTGATATAAAATAAGGCCAACACATGTCCTATCCAGAGCTTTACTGAAGTTTTATGCATTGATCCAGAGATCCTTTGATACAGAAAACAATAAAATCATCCAATTTGATAAAGGGGTCCTTGTGTCCCCAAAACATTGGTCCCCCTAGAATTTCAGTACTTACTTTGGGTTGCAGTTTGGTATGTTGGCTTTACTTTCTTATGTTAGTCAAATGCCATTTTTTATGTAGTTTTGGCTTCAGATACTCTTAAAATGCATTGTGCACACTAATATCTCACAAGGAAAATAAAGTACCATATAATGACATATTGTTTATGCTGAAACATAATTCTTTTTTTGCATTATAGATGTTAAAGCCCTGAGCACATAAACAGATGAAAAACAGTGAATGTACAGAAAAATGAGGTTTTTCATGGTGTAGTAATCCAGTAATGAAAATCATGGACTTTGGACAGTAAAATATAAATATTTATTGTAAATTTAAAAAATATATTGTGCATGTCTGAAAAGCTCTTTTAAAACTTTGTATATGTGTATTTTTGTGTATTTTTTACAAAGATTGTTTAACAGGTTCATTTTTTATTTAATTGGGGTTAACATGTATGGTGCTTTCAAACAGACATTACGTGTTCACATAATAATACAGTTTATGTATAGCTTATTTTTTTTCATTTTGGATAGCTTAGGTAAAGGTTGGGACATTGTGTCAATTTATTTTTTGTTTTCTGTGTCCTGTTGAGAAAGTTTTCAATCACTTCCAGTCCTGAAGATGCAACAGAATAAACAGAAGATGTTATAAAGGAGGAAATACTACAGCAACTATAGGGCCTGCTGTACCTTAAAGAGCATAAGAAGTTGCCTATATTCCAATGATAGAAATAGGCATTCTCGCGAAAATTTCCTCGAATTTGAAATGGTTTTGCAAAATTTTGGCGAACCGATTTCGCTAAACCATCGGAAGATCTAGAAAATTTTAACAGGAGGATTCGCAGGGGATTCTCCAGTTTGCTATCCCCGGGGCACTAGAGGTTAATTAGCCAGGGACCGAACACTCTTCTCAATGAATGCGGCCGCCTTGTGTTTAATCATTTTTAGTTCTCTACATGCTTCTTCCCATACAGAATGTATGTCCAAAATTACAGCATTCAGGGAGAAAGCATGAGTGGGCGGAGAAGGAATGGAGTTCATGGTAGCTTTTTGGCAGATTTGAGTCCTCTTAGTTGCATACAAGTAAACAGAATGATGGCGAGGATGATGCTTATAAGTGAAAATAGCTAAAATGTCTGTGAATGTCCAGAACATCTGTGAAGGTTCTCATTTATCCAGAATATGCTATATCTAATAGAACTTGGTCACATTCCACTGAGCTTCTTCTTGTAATGTTAAAGACATGTTTTAGCTTGTACAAGCTACTCCAGTAGTTCAAATACTCCATAAAATCCTCGTCTTCCCCGTCCTATTCGCCTTGCTCCTACTTTCTGCTCATTTAAAAGAGCACTCAAAACCTATTTTTTCAAACTTGCCTACCCATCTTCTTCTGTCTTTTGAAACTGTCACTATATCCTTCCACTTCGTATCTCCCCTCCTATTTTGTACTTCCCCACCTCTTCGGGGCAGGGTCCTCTCCTCCAGTGACACTGTCTGTATTTGTCTGTCATTTGCAACCCTAATTTAATGTACAGTGCTGCTTAATATGTTGGCACTATCTAAATCCTGTTTAATAATATTAATATCATCACAGGTAGCAGATAATTTAATCCAAACCCAAGCAGATACCCCATATACAGGATGTTAACATTAGCCTGGCTTGCTATGTCCTACCTCTGGTAAAGGCCAATGTACCTAGGTTACAAATTGTTAACTGACGTTACATAATACATTTATGTCAATTAGGGCTGCTTTATTGAATCTCTCCAAGGCTGAAGAAGATACACTTTCTGCAGTGAGCAAACCTGAAATGGATCTGGTCCAGGATTAAAAACATTTGCTAATAATTAGCAAATAGCAATAGAAATCCATTCCAGGTTTGCTGGATCACCCAGCTTCACTGAAGAAAGTGTATCTTCTCCATCCTTGGAGAGCTTTTTTAAATCAGGCTCATTGTGTTAAGCTAGCGCAATGCATCCAGCGTAGCCAAGATTATGCATGTGTTGCCTTTGTGCACTGGGTTGCTATTCATAATGAATGCCACTACAAACACCATTGTTTGATCACGTGAACTTGGAAACTCATGGTGTACATGATCTTGCACATGAAGTGTACATTTAGTTTTGCAAAGCCAGTCCACTGCAGAAAAACTAAAAGGATTTCAGAAATGTTTCTCTTGTCTCTTTTCTATAGTACCTGTTTTTGTTTTCCCTATTCTCTCTAAACTGATTTCTAAATGGAGGTTCTTCTTTTGCAGGGAATGTCTGCAATTTGACTTGTGGTTTAGTTTAAAGTTCTGGAAAAGCAGACACAAAGTCATAGACGCCAGGAGTAGCCTAATGCAGTCCTCTAGAGCAACATAAATGCCAGGATTTTCATATAAACAGTCATTGTCCTGAATCTTTTTTAAACCACACCAAATTAATTGCCATCTGTTAGACAAATTTTAAGCCTTGAAGAACTGGGCTTGGACTCCCATTGAAAGCAGGAAACTACATTTCTGTAGAGGTTGTGAACACAAACTAGGGGAGAAGGCCTCTAGGTTGCCACATTGTAAAGAAATTACATTGTAACTTGTTTTTCAAAAATAAATGCAACTACAAAAAAATGGAAAATAGTTTTTAGTCAAACAGTAAAATAAACATAAATGATGTGCCAAATACAGCAATACATGATAACTAAACAAATAATTCTTTACCTTAGCACAGTGTTTTTCACACCAGGAAATCATAGAGCGGTAGAATGGCTAAGGAGGCAATGTTGTTTGCTTGCCAGGAGAATGGTATGCATTTACCAACCAATGTATTATAAATGTATCAAAATTCAATCCCTTATTCAGTTCCATGTCTCTCACCTGCAAATTCTGTTTTTCTATCATTTTTATCTGATTTTTCTGTCACAAAAAAATTCTGTCACGTGTTTAACTGTGGTCCCAACCTCTCTTATGCACGTCAGTGGGGGGCATTTGGGATCTATTTTTGCAGCATATTGGCAGAGCAGTGCATGATTCTTATAAATCTACACTTTTTTATGAATATAACTGCTCAATAACACGTGCCTTTAGTAGATGATCTGCTGCTCTTTTTTCTAACACTGTAGATCTTGCTGTATATTTTGTGGCTCTGAGCAGGGATTTTACCGGATTACCTATAATTGGCATCCCAGCCTCTGGTTCTTTCTGTTTCACAGTCTTTTCCTGTCCTTGACCTGATCCAGATATCTGCTTTGTGGCACTTCATCTCTTTCCCATTCATCTTCTCTGTGTTCAATGTATACTCACCAATAAGAAAAAGCCCTGTTGGTGTTTAGTTTGGCATCTTTATGCTATAATAATGGAACAGATACAAAGACCTATAGCTCCTAGCCTTACACAACATTGCTAGATATATTACATAATTTTTTTAGGTATTGTGCACATCTCTCCCCTTTCACTTGCTTACTAATGCCTAATAAACTATGCAAGCCCAATATGTGAGTACCCTTTAATGCATGGTACATTTTATGGTTGTAAGCAACAATCTGGTGTTGCTTACAAGAACAGCCCACAACAGGAAGAGGAATGAGCCCAAAGATTGCAGAAGGCACATCAATGTCTTCTGCAAATTATGTTGGACATGGTAACATTGGAATACCAGAGATGGGGGGTTCTATTGGAGACATTCTGACTCCTGTGGTACTCAAGTTAGGTTGCACAATCCTTAAATCTGGTAAAAAAAAGGGATAATACTTATAACAAAAAAGCAATTCATAGTAGTGGATGCTGGGTTTTTTTAACACTCTGAATGGATCAGTAAAAGGGACTTGTGGTCATTTATCGATGCTACAATTGTAACAGGCACAGACCCTGATTTATCAGGCTGCAAAGGCATGATAACATATGTGCATAAGGCATGTTAAAGTGACTTCTCCATCATTATTGTACACCATTTCGGCATGCCTTAAGTGTCACTGGAGCTTGACCAATCAGTACCATATACTGCTATGGTATATAGAACAGTTATATAGCCTCTTTGCCAGCAGTTAATCAGCTGTGAGTTTTGACAAACACAGGAAATTATTTTCATGTCTAGAGACACATCATGATCATTTTTCATCTGGTGACAGCCTTTCCAGATTGGTGAATATCCCTGAGAACAAGAGACATCTGGTCCTTCCTAATATACGGTCAAAATCCTTTCTCC
Source organism: Pyxicephalus adspersus (assembly GCF_032062135.1). Lineage (NCBI taxonomy): Eukaryota > Metazoa > Chordata > Amphibia > Anura > Pyxicephalidae > Pyxicephalus > Pyxicephalus adspersus. Next base: position 42,440,648 of record NC_092863.1, on the reverse strand, counting down.
TGGCTGTAAATTGCATTTCTATCTTCTGTCTTATTGGTACAGGCTGTTAAAGAATCAGTTATCCTACCTGAGAAATGTTTGAACTTTGGTTGTTTCCATGGAGGTCTTGGCAGCACAATGAATACTGGGATTTATCTAAAAAACTTTTTGAAAAAGAAAAATCCAATAGGATATCTAAACTGAAGAAAAAAATGAAATATACTGCATGGCCCTCCAGTCTGTAGATGCGATAGCTGCATTACTTTTATCTTCGCAGACATTTCCAACAAGTAGGGACAATACTTACAGGACTTGCCAGAAATGTTCTGACTTGAACTGAAAGCACAAATAATGTTATCTCCCTTATGTACACTACTAATTTCCCCCCAACCCCATGTATTTGATGAGGAAGACAAATTTAAACTTTAGTCTGGTTGACAAGTATGGCTCCAAAGACACAGTGGTGATATCAGTGTAGCCATCCTATGAGACTAACTTTGTTATATACAGTATTACAAGGTAAATAAAAGAAAAAAACTAAAATAATGTAGCTATCTTTTTTCAGACTTGTAAGTGGCAATATATTTCATTTTTCCTTCTGGGTTTAGATACACTTTAATGTTATTCTAACATATTGTACCAAAAACAGCAAAAGGGAAATTAAATTGTTTGCTACAAACAACAAAGAATCTTCATCAGTTGGTAATTTTATGCAGAAGAAACAGAATGTATGTTTTAGCAGTCCATGTCTACCCTCTTTTCTCCATTTACAATTTTACATAATGGATTGGAATAATGTTAGTAGATCCACTAAGATGAAGTAAGAAATAATATTTTAAAATGTTCAGTTCTGCATATAAGATTTGCTAGCACTTATGGCACAAACTAAACCTAATAAATACACTTTGCAAACCTTCTTTTTGTTATAAAAATAAATCTATTTTTCTAATATATGACTGTATAATATGGTACTTGGCTCCTGTTTTCTGTTAGTTGTACTATGACAACCCACATGGATATAATTATCCAATATGAAACCAATGACCTCTGAATGCTGAGGAGAGGTTATGACACAAAGTCGGAGAGAACCTGAGATTTACAGGTCTTCGTTGACACAATATGCACATATAGTTTCACTTAAAATACACATGTGACCAAAGACTAGTTGGAGCATAAAACTGCCATTTATGACTGATTCTATGCTTGATACTAGATATCATACTTGGAATAAACGTGTGTTTCATGAGAATTTCTATGGTATAAGTTTGATCCATTGACATTTTGGCAAAGCTGAGGTGAACGAACAAGTCTATGCTGCTAGTGAATCATCCAAGTATTTAAAGATTTAAATATACTGCAGCTGAAATAAGAAGTGGATGTTGCCTCATACCTATTTTAATAGAAGAATAGGTTTAGTATTTAGGCAGCTATAATGACTTTATTTATAGTAATACATCCATATAGAAGATGTAGCCCACATGGTTGAGGCTTTGTTTTCTCACAGGCATAATTGTAGCATAACATGCCACCTCAATGCCTAAAGCCACCTTGTTGGCAAAAGTTTTATTAAAATATTAAAACATTTATAAAGAACCTATATTCACTCTTTTGTTCATTGAGAACGGTTCTTACTTCCTTATATGTAAGTCTGGGTTAGCAGAAATGAAATAAAACAGTAGTTCTAAGTCTTTCCCAATCTTATATGAGAGTGTCCCCAATGGCTTAAAGAAAGTGAGTTATAATTTTCCCTATTGAAGATACATACAGTAATAAAGTTTTAACGTCCAGCCTTTCCACACTCTATACAAACAGAAATGAACTTATACTAGCTGTGCATTTATTTCGGGTTTAATATTATCCAGTATCTTATATAGTGTAAACATATTATGCAGCGCTGTACAAAGTCTATTGTCATATCACTAACTGTCCCTCAAAGAAGCTCACAACCTAACTAATGTTCCTACCATGGTCTTATGTCATTAATGTAGTCTAAGGACAATTTTTGAGGAAAAGCCGATTAACCTATCTGCATGTTTTTGGATTGTGGGATGAAACCGCAGTACTCCTTGCAAAGAGCGCCCTGGCCAGGATATGAACCTGTAACCCAGTGCTGGAAAGGCCAGAGTGCTAACCACTGAGCCAATGGTCCTGGCCTACATTGGAGTATTAGGTGTAAAATCTCAGCAGAGGCAACATTGTATGGAATCCATATATTCTTGCATTTGTGTTACTTGTGGTTGTCTGGGAAGGTTCTGACTTACCTAGGTCAGGGTAAAGCTACTATTTGTCACAACTAAATGGAGTTGTTCTGCAATGTTTTCTGCAACCAACACTTTTCTTATTACAGAAGCAGCTTCCCTATATATATAAAATATAGTTATTTAATTTTTTACAGGTCACACCCCATCTCTTGCCATCAAGACCTAAATGCATGTATATATTGCAATTCCTTTTTCCTATTGAAAATGAAAACTAATTTGTTCCAAAAGCACAGCCATTTTAATGTATAAAGTCATGATGGAATGTACAACAGCAGGCACACACATGCAAAAAAATGTGCAGCACAAGAGCCCAGATTCTTTAGCAAATGACCCTTCATGTATACATATGGGTAAAATGTCTTTTCTATTCCTAATAAAAGATTTTTTTCTATTTCAGAAGTAGCCTGGATCAAATTTAGTTCCTTTCCCTTTTCTTGATGTTTAGGCAGCTATATTCATTGACAATTGAAACGACAATTTGTTTTTAGCAGTTTTGTTACTGAGTTTGCTTTTTAGCAAATAAAATATAGTCTACAGATCCATAAAAAAAGGTATCATGGGTCATTGTTATCAACTTGTGAAAACATATTATCAGATCATTTCTGCGGCTAAATGAATCTTAGTTTGTGCTGCTCAATTTTCCAAAATTTAAGGATACTTCTTTATATTTTTTTTCTACCTTGTAGATTAATCTTGAATCAAAATCTTGACATCCAAATTATGAAGGAATTATGTTTATGTAACAAAAAGTAATAGACAAACCAGAATATGTTTTATGGTTTAGATTCTGCAATCAAAGCCACCTTTGCTTTGATGACAGCTTTGTATATTGTTGCCATTCTCTTGAGGTAATCGCCTGGAAAGGTTTTCCAACAGTCTTGAAGAAGGTGCTAAGCATTTGTTGCCTGCTTTGCCTAGACTTTGTGATCCAACTGATCTCAAGCCATCTCAAATGGGTTTAGGTTGGGTGATTGTGGGGGCCAGGCCTTCTGGCATAGCATTCTATCACTCTCCTTCTTGGTGAAATAGCCCTTATATATTCTGAAAGTGTGTTGGGACTGATCGTCCTGCTGAAAAATGAATGATGGTTCCTCTAAGCACAAGCCAGATAGGTTAAAAAGTCACTGTAGAATGCTGTGGTAGCAATGCTGGATAATTGTGCCTTGAATTTTAAATAAATCACCAACAGTGTCACAAGCATAAAAACCACAGATGTAGAAACCATCCACTAACCTATTCTGTGGGCCTGACGACTTTGAAAAAAACAGCTTCACCAATTAAAGTGTATCCTCCCGAACCTTGGAGAGCTTTAATAAATCAGGCCCTGTATCTCCAAAACATGGCGGGTAGAACCAAAAATCTCTGATTTTGACTCATCAGATCAAAGTACATATTTCCACAGGTTCATTGTCCATTCTTTGTATTTATTGGATCAAACAGCTTGTTGTTCTTCTTTTTTTACAGCATGAAGGCCTGTTTCACCTGTCTCCTCTGAAGAATTATTGACAAGATGTGTCTGCTACTTGATCTCAGGTAATTTGTGTTTTGTGAGGCTGGTAACTCCAATTAATTTATCCTTTGCAACATGTACCTATTGGTCTTTCTTTCCTAGGGTGATATCACGGGGGGGGGGGGGGGGCAGTTCCATCATAGGGCCTGATTTATTAAACCTCTCCATTACTGGAGAAGATACCCTTTTATCAGTGAACCTAGGTGATCCATCAAACAAAAAATGAATCTGGTCCAGGATTGAAAACATTTGCTAACAAATAGCAATAGACAAAAGAAATGCAGTTCCAGGTTCTCTGATGAAAGTGTATCTTCTCTAGCCTTTGAGAGTTTTAATAAATCAGGCCATGATCTTCATGTCCTAAAGTAATGATAGACTGTTGTTTCTCTTTACCTAATTCTTAGTTCTTGCCCTAATGAGGAGTAGAACAGTAGTTGAATAGGGTTATTCAATGTATAAACTGTGTACCAACTGCATTTGGAAGGCAAGAAATTCCAAAAATCCAGACAGGATACACCTGTTAAAGAGCTGTCATGGAAGCAAAAGGTGGCTGCTTTGAAGAATTTTAAAAATAAAAAAAATATCCTGGTTTGTTAAACACTTTTTTGTTTAAAACATATTTCCATAAGTGTTTCTATATAGTTTTAATGTCTTTAATATTAGGCAATAAATGTAGAAAATAGTAATCCAAACTTTGAACTGGTACTAAATAAATATATATATAATTTCACACAGTTTTCACCTATTACATTTTTTTCATTCCGTTTATAAATAGACCCCTCCGTGTTAGCTTATAAAATATTCTCTAAAAAAGTCACATTTGTTACTGTGATGTGGTTTTAAGTAAGAGGTCACACTGAAAGACATTACATTGCTCTGACATTCATCAAGACTGCTATTTATTTCTGTTAATAATATGGTCTACGTTTTCATTTCATGCGATGCCAAAGCACATGATATGCCTGAGGCTTGTGTGGCTGAAATGTACATGCTACTATTGGGTGTCTCTATATAATATAACCGCTAACAAAACAAATCTTGTCAGGTACCTGATTGGACAGTTACTTTTCTATGCCTTATCTGGCTAACATCAAACACTATTGATTTTTGTTTTAGCTGCTCAGTAGATTTCAAGACTAGCTAAATATGTAAATTATGACACTCTCATGGAAGTTTGCATTACAAAAGCATTACTTTTCTTTGAAACAGAAGTCTAATTTGATTTTTTTCTAAATTGAAGCTTTGGACTTTAAAGTGGTGAGGTCAGTGTCCTAGGGGGATTCTCTCCTACATCACAAATTACCGGTCTTACACCAAAGCCATGCTAATATAACCTATATTCATGCAAATGAGCACTTTAGAATTAGATTCAGTTAATTTACTGAGGTCACAAGACTAAAGTTAGAGGTGACTTCTGCTACTATATACTTAGAATTGAACTGCCCCTATATGTATCCAGACATTAAAAGCTTTATCATATCTATGCTAAAAGCTGTGTCTTGAATTTGTATCATAGGCTGTACACCAGATATTTAAAAGGAATAAATAATTGTTTTTTTGATAATATATAGTTAAAGTAAAATATGTATTTTTATAAAAAATACTATGTTTTCTAACTGTCACTACCATGCATTTATATGGGGCCTACATATTATTTTTTCCAGAGTTTAAAGAAATGTCATCGTCTCACAATCTAATGTCCCTATGATAGTCATAGTCTCTAAGGCTATGTACACACATCCACTGGTTCTTGTCCGATAATCGGTTCAGGGCTGATATCAGACGAGAATCCGAACAACCATCCTGGCGGATCCACGGACGATGGTCGACGAACGATCCTAATGGAAGTGAAGGGGGAGAGCACACAATGTAGTTTATTAAAAGAGTGGTTTAATCCCAGTATACAGGATAGGTAAAGGGCCCACCTAATCTGTTTTTAATCACTGAGACTGATAAATTGAACATAAACCCTCCACATTCTCACAGACCTGTGCAGTAAAAAAGAACAGAGTACTCAGTTTTAGGAATTTTTAGGAAGTTTTAGTTATTTTAAGCCATTTCAACTTCAGTTACCCACCTGATACATCCTAGCACACTGTATGCCTACCTTCATTTCAACTACATGTCAAACATTTAGTAGAATAGGACAGAACAGACGCTATACACAAAATGTAACCTTTCCAATAGAAGTAAAGTTTCTTTTTGCTTGTTTGCTTCCCTAATTGTTCTTTAATGTGATAGGTGAACATTCTGTCCAATAAAAAGGCTGGAAAATCAGGACAGCCAATCAAACTTTCAAAAAGTCAAGATTTATAACTTTAGGTGCATGTATCCTCTTATGCACAGTATTTTACATCATGCAGGAAACCACATTAGGCGTTTTAAAGATTTCCCTTTGAGTGCAGAAGTTGCTTCATGTTTATATTTTTTAATTTGGAAAATTTGCACGTGTGTTGGTAAATAGTCTTATGCTTGCAGTACATTGGCATGGTGAAAAAGCTTATTTCTGGTTCCCTGACAAATGAGCACAGCCTTAATTCAGGATATGACCTTTTCCACTGCTGCAGGGAATGTGTTAAACAATATGTTGTCTTGGGACACTCAAGGTCGAAGGAATCATTCAAAAAGGCAGACAACAATGACACCTAAAAGTGTTGAAATGATCTAATTGCTCAAGGAATATTTTCAGGTCTTCTCAATGTCTGAAACAAATTAAGTAAATAAATGAGTGAAAATTTGCATTTGGTTGTGTTCTGATAGATTAGCTGCCCTTCGTTCTGTCTCTTTAGATACTGCAGCCTTTATGTAGAACTGAAAAAAGGCCTTAGTTATTGGTGGCCTTTACTCTTCTCTACAAGCGATGCATTGTAATGACAGATGTATCACATATTAGGAAGCTTCCCAATTTCCACCCTGCTAGCTGGTCATGATCTGCAGATTTCTTGTATCATTGCTCTATCAGTTATTACATCATATCGCCTCATAAGGTCCAATATAATTGACGATGTTTGTGAGAATCTATCCATATCCACTGGAAAAAAGGCTTACAAACAAAATAAATCACTGTAATGAGTAAGAACATTGGGTAAGTCATTATTGTTGCTTGATGCTACTTATACATTCTTCATCAAAGTGGATCTTTCTTTAAAACATCTGAATACAAATTGTAGGATTTTTCTTGCTGGAAAGAAGAAAGTGACTGGAATAGGGAAAAAAACATCTATTAGGAGACCAAGCTAGAAAGAGGAAAGATACTGACTAATTAAGCCCTATCAATGAGCCTGTCTGGATATAGCATTTAAAGGTATTGAGCATATATAACTCGGAAGTCTGGAAATATTTGAAGCAAAATAGGTAAAAAGCTAGAAGAACATATTTGGGCCACTGGGAAGTATCTGTTCCAAAACCTTCAAGAATCCTTACTATTTGTGGTGAATGTGAATGGATAGAGCAAATGCAAAGATTTAAAATATGAATATCCCCCTGCTTTACTCGTGAAGAAGCAGAGATTGCATCTGTGAAACGCGTTGAGTACATATGAACATGTGGTATAATTTTATGTATTGCCATAAAGTACTTTCCTTATATAGAGTATTTAAATAAAAAAGTGTTTTAATATTTTAGTTTTGGTTAATATGGTGGAAATTTGTGGCCTAAAAAGTCCTTATGTTCTCTAAGATGTTTTTGGAGACAAAACTTAATGATTGTATAGATAATTTGATGGGATGTTGGCACATGTCAACATCCCATCAAATCAAGAGTAATTTGACCTCTCCTAATCGTGGATCTTTTTTTTTAAAATGGAAGGTCTGCTTGCACTCTCTGGGCACTCTCCCCTTACAATCACCTACTCCTAGACAGGAGTTTTTAGTGTAAATGTTACAGAGACGAGAGCTAGCAACAGTTCCACGGTGGTTCCCCAATTGGCTATGGTGTACAAGTATCTCAGGAGAGGCATGGCCACTGAGGGGGTAGCCTGTGCATGCTATGATAATAAGGTCTTTTGTAAAAAAAGAAAAAAAAAAGGTGAAAAAAGCGTAAATGTTAGGTAAACAGTGGAGCAACATAGAAAAAAGTGGAAGGTTGGAGTATTGCACACAGTACCTACACAAAACATGATGGCATGGGAAGGAAGAAAAACAGAAACAGAAGTGAAGAAAAGGGGACTAAGCAGACACTAGACAAGGGGCCAAGTTGTTAGCAATGCTTTGGTAAAACAGTGAGAAACTTCAGATGTAGCTGAGATGCCTGAAAAATATGTGAACTTTGTGATAAAGCAGCCCACGGATGTCTTATTCTTTTCTATAAATATAGTAAACTCAGAAATAGAAATGTTTTATTAACACTACTTTACAGTTGCTTTTTCTGTTACAACTTTGAAAGGTTGGTTAATTAGCAGATACATGCAAAGTTGACCTCCAGGTAGAAAAAAAAAACACATATACATGTGTATGTGTGTGTGTGTCTAATGCATGATGCCATTTGGGAATTGAATTGAAAGTGATTTTAAAAAGGGAAAATATTACAACTGAGATTTTTTTTCTATTTCTCCTTTTACTTCTAATATACACTTTCCTTCTTCTAACGCAAATTCTTAGAAAAGTTCTTTTTCATTAGCCTGGTCTACTTTCTCTTTAGATTGTAAGCTCTTCGGGGCAGGGTCCTCCCCTCCTGTATCACTGTCTGTATTAGTCTGTCATTTGCAATCCCTATTTAATGTACAGCGCTGCGTAATATGTTGGCGCTATATAAATCCTGTTTAATAATAATAATAATAATAATAATAATACTTTCTCTTTAAAGAGATGAACTCAAGGCACAAAACTAATTATAATTCTCAATAGCCACAAATGATAGAAACCACTTTGTGTGTGTTAAATGCCTTAGCAAATATAGATGTTACCCTGTAAAAACAGTGGTGGTCATCCCTCTCTTGCATATAGCCCTATGGTGGGACTGGGTAGGTCCACTGGCTACAGGCTGTGTAGTAAACATTACAGGAGCAGATAAAATACAACATCCTGCACAAGTTGATAGACCAGCTCTGACTTGTCTTTGTTACAGTGAACTTATTTACAGAAGCAAAGGGCAGAAGTTGTTTCATACTGGGTTACTGCACAGATCTAGATAAGATATATAAATGAGCTCTCAATTCAAGAGAGAGAAAGGTTTTACATTTTGCTCAGTGAAAGACTTAAGACTTAGCCTTAAATTTTGTTGTACGGTTCCAGTAAGCATTACCTTCAAATAAAATATTAATTCTAACCATATAATACCAAAAAATATTAACATTAGTATTAATAATATTAACTAGTATTTATATGGTGCCGATATATTATGCAGCGCTATACAAGTCTTGTTATTAGCTGTCCCTCAAAGGGGCTCACAATCTAATGTCCCTACCATAGTCATATCTCATTAGTCACAGTCTAAGGGCATTTTTTGAGGGTAAGCAGGACTTTTAAGGTACACAAGCAACAATATACATAAAATTTTACAATAAAACATATAAAAAACATATTCTATTTCTTCTTCCCATACAAACAATAGTTGCTTAGAAGATACTTTTCTTAACAATATCTATTTAAGGAGACTCTATCTGTATGGGAATACACTTCAAGCAGCACATGTTTAGACTTTTCATGTCACTTTAAAATTTCGACACGTTTCGCAAAAGCTTCTGCAGGATAATAAAGAGCTGTATGGTGGATGCTATGGTACCAGCCTTTGAAGAGTGTCAAGACCAAAGGTACATAAAGGTAGAAGGACAGATAGATAGAAACTACATTAAGGAAATCAATAGTAAAGTTTCCTATATAAAGATTTCATGGTCGGTGTATCATACCCTTCTCCAAACAAGCTCCCATAAATGCAAAAAAAATCCAGCATGAGATTACAAAATATTCTAAGAAAAAAGAGCAATTTAAAGACAGGTGCTAAAAAAATAAATTGTTTTTTCCTGAACAATATTTATCTTGTTTTCCCTTTTGGCCACTTCCTGTCTACATGGAACTGCCCCAGCATTAGCTGTATGTCATTGCTTGGCTTTCTGACAGCAGTGGACTTGTAGTTCACACCAAGGTGAACTGTGACAGGCTGACATTGCAGAAAGCTATTTTTCAGAGGCAGGGAAAGAACCCTGTCACCTTTTAACAGGAATTGCCTGAACAAGGACCATTATGACAGGATCACCACCAGGTTTTGTTTAATTAAAGCAAGATTAATTAAAATTAAATTTTAGGAGCCAGGTTTTGATCTATTCAAACAGTTACACTCTAATTCAGAACTGGAGAACTACTGACAACTCATATAAAAACTGGCAAAAAAAACATAATTAAAAATAAATTATTAATTTACTAATTACTCAAAGCATAATTCGTAATTTTTAAATAAACATACAATCGGTAAATACAAAAAAAAAAATATTGAGTTTAACATGAAATCTAAACAGTACTTTATGTTAACTGGTACACAGAAACTCCACAGAAGTGTCTGACATTCATTTTATATGTGACATTTAATTATTTCGCAAATGTCTGACATTCATTTATGTTTCAGTGCATATGACTCCTTTCCACAGACCAGAGCTTGGGGCTTAAAAAACTTTAATATATCAGTAAATTACAAGGCCTCTATCAATCAGGGTGCGCAAAATTGAAAAAATGATGGATCTGTTGACTGAAGACATCATTAGAGAGCTTGAGGACATGTAATTGAAAAATACAAACACTATGGGTGTGCCAGGCCATGTGTAAACAGTTCAGGTTAGCCCATACACAGCACTTCTTAAGACAGGATCATTTCTACAGGTAAGTAAAATGCAAGTGTCTCCCTTGATAAGATTAGGTTGTTCAATCTATTTTAATTTCCCACAGTAACAATCATCTCTGTTCTCCAGCTAATAATTCACCCAACCGAATGAAGCCTGTATTGCAGGTTACATGATCAAAGTGTTGCATCGTGTATAATTTGATTTTATTATTCTTTTTTCTTCTTTAGGGTTATGTATAGATGTTCATTTTCATATCAAGAATAATGGCAATAATAGCTCTGTGTACAGAAACCTATGGCAGACAATCAGAAATAGTCTGGAATTTTTTCTTTGTTGTAGTGAAGGTTGGTCAGTTATGGCATTTGTACTTTTACACCACATCCAAACTTTACAGTACCTTTGTTTATAAACTGATGCATACATATGTAATAAGGCAGCCATATACAAAAAATCATATGATAAGCATAACTTTATCATTACGTCATGGGGATTTTTTTTTTCAAAACACTATAGACATTAGTCTACATGACCACCACAGTCTGGTATCAACCTGAAATACAAAAAAATCAATTTATGCCCACGTTACCTGAATTAATGGATAGATGATTAAGTTGTTTACTTGTTTAAAGCCTGTTTCTGAGTGAAAGCTATCTCCTGCCCAACCCTTCCACCCACCATTAGGTATGAGCGAGCGAGAATATTAAGTTCGATCCCGCAGCGAATTGGGCCTTTCTCACTTACAGTAAATGTAAGCATGAACGGCCTTCTGATTCGGCCTATTTCCTACAAATGATACATTTGTATCTGTACCAAATGTATAATTTGTAACAGATACTTATATTACAATGTCAGGAGGTTCTCCTTTGCCCGGAATCTTCTCAATAATTGCAGCTGTGGCTGCGTTCATTGAAAAGAGTGTGCAATCCCCGGGACACTAATGTTAATTAACCTCTAGTGCTGCGGGGATTGCACACTGAGCTCATCAATGATTGCAGCTGTGGTTAACCTCTAGTGCTCCAGGATCGTAGTGGAACTGCCGAGTTGTGACAGTGGGAACTTTGCAGTCGTCGCTGTGACTGCAGGCGATCCCCGGAGCACTAGAGGTTAATGAACCTCTGGTACCCTGGGGATCGCACACTGAGCTCATCAATGATGGCAGCTGTGGCTGCCATCATTGAGAAGAGTGTGCGATCCCTGGGCACCAGAGGTTAATTAACCTCTAGTGCCCCGGGGATCACAAACTGGGAGATTCCCATGGCTTAACGCAGCTCTGGGAATCCTCCTGTTTTAATTTCCTCTTCTGATAGTTTCGCGAAATCGGTTTGCCGGAATTTCGGGTAGCCATTGAAAGTTCGAGGAAATTTTCATGAGAATGCCAGAGGCATTCTCACTCATCGCTACCCGCCATCTCTAACCTATCCCACATGACCGCCTGTGTCAGTTTGATGTGCCCATTCTAACCTGTCCTGTTCTATTTTACCGATGCAATTGTTGCTGTGTTTTCTCTTTCATTTCAAAGGGTCTCTGCCACTGAAAAGCCAATAGAAAGTGTCAATATATGTGATATTGACACTTTCTATTGGCTATTCAGTGGCAGAGACCCTTTGAAATGAATGTGTGACACCTGAAGAATAATCCTGCTGGAAGGAAACAGGAGAAAAAAATGACCTTGGCTTTAGCAAAGTAATGTTTTTTTACTTTTTTTATTTTATACCAATGGGTAGAGGGTGGTAGAGAATTGTTGTAGATCAGCTTTAATGTTGAAAAAGGATATATATATATATATATATATATATATTTATGCAGTTATACAGCAAATACAGTGCTCAATAAATGGCTGAATGTGAATCCAAGCTTGGGCTGACCATCACCTAAAAGTGCAACATTAAAATTATTGCCATATTGTGATAAATATATTTTATTATGTGACACTAATCTTGTTCAGTTCAGTTTATTTTATTATATATATATCATATATATAATATATATCAGTTCATTTCTATATAAATATATAATATATATATCAGTTTAGTTTATTATATATATGTAGTAGGAATATTTACATCTGACACTATTGTAACACCTCAGTATCAAACTACTGGAGGTAAAACCAGAGCCTGGATGACCATAAGAAGCAAGATAAGTGTAAAAACATCTTTACGTTGTAATATATTGAGTTTATCTTTTTGGATACAACTGTATAACCTATAGGAACTTGATATCATGCGAACACATTACTAACAGAAAACACATAGAACTCAGTACTCATCCAGCTGTTGTCTACACTGAAGGTAAATTAAAAAAATAATAAAAAACTGTACATAGCTGAAGTGCAATATTGGAAGGACATACTGAATTAAACATACCGTGATGGTTGGGCTGCCAATATATTTATGTGGCAGATTGAGGGAATGTTGCCAATTTTAGGTGCATTAAAATAGTTAAGAATTTTTAAGTATTTTTCCTATTTACCCAGTTTTCCTGTTTGGTACAGTTTAATATTTTAAGTTTCAAGCACCTATACCAGGTTTACAAAATCTTGCATTGAGTAAGGTTTTTTGTAATTGGATGTATTTATATATGTTTAGGTCTCAGCTTAAGTGTACCATAATTGGATTTACCATTTTCTAGAAGCAGATTGGCTGAAAGAGAACTAGGTTAGGTAGAACCTCATGTGAACTTTTAGAGTATTTATTTATCGGTTAACATCATGTCCCCAAACTGTTCTTTCCAAGAAGATTTTCTTTTCTTTTTGCTATTCTATTATTATTATTCACAAACAATAGAAGTATGACTGTTTTGGCTGTTCAGGGGATGAGCCTATACTTTTAACATTTGGAAAGTTATGCAATTTTATTTAATTACAAACTACTTAATTGGTTTTCTGTATGCAAACCCTAAAGTGGAACTAAACCCTTGTTACTCACCTGTCCTCATTCCCTTGAAGGGCACTGCAATCTTTTTTTCTCTTCCAGTAGACGATCCTGGGCCATCCTGATTGGCTGGTGCTGGGGTTACAAAACTTCTTTACAGTCACATGAAAGTTCATTTATTACCAGAATAAGCTGAAGAAGCCGGGATTGTGCATTCACAGAAATCAAGCAGGTCGGAGGGATTATTGCAGAAGGGACATCACCTGTCCCTTTTTGCAATAAAGACTCACCTGATCATGGATCTTTAAAAGTGAAACTTAAATTCCCCTTTTACAATGAACTTGTTAATCAGATTAAAAGGTATTCTTTAGTATTGGCAGGATCATTGAAATAATTACAAAGTTTAATGTATTGCAGAAATTTACTGGGTATTTTAATGTGCTTTCACATACATTTTAAATGAAAGCATGCACTGGTATAATATCTTAGACTGATTACCCCCTAAAAGAAGATGCAAGCAAATTAGATCTTTATTTTCCATTTGCCTTGTATACTGATGCTCAAAGTCACTATAATCCATTGACAAGCAATGGTCAACTAGTTGGTTTATTCAGGACTGCATTTGTTAATTACTGATTTATATCAGCCATTAGGTATCTGTAGGCATTTATGCACGAGGTGAAACAATGTATTTAATTCTTCATAATTACATGAATGCTTGTTTAATACAAAGTGAATGTGAATCTTTGGGAATGCTTTTACGTTTATCTTATTGGAGACCCAGTGTGTGTACAAAAGAAAATCATTAATGTGTGTGACAGTGAGCAATGTGCTTGTGTAGCTTGTAGGGAACGTGTTGCTCATGTGGGAAATGCATCACACTCTGGAGTGATATTATTTAAACTTGAATTACACTTGTGCTGGAATCATTTGCCAAAACTAAGTGATCAATGATCCACATTGCCATGCATCCTGAATATTGCTAATAATTTATAAGCTTGGACTAAGTGACATAGAATAAAATACCTACTATTAAGTACCATTCATCTGTATAAGAAAGTCACAGAAGAAGAGCTGCTAACAAACTAAAACATACAGGGCTATTCTCATCATTAGGTAAGTTGTGAATGTTAGTTAGCCAATCTTTGAAATGGATCTTGTTGAAATTGTTGAGTTCTAGTAGCTCTGGAAATGCGGGGATATTTGTTATATATTGATTTAATAGATATTAGACATTAGTAGGCATTTATGAGCTAGGTAAAACAATGTAATAATTCTTTATAACTACAAGAGTATATGTTTAATATAATGTGAATATGAGTCTTTGAGAATGTTTCTACATTAGTCTAGAATAATGTAACAGGAACCCATTTCAGCAGTAGGTCCGATCAAGGGTACACTTAGGTCTTAAACATTCTCAAATTGTACCATCAACTATAGAAAGCTCAGACAAATGCACCGTACAGGCCAGGACCTGGCTTTGTTTATTGGACCAAAAACCAACCTAGCTTATCTTGTCTTAGAAAAACACTTCCCAGTAGTTTTAGTGACTTTGCCTTTTCACATAAAAATAGCAAGTAAATTATTGGGGAATATATTGTGAGTTTGCATAATAATAATAACAAAATTTGATAGACAGATAAAAGTAAAGCAAAGTAAATGGAAGTATTCACACTGAAATGGGGCCATTTTGGAGACGTTTTATGCAGCATGAGGGCTTTTCTATGTTATTAGTGAGTGATAAAACTCCTAGCTGGGATCCTTAATTGGCTTACATGCAGGTATTTGTGTGTGTGTAAATGGCTTTTTTCCTTGTTGCTTATTGTATTTAGGAATGTGACATGGCACTGTATTTTTAGTATTTTAGGTTATTTTAAAGTTTACCTTACAGAAAATGTCATAGTATAAAATGTTATTTTAGCATTGCTTTCTGTTTAATATTTTTTATACACATAATAATGATAATCTGTATGTTGGACAATTCTAACAGCAATCCTATGAAGTAGTTGCTGGGATTAAATTATTATATTAAAGATTACCTAGCCATTTTAGGGTTTGCACTGGGAGATTGTAGTGAGGTTAATGTGGGTCTGTACTGTGCAACCTGCTTCTACATAATTCAGATATAGGCTAAAAGGCTGATTACCAGTAGTGCTTGTAGTCTCCTTGCAGCTAATCTAAACCTGATTACAGAAGAACCATGCCTTGTTCTGCATTGTGACTGTATGTACATCTTGGCACGGCTTTGTATTCTCATTTCAGAACTGGCCTTTTGATGACTATGGATCTAATAACTCTATAAAAGACATTAAAAGCCATAGCAACCTTTGACTCTGTGCTTCCAATTGGATAAAAAAATAAAATCTAATAAATGATTATTAACTATTGTGTTGGATTTCCACAGTAACATCAAACTATTTGAAACTAAATGTTGCTCTAAATACTAGTGCCTATAAGATCATCACAACTTGTTCTGACCTTTAACCACCTTGGCGTTACACTGATGTCTAGATTTCTGTTCCAAAAGCGTTACACTGTTTTTCATGAAATTTTTTTTTTTTAAATTGTAGACCTGTAACTTACAGAAATATGTCCGAACAGGGTTCTAGTAGATATCATGAATATAAAAAATGTTTTTGAATACAAACTCCTGTATCCAATCCAATAGAAAATGAGAGTTTGAATTTACCAATTACATGCTTTGTATTTATTTTGAATTATTTTGGATTGGATTGGATACAGGAGTTTGATCTCAATCCAATTCAAAATGCTTTTGAATGAGTTTGAATTTGAATTTCCCGCACACGCGCCGACGTCATCGCCGAGGGACATGCACACGCTACAGACGGAGAAGAAGCCGGCGGCTTCTTCTTCTCCGCCGGCTTCTTCTCGGAGAAGGCACCCGACGCTGAAGGGGGAACACGAAGCTGGATGATCACAGCGGGACCAGGTAAGAAGCCGGCCGGCATCTTCTTCACCGCCAGCCGGCGGAGAAGAAGAAGCCGGCCGGCGGAAAAGAAGATGCCGGCCGGCTTCTAACCTGGTCCCGCTGGTTCTCGGAGAAGGCACCCGACGCTGGAGAGGGAGATCGACGCTGGAGGACGACGCTGGAACACGAACACGACGCTGGATGATAACAGCGGGACCAGGTAAGTGATGATTTTAATACAGGGGGAAAAGTTCGGACTTATCGATAATTGTAACTTTTTTTAGCCCGAACCAAGGTCGGGCTTAACAGTTGGGTGGTTAAAATACTCTTCGGGGCATTGATATGTATACCACATCCCAGTCTGTGGCTAAACATTGAATGACATAAGTCATCTCAGTTTAATGATGAGGTTTATTAATGATATCCATAGGGATTGTTTATGGGTAGCATGGAGTTTAGGTAACTGTGCTACGTGTTGCCTGACAATATTCAAGGAAGTTCTGGAGTCCTAGACCCCATCTTATGTCAATTTAATGTCATGTCTCAGACCAGTTTAAATGTAGCTCACATAGGGCCTGATTTAATAAAGATGGGGGATCCAGCATACCTGGAATGTATTTCCTCAAAGTCATTTGCTATTTGCTAGCAAATGTTTTCAATCTTAGACCAGATCCATTTCAGGTTTGCTGGATAACCCAGCTTCACTAATAAAAGTGTATTCTCTCCAGCCTTGGAGTGCTTTAATAAATCAGGCTCTATGTGTCACTGTATGATATATGTCTGTAGAAAAATGGGAATAACTTGAAAACAGTAGGGAATCTTTAGGAAACAGGTCATTTTGACAGTGGCAAGATTAGATAGTTTACTGCAAAAAAGATCTGGAACATACCAGGTTAGGTAATATCCAGGTATGGAAAGGAGTTAGGCATCCACTGGTAAATCATACACAAGTTTTAAATGTTAGACAAGTTGGTGTGGGAAATCTACACAATTAATATTTTTTATTTTCTCTAAAAAGGCAATTTAGCAATTCGAGTTTGGATCTATTTATGGGACAGGATTATGATGCAGTAGAATTCAGTAGAATTTTCAGTAGAAAAACATTCTGCATCTGTAATAAACAGCTCGGTTTATTTGGCCATAATTACTTTACTACAAGGATGTTGTGCATCTTCAAGAACATATTCTATTGTAGTTGTAACATAACTGCAATACCAAGGAACCAACCCTTATACGCTTGTATGATGTTTAATGCTGGTAATGCAACTCACCTTCCTACACAAAGTCATAACTGTAAAGCATATACCTGGTTTCAGGAATTAAGTGTTATGTGGGGGTGTTATGTTATTTAAGTTGCTAAATTATATGGGGGGCCCTATGTTGCTACATTATATGTTGAATATATGAGGAGCCAGTGCATCCAAAACAAACGCAAAGACTATGAAAACTTTTGCATGTATTATTCTAACCAGTAAAGGTGACACTTAGTATGCTGTCATATACGATTCTTGTCTCCTGTATATTGTATTTGGTATTTGCCAGCAGGTTAGGTAACAGCTGCACAACAATACATTTTCCATGTTGATTCTTTTAAGTGGTAATATAGATTTTCAGTAACATTTCAACTGCAATCCCATGGCCTTCTTCCAAATTACATAAAAGAAATAATAAAATACAGTAATTCAGTGATTTTGGTCCTGCTCATCACGTAGCTGAAAATACAAATATCAGGGAGAATTATTGGCAATAACATCACATTCGGATATTTTACAATTAAATATACACAAATCCTACATGGGCTGTTAGGTGATCAATTTTCTCTTTCATTGGTTTATTAAATAGATCCAAGTTCTCCTTAGTTGACTAAGAAAGTTGACAACAAGTTACTGAGGCATTCTATAAGTTTATAGACCAGACATGCAGAAAGGATCTAAGTCAGAGAAATTCATATATTACAGTGTTTTGCACTGTAAGGTTATAATTTTGTCAAACTTTATTAGAGATGGTAATTAATGAGCTGTAAAGCCTGCTAGTGCATAACCAGTAAAGGAGCTAGTCTTGTTCAAATCTACAGTTCATAAATTTATTGCTACTCCTTTTTTCATTTATTAGTGTGGAGAGCGCTCTGAGAGCATATTAACTACACAGTGCTGAAACTATCAATGCATAAAAAGAGAAGTGAAAGAACGGGGATAGTAAAATAACTAATTTGATATCAGGCAGTGGACATGGTAAGAAATAAACATGATTTTAGAGTCCTGTGTCTTAATTTTTTTTTATATTTTGTAGCTGTCCTTTAAAAAAAATTCTGGGTATTGTGCAAAGGAGTTTGTAAGGCATTTTCAGAAGAGGGGATCAGCAAAAAGAACTCTAAATCTTACAGTACAGGTTATTTCCTTTAAAGGATTTATACGCTTTTTGTCTACTCATTCTGCAGGGCATTTTTTCCCTGTGCTGAACTTTTGTAGAATATTCTAACAGAAACTGGAGAGCTCTGATATATTTACTTAAATGTTTTCCTGGTAATGTACAGCTTTCTACCTTTTTGATGTTACCCATTACATTTCCTGTCCATTCATGCCCCAGACTCTGGGCAGTCTTATTTCTAGAAGGCTGGAAGGATAAAGATGGGCTTTCCATTGAAGTTACAGGAACCTGTAGTGCGCAATCACTGGAAAGATTTTTAAAAATGTCCCTAAAAATTTAGTGCACCACTTTGCCATTGATAGCACACAAATCTGGTATTTTATTACACCTTCATAGCCTGAATATGTATTACAATTTTATAGAGAATGGTTCTAATTCAGAAGACTACTACTGCAGTTCTGGAGATCATCTGTGGGACAAGTAGGGCTCCGTAGTAAGCCCAAACACAAAGGAGATCCATTTGTAAGATACCTGCACGTTATCGCACCTATCCTGAGAAATGAGCCCAATTGAAATGCCAGGTGCATGTATGGCTTTAATACTTAGTGACTTATTGTTGTGATTCACCATGTAGATTAAGAAAACTAGACTGACAATAAAATACCTGTTCTATTTGTTCTAGGTCAGTGACTCAGGATCTGTATTAAAGCAGGGAGCAGGTAATTTTTAAAATGAGAAGTCAGTAATTGTAGCTACTGTCTTTTTTCAGCAAAGGTTTCCTTAAAACGGAGATAAAGCTGGAATCATCCACACCCAAATTCAATCATCCAATCAAATTTTAGACTTGGCTCAGCTAGCCTAGACTTGAATTTAGAATATAGTCATCTCATCAGCTAAATATAGTCTAACAATAATACTATCTTGAGTTGAATGTTTTATAGGACGTGCTGACCAAAGGTTTTTATACATTGCTTAGATTTTTTTTTATTATTAAATTATGTCTGTTTTCATCCATTTATGTTTTCATAGTAACTAAAAGATAAATACATTCCAGATGTATGGAAGGCAGAAAAGCCTACACATCTATACAAAGAAATAAGTCCACCTATCACAAAGGATTTCAGAATGGCGATATTGCGGATCCCAGGTACTAACATTTATTAAGCCAGGAATTCCAAATTCCAAAGCTTAAATTAAATTAAGTTATAATATTTGCAGATAAACTTATATTTGGTGGTAAATCTAGACAATATTTAAAAAACTGAGTTTGAGGAATGTGAAGTTTAAACAGGAAACACAGCATGTTATATTCTGGAGTTCCAGCAATGCATGTGCAACAATCAATGTTCACAATATGCTTTCTTCCCAAAACAAATAAAATACATAATAAGCATTTATTAAGGATTTGTCCCTCTGTCCATTATCTAACATACACTGCACTGAGAACTATTGTGTTGATATTTAACATATGTGTAAAGATGGGGCAGCCCAGTTAAAGGCACCCATTCTGAATGACCTATCTTATTTACAGTGGTAGGTATCCTCCTAAAATGATTTCGGTATTTTCTTACTCTTCCACATTAGCTGTTTCCTGCAGAAAAGTGAGAAAGTGTAATGGGAAATCAGTATTACTGTACTGCCATGTTTGTAAAGCTGGAATAGCCATAATATTTGTAAGGCAGTACTGTACTGTAAATGCTATCTTGGATATCACAAAGCAGTAGAAAATTGTTGCAGGTACTTTTTTACAGTTAAACTTTTTCTCAGTTAAAGTGCAGGTTTGATAGCAATTAATAATAATAATGCATATGGCTTTTTTAGGATACCTTGTCACCCATTTTAGTGATAAGATACTATGTGACATGTATCAGTGCCAAAGGCTAATTCTACCTAAAGTCAAAGGACAGCATTGTTACAAGTGATACCCTGTGGTGGAAGAATGAAAAATAGATTCTTACCTTACCTGCCGGTGAGTCAGCTACCAGAGTATGGGTTTAGACCTGCATGATATTTTGAAATTACATTATCATGTTATAGCTTAGAGATTTTAGTGGCTAAGTTTACAAATACTTTATGCATATTTTTTTTCTTTACATAGAACATTAAACATTCCTGAAGTAAATTGAAAGTATCCCCGTCTAACACAATGTCACAGGCAAAAAACACAATTCTAAAAAGACATAAAATTATTAAGGTACCATTGTTCATAAACCAGGATCACCAATAAGTGGGCTGTTCTTATTGTGTGAGGGAAAAGGAAGGCTAGGGGAATAAGGTGAGAAAGATAGGAGAGAGGAGTGTGGAAACCTCCTATTCCCCAGGGCCAGGCAAAAAAGTAAAACGGGAAATAGTAAAAATCCTAACAGATCTAAATCAAAGGGAAAGATAAAGGCCCAGTATAGTCATTCTATCGTTGTCAAATTTTATTGAATTTTTCATGCCTGTGCAAAATTGCTACAATGTGCCAAGTCCTCAATTTACAAACATCCGACGTACACACAACACAACGTACTTACAAACGGAGACTGTACAGCAGGGGATCAGCAGGCTGAAGCCAAAGCAGCAATAGTGTTCCAGTGGGGAGGCAGGTAGTGGTGGGGTAACATATTTCAAGATATTTTTCCCTTGGCTGTAGCATCTAAAAAAAAATAAAAAAAATAAAACAACATATTCATTAATACAGAGGGCTCCATTGCACGGCAATTATTTTCCCACCAGGCACATCCATGCTGAGATAACATCTCTAAAGCTGATATACTTATCTATCCATATGCTTACATAGCTATTGCTTTTTAATTCACTTACCTATTTCATAAAAAGGAATAAACATTTAATCTGTGTTGTTTTTGCTTTGAAAAAAAGGACAGAATTGTTTCAATACAACTATAAACCCAAAAACATTATGGCATTAAAAATAAAATCCAGTCTAGACAATACACAACTATTAACTGGTCCTAAATTAGAATTTAATAGTAATTGATATAACACTGAATTTTATTATTGCCGTACTAAAAGGCAGCATATGTAAGAAGTATTGAAATTGGCAAATGGATATTTCTTTTATACTACTAAGATTTTGTCTTAATATATTATAGTGGTGATAAATGTATAACTTTTTTTATAGATCTATCTATAACATTCAAGATCAGAATAGATCTGTTAAACTAAACATTGATTTTTTAACAAAACGTGTAATTGGATAATGGGAATAGTATGATCTTACATAAAAAAGGCAATGTAAAGCACACTGTTGGCCAAATAAAATTTAACCATTGTAAGCTGTTCTAAATTAAAATACATTTTGGGCAGTGTAAGGCAGCACTAAGCAGTCCTAAATGTCTGCTCAGGTTTAAGAAATTGCAGCATTCCAAAATGCGTTGATGTTAATTTAAAACCAGGCTAGCCGCAAATTCAATTTGGATACATAAAAAAATGTGAATAAAGTATGTGGATACTTTGGCTTGTTTAATAATGTACTAAAAAATTACAAATGTTCTAGACCCCAAAGCAGTAAATCAACCATTTGCTTCCATTAGTGTGTCTAGCAAATGAAACCAAAGAAAGCAAATGCCTTGTTGGAAGGTGGCAACTGCAGTACTTATAGACCCAGCGCATATTGCTTAGATTTATAAATATCTTCTATTAAGATAGTCGGGGTGGGTCGGGGTAGAGGAAATGAACACAAATTTTGCTTTCTGATAATTGGATAGTTGATGTTAGCCACCTTCCACCACTACCCTCGTCGTGCTAACCCCTGCTTTTTACACTGTTGATAACCCCCTTCTAATACAAATCATGCGCTCCATTGGTATCAGTGACACTGCTCTCTCTTGGTTTGCTTCCTATCTGTCTGACCACTCTGTTCAAGTTTCTTTCAATGGTAATTCCTCCTCTCCCACTTTCCTGCCTGTTGGTGTCCCCCAAGGGTCAATCCTTGGACCGGTTCTCTTTTCTCTGTACACCTCCTCTCTCAGTAGTCTCATATCCTCCTTTGGCTTGCAGTACCATCTGTATGCTGATGACACCCAAATTTATCTGTCCACCCCTGACCTGTCTCCCTCAGTCCTGGATAAGGTCTCATGCTGCTTGTCAGCCATCTCATCATGGATGTCTGACCGATTCCTGAAACTCAACCTGGATAAAACAGAACTCATCATCATCCCCCCCTCAAATTCCAAATCTTCCCCTGATATATTCCTAACTAGTAACAACACTTTTATTTGTCTCTCCCTTCAGGCATGTTGTCTTGGTGTCGTCTTTGATTCTGCCCTCTTATATACCCCCCATATTCAGAACATTTCCAGGTCCTGTCACTTTCACCTGTACAACATCTCCAAAATCCGCCCCTACCTGTCCCATGAGACCACCAAACTCCTTGTACACGATCTTAGCATCTCTCGTCTGGACTACTGTAACATCTTCCTCTCAGGTAATACACTAACCCAACTCTCTCCTCTACAATCTATCATGAATGCTGCAGCCAGACTCATCCATCCTTCCCACTGCTCCTCTTCTGCTGCATCTCTTTGTAGTTCTCTTTATTGGCTTCCATTTCACCTTAGAATCAAATTAAAGCTCCTGTGCTTTGCCTTCAAATCCCTACACAGTTATTGTCCCACTTACATTTCTGACCTGGTAAAAAAAAAAATACTCCGCCGCTCTCTTTGCTTCTGCAATGACATACTACTGACTTCCTCACTCATAACCTCATCACACGCATGGCTCCATACCTTTTCTAGAGCCGTCCCAATTCTCTGGAATGGTCTTTCTTGTCTTATTTGGCTTGCTCCTACTTTCTGCTCATTTAAAAGATCACTCAAAACCCATTTTTTCAAACTTGCCTACCCATCTTCTTCTGAAACCATCACTACTTACCTACCATTCCATATTCCTCCTCCTACTGTGTGTTACTTCAACCACCTCCTACATTGTAAGCTCTTTGGGGCAGGGTCCTTTCCTCCTGTATCACTGTCTGTATTCGCAACCCCTATTTAATGTACAGCGCTGCGTAATACATTTGGGCTATATAAATCCTGTTTATTAATATTAATAATATTATTAATAATAATAATAATGCCTCGCTGAGTAAACAGTCTAAACTTAATCCTGTTTTCACTGGAAATGAAAGTTACGAGATCTCCCACATTTTGAGTTTGTCACTAGAACATAAACATCTTTTATTGTAACACTCGTAAGGCTGGCTATAGATGTCTGGATATGTAGACTAAGAATATAGATATTTGCTGATCCTCAAGCACATCACTTAAACGCTGAATCTAACCATGTTCTTCTTTGACTTGGTCAAATGCTGAATGTGGCCCGAGTATATCACACATGCACATTGGCTTTGCCTAAAGGCATGCATCAACTGGTGACACTGGAACTTCTGTTGGTATATAGTTATGCATGTAATTATATAAGACAAAAGAATCAAGCAAGCAACCCAATGAATGTAGGCACGTGCACACTGTCAAGACAAAATGAACATCATAATAGGAAAGAAAGGTGATTTAAGTGACTTTGAATGTGATATGGTTGTTATTGCCAGGTATGCCGGTCCGAGTATTTCAGAAGCTGCGGATCTGCTGGGATTTTCATACAAAACCATCTCTAGGGTTCACAGAGAAAGGTCCGAAAATGGAAAATATCCATTTAGTGCAAGTAGTCTGGTGAAAATGGTAACAGGAAAATAGTTAGGATAGTTTAAGCTGATAAAAAGGCAATAGTAAAGCTGCGTACACACGGCAAATTTTTCTCGCCCGATAATCGGTATCGGCCAATTATCGGGCGAAAATATGCCGTGTGTACAGTCGGTCGTCGTCTATCGTCCGACGACCGTCCTGGCGGATCCATGGACGATGGACGACGACCGATCCTAATGAAAGGGAAGGGGAGAGCGCGCAGCAGGGTGCCGCTCCGTCGCTCTCCCCCTCCCCTCTCCATAGAGCATGAACGGTGCTGTATGTACAGCATCGTTCATGCATCGTGCAGTCTTTTCTCGTTGGAAAGGATCGTGAAAGATCCTTTCCAACGAGAAAAATTGCAGGTGTGTACGCAGCTTAACTCAAAAAACCACTACAACTAAGGTATACAGAAGAGCATATCTGAATGCACAACACATTGAACCTTGCAGCAGATGGCTACAGCGGCAGGAAACCACAAAAGGTGCCTCTCTTGTCAGCTAAGAACAGGAGCGTTAGGCTACAAATTCACATGGCTTTACCAAAATTAAGCCAAAGAGAAGATTTGAAAAATTTTGCCTGGTCTATTGCAACTTTTAGATAGTAGGGTCGGATTTTGGCATCCAAACAATGAAGACACGGATCCAACCTGCCATGCATCAACAGTTAGGGGCTGGTGATGGTGTAATTGTGTTGGGGATGTTTTCTTGGCACACTTTGGGCCCCTTAGTACCACATAGGCAAACAGTGTGCATCCCTTTATGACCACAGTGTTCTGATGGCTACTTCCAGGCATGTACAAACTATGTCACAAAGCTTAAATAATATCAAACTGGTTTCTATGAGTTCACTGTACACAAATTGCCTTCACAGACACTAGAGCAAGGTGTCTCTAATATAGTGGATGGTAGGTGTATAGTGCAACATTTTCACAATAATTGCTGATTAAATATTGTGATTTAAATTTCCCTAATAAAAAACTACCATCTGGGTAATCCAATGCCACTGCAAGGATTTCAGCATTTTTAAGAAACTTTGAAATACTTGTAAACCTTAAACCATAATTTCTCAAACTGACTGCTAACTGGGCTTTCAGTATAGACACCTGATTGGTCTTAGTGTAGTAATAAGAAAAAGAACAGCATTGGTATCCCTTAAAAATGATAATATTTGGTTTAAAATGAATTACCTACTATGGGGTATGTAGCTAAACTGACTTCCAGCTAAGTACAGACTTCTTAGAAATTAGTAATCCAATAACATGAAAAGAAAACGAGATTTCTGGGGGTATATTGTGCAAATACAGTGTGCTCTGTCCAGGATGTCAAGTTTGCAAAGATGCAAGGTATGAACATTTTGGCATTTAAAGAAAATCATAGAGACTGTAAAATGAAATTCAATTTTTAATAACTCATTTACAAAATAGACTGAGTACCAATTATATATATTTATTTTTTGGAAAGAGCAGTTTTCTATTAAAGAAAATACCCTCAAAAATCTTCTATGCATTTCCTGGTACTCCAGATTCCGTTGCGATTTTAATGGTTTCCATGAGTGCATCTGATCAAGAAAGGATCAAAGGTTTCTGATTATTTTTGATGTATAGCCTTAAGGGTTGTTAATGCTTTAGCACTGTAATATATATTTGGGGGGAAAAACATATTTATTTCTTTACTTTTAACAGAATTTGTGTGAATGTTAGGTTTTTTAAAAAAAAAAAAATATATTAAAAAAAAATAACTGTTATAGGTTGTATCATAAATCTGCTATACTTCCTAATAGTGATAGAGCATAAAGACTCCTGGCCAGATTTACTAATAGAATAAAATGCATAAGAAAGGTAAAATTTGCTTGTAAGAGTATAATCATGTCTGTGCTGCATCGTTGCATGAGCACACTGAGCCAGTGATGCATACGTTTAAGCCACACATGACAGTCTGTATTTGCAGTATGCTTTAAAATATACCAATGCTATTTTTGTTCTTTAAATGAAGATTTGTTGGTTTAAAGTGTATTTAAACATTCTGCTTAAAAAAAGCATAAAAGAAGCAGATCTATTTTTGCAGATAATGGTCCTTTTGTGCAGTGTTTGTTTATACGGTTAAATCGGTGTGTCATTTTTACTGTATATGTTTACTATTTTGAAAAATTAAAAAAAAATTTTGGAACAAAAAAAAGCACTTCTTTAAAACACTGTGGGACATGCTCTTATAGCAAACATGCAACATAAGTACACATATTTATCATTACTTGCATTTTTATACAGCAGTACATATAAATGGTGCCCTTCCCAAAGTGTATGTGTGTATTGATTGGCTTCAGCATTAAAGTCACTGAAATGAATAACATTGACTATGTTACATTGACACCTGTCAGGTAGTGGGGTATATTAGGCAGAATATGCAGTCATTTCTTGAGGATGTACTTTCATTTACTTTTTTTATTGGAATGTAGGATAACATGAACAAGTGTAAATTACTGGGTGACTTTGACCAGGTTAAAATTAAGATGCAAAGATGGGGTAGTCAGAACATCCAAAAAACTGCAAGTCATCTGAGATATCCCTGCTATGTAGTGTTTAGTGCTTACCAAAATTGGTCCAACGTAATG
The DNA here is from genome assembly GCF_032062135.1 of Pyxicephalus adspersus. Taxonomy (NCBI): domain Eukaryota; kingdom Metazoa; phylum Chordata; class Amphibia; order Anura; family Pyxicephalidae; genus Pyxicephalus; species Pyxicephalus adspersus. The sequence goes on along the minus strand of NC_092863.1, from coordinate 42,413,666 downwards.
CTCATTGATGTATGGTGGGAGGAAGGCAAGGCAAGCTTGTCCGGTACAATCCCACAGAAGAGATACTGTAACAAAAAATTACAAAAAAAACTTGATGAAGGCGAATATGCTTTTTTCATCTACATTGTAAGTCTTCTATTCCAAGCCACAAATTGCTGGCTCTTTTCTGAGACAGGATTATATTGCCTGACAAGCCTGGCATTTTGTTAGGGACTTTGGGGAGTTTTTTTGCTAAGGATGTTCTGGTCTTGATTCACTGGACCTGATTTATTAAAGCTCTCCCAGGCTAGAAAGGATACACTTTTCTCAGTGAACATGGGATATCCCAAAACCTGGAATAGATCTGGTCCAGAATTTCAAAAATTTGCTAACAAATTACGTTAAAAAATCTATTCTAGGTTTGCTAGATCACCCAGGTTCACTGATGAAAGCACATGACATGCAGCCTTGGAGATCAGGTGTGTTATTGTATGATGCTGATATGGCTTTTGCCCCTTACCCCCTTTTGACCCTCAACCTCCTGGGTCCCTTGATCCAAACTCCTACCCTTTTTGACATTGATATTGGAGAACTGTATATGTGATTATTTATGTTACTCTCCATATACTTGCAATTTGCAAAATATGGTACAAGACCAATCAGGGTACTCATGCTGACCCGTCCCCTCCTAAAGCATTAACAATGAGCATGTGTGAATCAGAACTGGAATAGAAGAAGGTGGCCTGTTCTGTTGAACTACACTGGCAGGTTGTGGCTGATCTACCCATTTACCTTTGCCAAGTAATTTTTCCTTTTTACTTTTAATGTTTTTTATATTCTTTATATGAGTATGCTCTGCAGTACTGTACAGATTAACTTTGAACTAAAAACGGTGAAAATCCTAATTTTATTTTTAGCCAGAACTGTCATGCTTCTTTGAATCACCTGATAGGATGTGAATAAAGCACTTAGTGAATATGATTTACTCACTGATGACCTTGTTTGTATTTTTTAATAAATTGGGACTTGGGCCAAGGTCTGAGGGGCTAGTGGCATTGCGTGTGTTGAACAGTGGGGCCAGAGTTATTTCCCAAGCAGCAGCAAGCTGTGCTTGTACCCTTAGTTGGCTAATGTATGGGTGCTAGAACATGTGCTGCTCAGGAAACTACACCTGTTAATGAATTAATACAAAGGTAAAGCTGTGGGAGCTGCGGGTATACAGGTATGATATGGACATATGCCTTGGACCCTATCAGTGTACTCAAATAGTCAGTATATTTTTATGTTTCTGTGCAAGCTGCTGGATCCTGCTAGAACTTTTGTTTCTGAACTGTGCACTGAACTGAAATCTCATACAATGTTATCAGTCATCTCAGCTATCTTCTATAAACTGAAAAAACAAATCTTCTCTGTGTAATGGAGATGAGGGAGTGGGAGGTGTTTGCTGTCCAATGAACAACATAGTCTTGTGTTTCTCAACCAGGGTTCAGTGAAACCTTAGGGTTCCTCCAGAGGTTGCCAGGGGTTTGAGCAATAAGCAGTTTGTATCTGTCAAGTCCGTTTACCAGATACTAATAATGTTTGTGGCTATCTGTAAGGGTGACATTCTTCCCACTGGCCAGCAGTGTTAGAGACATTCTTTCTTCTGATCATCACACTAATGTACTGTGAGCTGTGGATAAAGTAATTATAGCAGGTATTCCCTGGAGACCGGAAAGTTATTTGTTAAGGTTATAGTGTTCTCCCATGATAAAAAGGTCGAGAAAAGGTGGCATACAGTGACAATACTACATCTCCACAGAGTGAGGGAGAATTGTCACCATACAACACAAAGTGTGTTCCTGTAATGTGTTCCTCATCAAAAAAAAGCATGAAGATAAAAGAAATGCAGCTACTAGGAGATGAAATAAAATTCCTTATATTCCACTAAAATGTTGAGATGTAAGAAAGTTAAACTTGAAGGCCTCTTACAACAGTGTTTTTTAATCAAACTTGTGAATATTAATTAAAATGTGCACTCACTGAAGATACATAATAGTTTCCTTCTGACTTACACTTGAAGATATTATTACTTCCATTTCCCTAAACTGACCTCACTGGTTTAACCAGTTAGAGAAAAACATATTTAAAACAGAAGAAAATTCTAACTGGTAAGTTGCCAGTAGTGACAGGATCACTATTTTGACATAAACCTATAGGTGTGTCACCACAACATAACAATAGAGTAACAATGCGGTAAGACGTTGTTTTGCAGTACAATTTATTTGGAATGGCACCCCAACATATTAAGCCAAGAAACCTTCAATGCACCTATAATACAGTGCACCCTAATACTCCCACAAAGCATGGGAACGTACATACCACCAGACTCTGAATTGTAGTACTCTGCATTTTAATGGCACCCCAATGGAATAAACTAATCAACCGTGAATGCACCTACATTGCAGTGCAGAGGGTAGGATTGTGTTATGCTGCTTTGCATAGAAGTAGTCCATGTCTGATTAACACACCCAATTGAACCACAGAGATGTTAAGGAACTCTAAAAAAGAAGAATATTTACTTGCAAATGGAAGCTCTGTTTACTTTGAATGCAGAGTCATGAGCCAGTGAAGCTAAAACAACAGGATAGCCCTCATTATGGTTAGATGATTATAGTGAGCACAGCTGCACTGTGTTATTGTTATTTATAATGCAAAAGCATATTGCACGGTGCTGTGCAATTAATAAAAGGCTGCAAATGACAAACCTGTGTATAAAACAAATACAAACTATAAGACACAGTGGACCTGATCTATGAAAGCTCTCCAAGGCTGGAGAAGATACACTTGCATCAGTGAACCTGGTGAACCAGCAAACCTGGAATGGATCTGGATGGATTGAAAACATTTCCTAACAAAAAGCAAATTATTTTTAAGAAATCCATTGCATGTATGCTGGATCACCCAGGTTCACTGATAAAAGTGTATCTTCTCCAGCTTTGGAGAGCTTTTATAAATCAGCCCAGTAGGAGAAGAGGACCCTGCACAACCCATCAATATTCTAAGAGGTTTGGGAACACATTATATATTAGGAACTGTAGCTGTGGGAGTATCTCTAGAGAAGTCTTGGAGACATGCATGGAAAGAGGTTCTGCATGGGGAAATCACTAGTAGGTCAGGTAGAGAAAATGGCAAAAGGGAGAAGAGTCACATTTGATTCTGAAATGGAAGCCTGTGGGGGGATTTGCAGAGAGCGAACAGTAGATGAGAAGTTAGAAATACGTCTTGCTGCACAATTTATGATAGGGTATTTCTTTTAGTGGAATAGCAGATCAAAGGATTTGCAATAGTTGAGAGATAATAAGAGTGGTGCCAGTAGTTTTGTGATATACTTTGTAAATATTGCACAGGTGGAAGTGGCAGTAACTAGAGATGTTCTACATGTGAACAGTAAATTATATTGCAGCCCTATTCCTTTAGTACATAAACCTTTCTAATCAAACTTTAAGGCAAAGCAACCAATCACATTACAAATCACTAAAAGAAGCAGAGTAAAAGATGATTTTCAGTTATTGTGTGTTAAACATTACACATGGTTAAAAGGCCATAACATTGGAATTGCATCTTAACAGGAAATGGAAAACTACACATTTCTATTTTCCTTATTTTTTACAGGTTCCGTAAATTTTAAGCATTTTTTTAACCTCTAGTTCATATTCCAGATTGTTATAAATAATTTTGAAAAAAAAATTTAATATTTTCTCATTACAGTACTTTGTATGGGTGATTTCTAGGTGTTTAAGAATCTCAAAATTCTGTGATTTACACCTCTGCAAATTCACTATTTTTCTGTTAAATAAAATCTATTCAAAATCTGCGCATCCTAAAAATACGATATGCATATAAATGTGTCTAGGAATATTGCAATTAATTATTTAAGGACTGGGATATATTAAAAAATTCCCAGTTGATGCACTGGCTTGTCATATTTATATGCAATCACTGGAGTTGTGCCAGGAGAAGCCCACACATCTCCCACTAGTGCTTTGCTGACATAATCTCTGTCTGCATATTTACTGCTAAGACGGCATTGCTTTTAGTGCATGGTGTGACAGAGCTATTCCTCTGACAATATTGACAGGTAAACATATTATTCAAAATGTACTTAAGGAAATTACCAACTTCTGCTGCCTAATAACTTTACCAAGCATTAGCTAATTTAGACATGTGGCTACACTATTTCCAGAGGGATTCTACAGTATCATTAGCAGTAAATCACAAGTTTAGGTGTAAAATTCAGAGATCATAATTGGTCCACAATTGGAATGTGTCTCGGTAATGAGCGTGGGCTAAGAACTGGGAAAGATTTGCTTTAAAATGGCTAGTTACATCTGTTTTAGAATAATTAATGAAACATTACATGGACCAATTATAATAATATTATTTTAAATAATTATATACTTTATATTTAAAGCACCCACTTATTATGCAGTGCTGTACAATCTGCAAATGACAGATATACACAATGACACAAGAGGAGGAGAGGACCCTGCCCCAAAGCGCTTACAGAGGAGTGGGAGCATAGTACACAAATATAGGGGATACGGAATAGTGGCCAATTAGCAATAGGTTAGGAGGCTTTGGGGAAGGCTTTCAAATGTGTGATAAGTGGGAGCAAGCTTAATGGGGTGAGGAATGGAGTTCCAGTGGGGTGAGTGGGGGAAGCTTTAGAGAAGTCTTGGAGCTGTGCATGGGAAGAGGTTATACATAAGGAAGTCAATAGTAGGGCATTGGAAGAGCAATAGGGGCAACTAGGGGTGTATTTGTGGATCAAGTCAGAAATGTAGGTGGGACAAGAGCTGTGGGTGGATTTAAAGGCATAGAACAGTAGCTTAAATTTTATTTTGAGGTGAAATGAAAGCCAAAAAAAAGTGAGGCAGCAGAAGAGGAGTGGTGGGAAGGATAAATAGGTCAAGCTGCAGCATTCATAATAGATTGTACAGCAGGGAGTCAGTTAGTGGGATACACAAGTAAAGGATGTTGACGGGCTCTTGGAACAGGTAGGGTATATTTTCAATGTTCTGCAGGTGAAAGTAGCAGCACCTAAAAATGTTCTGAATGTGGGGGGTGAAAGAGAGTGCAGAATCAAAGATGACAACAAAACAACGTGCCTGGGCCAAATAACCATGGTATTACCAGTTAGAAAGGGAGGAAAATGATGAGTTCTGTTTTATCCAGGTTAGGTTTCAGAAACCTGTCGGCCATCCATAAATATTATTTATATTTTTTTTATCATTATTACCTTGTTTATGAAGAGTAAGTTCACATTTGCACTATATAAAATAAAAATAAATTCATATATAAAGTACATTGTCACTGTATACCAAAAAATTGCCTGAAAATGACCTTTTGGGTCAAGTATTTTTTTGTAATAGTTTTTCAGATACAGTGCAGAACTGTTATAGAAAATGTTCAAATTATGCTATTATTTATTAAACTGACATTTGTGACATCTTCAGTTGCCACTGGAACATTAGGATATTTTAGTATAAGCTCAGTTTCATTGTTTGTAGTTTGTTTTGGCTTTTCATGTAGTTTCTGTGCCAGAAGGGATTCAACATATTATTCAAAAAATAAATAGTAAAAAGTATTTGTGAAATGTCATGTGTTTAGGAAATGTTAATCTTTGTTAACCGTTGGATGAAAAAAAGGTAAACTAGCAGCAGAAGTTATTTTGTTTAAATGTTGTCTTGAACTCATGTTTTTTTTCCTCTTTTATTGCTTTGTGCTTTGGAAAAAAAAAGCTAAAAATCAATAATGAGCTGACAAAGGCTGTTCCAGAAAAGACAGTTAATTGATCAAAAAATATTGGAATATTGATCAATGTGATTTCCAGACAGGGACTAAATAATTAGCATTAAGGGGAACCACCAGTAATGACAGGTCCAAGAAACAAACTGAACGACGCATACCTTCAGTCAAAAAAGCATTCAATTTATTAAATGTATCATCTGTATTTATCCATATAAAACCAATTAAATAGTACAATACACATTATTTGTGCTACTGCTCTTTATTCAAAAGAAAAAAACAAAAACCAAAAAAAAACTAATTACAATCTAAATATATGTGGATGTTATTATATTTGGATATTTATTGGTATTTTAGTTATCCATGGGAGCCAGAGAGTCCTATAATTGTCCCAATAATACTTCTATCATTAGAAGTTCTCTACATATGTAAATCCTAAATATCTAATGTATTCTTTCAAAAAACCTAACTCTTAAACTCTGTCCTAGCATATATTATATATACTGTTCTATTACTTCAATATTTTAGAATGCAGTTTTTCTGTGAGGTCTCCACCCTGACACCCAATACATGCATAAAATCTGACTCACAACTATTCCTTGACAGCAACTTCAGTTAAAATGTTTTCCATACCAGAGGACTATACCTGATCATCACTTGAAAATATTGGGGTATTTTATTTCAACTAAAAAATGTAACAATGTAAAATCGTTGTATACAAAATTTTTGTCTATGCTAGACAGACCACCCTCTACAGCTTGAACTCCATTAAACATAACACCACTCTCACCTAAAAAAGATAAGTATGAAAGTTACACTTATGTTAAGAGTAGTTAAACTTGTGTATAGGAGAATGTGCAATGACAAAAATATTCTAGTAATAAACCCTTAACAGTTACCTGAAAACCCATCGCACAATCCATGTGCATTACGATGTGTGCTAATTTTGCAAGTAAATGTTTCAGTAAAAAATTTAAGCATGTAGAAAGTGGCAACAAGTTTTGTAATCATGTTTCACTTTATGGTAAACTGAGCCAAATGTATGCCAAAGGTTACTCCATGCAGCACATGAACAGAACATTTATTCCAATCCCAGCCCAAAAATATATACCAATATCTATTGTATATATATACAAATTAAGCAGTAAAACAAGTCTTACTACTAGACTTGTAATGCAGGAGCAGCTAGTAATGCTGTTGTCATTCCCATAAACAAGGTAAACACTTTCCACAATGCATTTAACTGCACTGTCAATGCGTCATACCAAGGGTTGCTCCTCACAGCCCATTAACAAATAGTTGTATTGCATTATTCTAGGCAATCACCCACTTACAAACCCTTGGTGTACTTGTTCCAGCAGAGATCAAATTTTTACTCTTAAATTCAACATGACATTCTATGGGAATAATAGTTTTTAATAATAGGAAAGTTCAATATTGTACCAATGCATTCAAATCGATTATGGGCATTTACTTAGCTTGGGCCAATAAAAAACATTTCATGTGTAATTTAACAATATCAAAACATATGTACATACTCATAAAAGGAAGCATGCCTGCCTGTGGGCTCCTTCTGTGTTGATAGCCTAAATGCTCTTATCAGGTGGAGTCTTCAAGTGATAGCCCAAAAATACCCCCACTTCCCATTCTTGCACTGCTTATGCCTTAAAAAAGAATTTAGAGAACAAATTTATCAGCCCACTCCCCAGTAAACCGGAACTCTTACCCACTTGCTTTGATGTAAGTAGAAAATAGAAAACAAAAACATCCTAAATCAGTAGAAGACTTGAAAATATAAAAATATATAGTAAGAAAAATGTGTGCCCTTGTATATCCTTTACTATAAAAAATAACGCATTCCATATTCCCATCTTTGTAACCCAAAAACGTGTTTTAGATCAGAGTTATTCCATTTTTGTCTTTGGCTTTTAGTTTTAAAACCTGTGAATCCCAAAGAGATTGATTATAGCATTGGAATGTAGAATGTGGGATGTGAAATGTATGTGAACCCCCCCCCCCCCAAAAAAAAAAAAAATCTTATCTCTAATCAATGTGTTAATACTAGATCCATAACCTCTGTATGCCCAACTCTGGTTAAAAGTTGTCTCTTCCTTCTCGCTACACCAGATAAAGAATATACATGATGACAAAACATTCATGCAAAATTGTTTGTAGGTTAAGGAATTAGTGAGTATAATTTGTTATTATTAATCCAAAAGCAACACGGACTGCTGTTTGCATTTTTTGCACAATTTCTGCATATTTTATTTTTGTGCATTACATCTTACAGCATGTTTCCTTTCAGTTTTCCTATTTGAGGAAAACAGTAAAAACAAAAACTTTCCAAAGGTATTATCGTAATTCTTCTCTCTGTTACCTAGATCTATATGTAAGTATACCATGCAATAATTAAAATACTCATAATTAGGTAAAAAAAGTGATGATATCCCAGGCTAAATGTGAACAGGGATTTTAAGCCATTATAAGAGCATGCTGTGCAGTAATAAAGTACTCATCAACCTGGTTACTGTAATAAAATGTTACAGTGTAAATAATGACCTCAGAAGCCTGATGAGTGTAATTAAAATCTTAAGAAGTAATGAGGTAACTAAGTAACTGTAATGAAATACTATGAATGAATAAGTGATTTAGGAGTCTAAAACAATTAAGATACCCTTTTCTTCTAAATCTAGGCATATAGCTATATAAATGCCTAGTAATGCATTTCAACAGCCCAGAAATGACTTTGGCAACTGGCACATAACTCACCTGTATGTTCAATATCTCTCAATGTATTTTTAAAAATCCATTGCAAGCATTAGCATGCTTGAACCAGACACATAATATACAAACTATAAATATATATATATATATACATATTATATTTTAGGAGGTAAGTGGCGATCACTGTCTGATCCAATGGTGTACAATCAGCAAGAGATATTTGCTCAAGTATGATTTGAATATGATATGTATAGCTGGGATAAAGCTACGTGTATACAAATATTAGGCTACTTGAAGACAGTACCCCTACTTGATGTGCTAGATCAATATAACTTCATTGATTCATGTTGCAAATGCAATAGCCTCTGTGCAAGGCAACTGATCCAATAGAAGCCAACTTGCAGCCCATTTGCATAAGATAACATTGGTAAAAGAAAAAATCCTCATAGCAGCAAATCAGGTTTTAGCTGTCATATAAGATGTTCATGATATAAAAATATAATACAGGTTCTTATTGGTTGGTGGGGAAACAAATTACTTCTTCGTACCATTTTTTACGTAATCAGTATTTTATACGTAATAAGAGGAAGAAGTTGTACAGGCTTCTATGTTTTGCAATTTTAAATTGTTTTGTTTTATTGGTGAAAAGGTAGAATTTTTGACCTTTATGACCGGACTAAAATGCAGTGGTTAAAGACAAATTGAAAAACAGAGAGAAATAAAAAAAACACACACACTACTGCTGTCCCATTATCCACTTGACAACCCTTTTTAATGTTAGCTGGTAATAACAGAGACCTGTAATCACACATTACCCCTAGAACCACTATTATTTTGGAATTATTTGCAGCTTGTGCTGTAAGAGAAAATGTTTGTGGGTCACCGCAGTAAAGCTATTGAAACTTCTCCATATATTGATGTGATGTAGTGATTCTGCTTATACGGTAACAAATATGCTTGTATTTTTTTTTGCTGTGTTAAATATCCTCTTGCTGCTTCACTCTGGAGAGTTAGCTTTCCAATCACATATACAAAGCAGTGGCCACATCCCCAGCAGTCCAGAAGCCCTCATACACACAGTGCACAGTGGTTTTCATTTTACCCATAACAACTGCCTAATGTCTAGCTGGTATTTTTCTATGCGGGTTGCTACAAGTGTTTTGAGATTATACAAATAGGAATTCTGTGCACATAAAAGAAAATTAAAGTGTTGCTCATGGAGTGTGAGGGCTGCTGTTGTGCAAGGTTTAGGTGTTGAACTACTGGAGAACTGGCCAAACAGCAGTTCAACTCCCCAGATTGCTCATGCACAGGGTATTTAACCCTTGTTGCAACACAGAACCAAAATATACATATAAAAAGTACATAATAATAATAAAATATGTAGCCAGACTGACTGAGACTGCACTAATGAATTGATAAGGTGTAACCTGCGCTGAACGAACATGGAAGTTAGTTAGTGGCTATCATGTTGCTCAGCTGTCTTTAGTACTTCCTGAAGCATTTCCCTGGAAGAAGTATACACATCAGGAGTTCAGCTTTCCCTCTGACTTGAACAGTATTGAAACTGGAAAGAATGGACTAATATTATTGAAGTAGATGGAAGCCATCATTCTTCTCCTTAAGGATCCCACAAGATTCACAGAAGCCTCCTTCCAATTACCCCAGCCCTTTGGAGAGTCTCCCAGTGCCTTCGAACCAATCTGTTGGAGTGCTCCCCAGTCTCCAACATTACCGCAATAATTACCCCAACAATGACCTCCAGTTTACCAACCCCCCCAGCCTACCACTGTGCCCCTCAAAATCTCATAGTGGACCCATACTACAATTGTAAACACTACCCCTAGGCCTCCTACAGTGCTTCCACCATATTACAGTCCCTTTTACCTTTATACATCGCCTCCCAACCTACCAAAGTGCCCCCCACCTTCCTACATTACCCCCCAGCATTCCACAGTGATCCCCAGTGTCCCACAACGCCTACTCTCCTCCTACTTCCGACAAAATATTTTTCTTCCACTGCCCAATAACTTATAATTACCTTTATTGATGGGGTATTTTATTCTCATTTAAGGTTAGCGTTAGCTATTTTTGCAAAAAAAAAAATACATCCATTGTTTGAAGTGGAAAGATTACAAATACTAATCGTGTACTTTTTACCATCATTTTTTTGGTTGGTAACATAGTTAGTTATGAAGGTCTGAAAATTTGTACAATCATTTGCATAATAAAATGGCTAATTAATGGGAAAGCATTTAAAACAGTTGGTGCAATTAACCTTTGGGTTAAACAGAAGTTTATATAGGATTTTTTTTTTTGTTATTTGTATTTAATACGTTTCTTAGAATAAAATAGCCCTCTGTAAGCTTCTTTTGAATTTGTTATTCTGTACAATTGCATGTCTAGCCCCTTTTTTCAGTAAAGTGACCCATTTTCTATTCGGGCCTAATTTTACTGGGTGGTCTTGTCTTAAGATTTTTGTTTTTTTACGTAGTGAACTCAACGGGAGTTTCAATTTTCCAGAGAAAGATGATTAAGCTGCATTTAGCATTAAATGAATTAAATATTCAATATTTCACATTACCCATGCCAGCAAAACATTATTTGTCATTTAACAACTTTATATATGCAAGGCCACCCTTTTACAAAGCTTTTTAAATCAGAAGCTTGCGATGGATATATTGCATAATCATTGCTGCAATTTAGGGTAATAGAATATGTAATTTATAAAAATATTAGTCCTATTTGTATTTGCATGGCAGAAGGAATGGTTTTCATTTTACCCATAACAACTGCTTAATGTCTAGCTGTTATTTTTCTATGCAGGTTGCTACAAGTGTGTTGAGATTATACAAATAAGAATTCTGTGCACATAAAAGAAAATTTTGGCCTGATTTCTGCATAAAGTGGTTCATAAAATAACAAGGACACACTGGGCCTCTGGGCCCCAAAAGGCCTTGAGTACATGTATCAACCAAACCTAGCAGGCTGGGGAAAAAGCCATAGAAATTAGCTGACAATATACAGGAACTGCATGGGATTTCCTTTAAAATTCAATCAACTCAGTCCCCCTTTCCGTACCTTTTTTTTTACCATGCCGAGCCATATGCCCTCCCTATGAGGAGTCAGCAACAGTCCAGTTAGCCAGAACCCATTGCTCTTTATTAGCACTTTATGAATAAACATGTGGTTCCATTGTATTAGATTACACTATTGTTTTTGTGTGCTTATGTTTCCATCTTTCTTGCCTTATATTTCATGACTCTTTAAAAATTCCTCTTTTAATTTGAATAGGAGAGGTTAGGACCGCAGTTAAGACTGCAGCTAATCAATGTGTCCCATCGGGAATCTGAAGGAGCCATTAGTTGCTTTCAGTCCAGCTCATGGGAACTGACAAGGACACTGCATTCCAGCAGGGTCAACAGGCATTTTGTGTACTTGCTGAAAATCTTCTTGAGATCTTAAATATCACATTTTTGTTCTTGGGTTTAGTTATCTATTTAAAATGATGTGAGCTATTGAAGATGTGTCCAAATAAAAGGACAATGTCTGTGTAGAGGTGGCCCTCTTGGTAAAGGAACAAGGCTTCATCATGGATTGCTTCATCATGGTCCCCTGATAACTGGTGATGTGATCAAAAAGCAGAAAGGAGGGGAACAGATCCAAACAATGATGAAATCAGAAGCAGGTACATTCTTGCACAGGAGGTCTTCAATTACAGATTCCTCTCCAGCAAATCCCCTATAGAACAGTAACAGTAATAACACCAACGTGGCATCACCAAATCTCATACCAAACTTTGTGTGACTAGTAGTGTCTTAGATAATCCCATACTGCAGATATACAGCTATGAGGTCATTTACTACAATTTAGGAAGTGGACTGCTGTTTTTAAGGATGATCTATATAATATTTTATTCATAAGAAATATATAAAAAGCTTTATTTTTGGAGTACAAGTCCACTGCTATGGTATATTTTTACCAACACCCTATGCGCCTGGTATTTTTAAATAATTTAAAGGTAAAAGGAATGAGTTGCAGCACAGCTGCTGACCTCCCTTTGAGACTTTTCTACATGTTGGTTAGCAGAGTCACTAGCTACTTAGCGGCTGGTTAGACAAGGCAGGATTTTTCTGACTCCCTTAGTGTCACCATAGATCAGCAACAGCATCTTTTCTGCCAGAACACAAGCATAAGACTCTTGCAATTATTTTTAGGCTGTTGGCTTTCCCCAACATAAAATCAGATTAGGAGCCCCAGTGTTGACATGCTGACAGGTCAAGGCTTTTTCTTCAGTATCACGTTAAGTGTGCGACTTATCAGATCATGGTTTCACTTCACTTGCCTGCTGTTGTCAAGCAAGAGCAGAAATCAGTCATTCAGATAATGAGTATACTACTTTGGATGCATTTGCAAATGATTGCATGATTAGAAAGAAATTAATACAAAGGGTGGGCTTTATGATATAATATATTATCGTCTTCCTTGGTTCTCATGAAAAATATTCTTTGCATTCTCATTCAGACTTGAGTCTGTTTCCTATTAGTTTTCCTTTTCCTTTGAACAGATGCAATATAGTGATATCTTCAGAGACAATGACACAAAATGGTATTGTTGTGAAATTGGAGTTCTTGATAAATGTGTCCCCAATACACAACTTTTCTTCTCACTTTATCTCTAGCTTTTAGGAACAGTGTCAATACACACACACACACACGCACACTTTCTTTACTCAATTTTCTCTTCTTTGTGAAAACTGTTTTGTACCCATTTCTCATTTGCAAAACTGAATTATTTGATGAATTAACAGGAGTTGGCTGAAAAGGGGTTGCATAGCTATAAGGTAGAGTACAAGGGTTAAAATTCCCCTGAAGGAAGGCGTTTATTGGAGTTGTATGATTTTGCACATCAAAAATATAGAGATAAATACCGCAAACTGTTTTACCAATTTGGGGAAAAATGTGGTCGGTTATTGGCTAAGAGACTCCACCCGAGATCGCCTGTTATGTATGTTCCCCATATTAGAAATAATAAGGATAAAATTACGGCCTTACCTCGTGAGATTTTATCGGAATTTTGTCAATATTATTCTGGTTTATATAATATCCAAGCCACACCACACACTTCCACTTCCCTCCTGGATTATGTTGAATCTACCGCGTTACCAGAATTAGATCCGGAAGTATCCGCTAATATGGAATCTGTTTTTACAGAAGAGGAGGTATCTGCGGTAATTAAAAACACCCCAGCTGGTAAAAGTCCCGGTCCAGACGGGTACACACCCAAATTTTACAAGTTATTTGCTGAACTCCTGGCCCCATTTATGGCAAGAGTGTTTTCATCTATTTCTGGTGACTCCTCCTTCCCTCCTCAAAGTTTAGAAGCACATATTACTGTTATCCCCAAACCCGGTAAGGACCAGTCACTTTGTTCAAATTACAGACCCATCTCTTTAATTAACGTGGACGCTAAACTGTTTTCTAAACTGATAGCTAATCGCTTGTCTCGACACTTACCGTCCTTAATTCATACAGATCAAGTTGGATTTATTAATGGACGGGAAGCCAGAGATAACACATTGAAAACTATATTGCTCACTCACGCAGCTAAAGTAACCAAAACCCCTATGTGTCTACTTTCGGTTGACGCTGAAAAGGCGTTTGATAGGGTTAACTGGGCTTTTATGCTTCAGTCATTACGCCAGATTGGTTTGGGCCCACAGATGTTAGCTAGAATAGCTGCCCTTTACTCATCCCCTACGGCTCGGGTACGGGTCAATGGTGGTCTATCGAATCCATTCTCTATTACTAATGGCACTAGGCAAGGATGCCCACTGTCCCCTCTACTGTATGCCATAGTGATGGAACATCTCGCGCTGGCGTTGAGGTCCAATCCGCATGTGCATGGGATTCAAATTGGGAAACATCACCATAAACTGTCTTTATTTGCTGACGATCTATTATTGTATGTGTCTTCCCCGCAGAGCACTATCCCTGCTATATTGGAAGAATTTGAGAAATTTGGGGTTCTTAGTAATTTCAAAGTGAATTTGGATAAATCTGAAATACTTAATATATCCCTCAATCCGGTCCAGGTTCGATATCTCAGAGACCATACGCCTTTCCGGCAATGCAACGACAAACTCAAATATCTGGGAATTTTCATATCTGATGATCCAACTAAATTATTTAAATATAATTATGCCCTATAATTCTTGCCCAAGTTGCTTTATATTTTTCAAACAGTCCCGATATACTTTCCCCAGGCCTTTCTTAACAAGTTACAGATGCTCTGCAGGAGGTTTTTATGGAAATCAAGACGTCCCAGGATAGCCTTTCGGTACATTACTAGACCTAAAAATTATGGTGGGGTTGGGGTCCCCGACCTCAGATCTTACTACAGAGCGGCCTTACTAACTCGAGTTGTAGATTGGTTCCACAATGGCGTGAGGAAAAGTTGGGTGTTATTGGAAAACGCTTTATCCCCAATTGATCTTCGTTCTATACTCTGGGTGAATAGGTCTGGACTGCACAGTCACCCTCCACTACCAGGTATTACTGTAGATCTTTTAAGAGAATGGGACAACCTCCTTAAGACAGATGGTGTGTCCTCCTTAGTGGGTCCTATGACTCCTTTGTTTGACAACCCCTCTTTTCCACCAGCCTTACATGCTAAAAAATTTCTCTCCTGGTCTGCTCAAGATAATAGGCAGATATACAGTATACTTCAGAATAGTCAAATCCCACCGTTCTCGTCGCTTGACGCCAGGGTGCAGAGGTCTCCCTCAGCGTGGATACATTATAACCAATTGGCTTCTTTTCTGTCTTCCATTTTGGCTCTGGGTCCAACGCAGCGCAGCCTCACAGCTTTTGAAAAGGTTCTATGCTCGCCAAACAGACCGATTCATGTGATATCACTATTATATGAGATCCTGATAAAACATAACATTAGCAGCGCCCCCACATACACTAGATATTGGGAAGCGGAATTGAGGGAGGTTGTCTCTCCGTTGGATTGGGAGAAAGCTTTCACCTTGACTCACAAACTGTCTCTCCCTTGTAAGGTCCAAGAGACTAATTATAAAATTATTTCCAGATGGTATTTATGTCCATCTGATATTCATCGCATGTTTCCCTCCCTATCTGATAGATGTTGGCGCTGCCATACCCACCGAGGTACAATGTTGCACATATGGTGGGACTGTCCCGCTATTCGTAAGATGTGGTCTCAGGTGGGAGATATTTATAACACTGCGTTTGGATCTGATTTGAGGATTACCCCCCAGATGGCCTTATTATCTATCCTTCCTGGGTCTATTAAGGCTAACAAGAGAGATGTTTTGCGGCATTTTTTTGCGGCCGCTAGATCGATCATTCCCAGAAAATGGAAACAGACTGTAGCACCCTCTCTGAAGGATTGGTTTACAGAACTAGAACAGATACAGCACTTGGAGAGGCTTGTAGCGGAGGATGACAACAAATGGGAACAATACAAGCTGGTTTGGTCCGCATGGGATTGGTTTAAGGAATCCACTCAATTTAAAGGTCTCTGGCAAGGTTCCCAATGAGAGCAGCGGTGCAGGTTAAATTGTTTTGCATAAGTGTATGACAGTTAGTTGGAGTACACGAGCGTGAGGCCAGTCGGGTACCCCCCCCATCCCCTTCCGGGCTATTTTGTTAGTTCCACCCTTTCCCCTTCCCCCCTCTTCTTCTTTTATCTCTACACCAGTGCCTTGTTAAATGGCTCCTCCAGTATACCGGGGGCGCTATCGCTAATCGACACATCTGATCTTTATGTTTGGATGGTTTTCCTGAGTCATTCCAGGGAGGTTGTATGTTATGTTTATTATATTTGGAGTCTCAATTACCCCCTGATATTTTGTATTAGCAGCGGTATTTCTTAATATCAGCACTGCCACATGTTTAGAACTATTTGTACAAGTGTAAAATATTATTGTCAATTTTGCCAATGGCTGTACATGTTGGACCAGAGGTTTTAATGACCCTTCTTCTTTCCTTTTGTTTTTGTATTTGATTTGTTCATTACTTGTACTGTATAAATATATGAAAATTCAATAAAACTGATTGAAACAAAATTCCCCTGAAGAAGCCCTGAAGAAGCCCAAGCCAGGCAAAATGCCTTGGGTTACTGGCCTACGTATGCGACACGATTTGTGTCATACTATATTCCATTACAGGTTTACTGTTTAGTGCCCTTTTGGCAATTATTAATGCCTGGTTATATGAACCAGTCATTGGAGCATTTTTTTTGTTTTGTATTATGATTTGAATTGAAGTGAATTGATCACTAATAGAACTCACTGTTTGCCTAAACCTTCTTTCTGTTGTCTCTTAATATACTATAAGGTAGAGTTAGTAGAAGTAGGAATGATGATGTACAGTGGGGGTGACTCCAAGAACCATAAGGGCTCTTGGTATGATGGAGAAGGCATCATTCCAGAAAAGACCATGGAAGTGAGACCATAGTAGACAGTTGGGATAAAAATTTTGAAGGCATAATCACTCTGGCATATCACAGCCTTCACAAACAGACTAATTTCCTTTGCCAGAATTTCATTGGACTCAAAAAAACGACAACATTAATAAAATTCTCCTCACTGGTAACGCCATGTCTACAACGGGCTGTCATAGCAAATAAAGGTGGAGCTTCTACACTTGCAGCAAGATGGGCATGTTCCCCATGAGTTTGGTATTGCCATCAGGACTGACATTAGGGATGAAGAAGAAAACAAGGTTTCTGATGCTGCCAAACTGGTGAAGGGAGCAATACAACAGATGTTACGGGTGCCCCAGAATGAGTTAAGGATGTTTAGGCTAAATCACTGAACTTGTTCATTATTTAGCCTTGCGGGCATTCTGGTTTACAGCAATAAGAAAAGAATCCAGGTCTTGGAAAAAATAAGTAGAAGTTCACTGGTTAGGTATTCCCAGGATTCATTTGTAACCAACTACTGCCAAAGTTTCCAAGATTGGTCAAGTTTTGAGTTCCTCACATATAATAACATTGTATGCCAGGTGAAATGATGGGGGACACAAATGATGCTTCAACTGAAAAAAGTTGGTTTTAGAATTATAATAATTATCATATGGTTGTAAATTAGGCCACTTCAATGTTGTCTGGTTATGCACCGGCAGTATGATTAACAGAAGTCAAGCCTGGCAATTTTAGGGACAACAGTGAGCGAGTCACCTCAGACTGGATGTTTTCATCCATCCTTCTCAACCTAGTGAACACGACAATAAAAAACTTTAAATCTGACAGTTTGCAAATCCTGAATTTATGTATAGCAATTAAAGAAAAAAAACATTTTAAAAGCCTTTAATGAAAGCTCTCTGTGTTATTTATGTTGTAATAATTATAATTTGGATTATAACCTAAAAAAAGATAAATTGGTCAAGTAATCAAATTGGTGTCCAGGTGAATGTGATAATCCCCAATATACAGGGCAGTATTATCCACAGTAATACTTTACTATGATGTGCCAATATCTATTATATATTTCATTTGGCTATTAGTACTGAGCAATATTTTCTATAGTACACCTAGCCAAAAGTCATAACTGTTGGATATGAAAGGTCCTTTAACTAGCGATCATTAAGAAAGATTTCCGAAAGTGGACTTTAATTAAATAATCAATTAATTCATTTTTCATGGCTTTTAAACTCTATATATTTTTAAGTAATATAGACAGTATGAGCTTATAACATAGTGAGAAGATTACCATATTCTGAATTTTCTGCAGTGTAATATATGCTTGCATTCATTTTGAACACAATCAGGAAGCAACACAGCTACCTATGAGTAGTACCTATTTACAGATGAGTAATCATTGCTCACTGGAGCTTGTTAAAGTCCTTTGAAATGTTGCTGCCCGTGATGAAGGCCTAAGGATTGCCAGAATATTTTTTTAATCTGAATGCTGTGTCTCGGAATAAATATTAACACACTGCTAAATGACACATTTATTTATAATAATGAAAAATGTTTGGTTGTATGTGAGTGCATATATTAAAATGTACTATGTAAAAAATGTAAACACAACTCCAGTCAAACTTTTTTGAGAGTGTGGAAGAGCCAGCACCTTCTATAAAAACCCTATCCCTTGCTACTACCTATTCCTGTGACACCAAGCAAATGTCCTATTGTCCCAGTGGTGCTAACATACCTTACCTTCTCATTTACCAAATTTTTTAGTGCAGCTTCCTGTCTTCATTTTAATACCCAGAGTAGCTTCCCAGATAAGTTTCCCTGAACAATGAACACTGACTGTCTGAATAATGTTTTCTAACTAAGGCCACACTGGAAGACAGTGCCAATAGCCCTGTTTTATTAAAGCTCTCCAAGGATGGAGAGGACACACTTCAGTGAAGTGAAGCTGGGTGACACAGAAAACCTGGAATAGATCTGGCCAAGGATTGAAAACATTTGCTAAAAAATAGCAAATTATTTTTAAGAAATCCATTCCAGGTTTGCTGGATCACCCAGCTTCACAGATGAAAGTGTATCCTCTCGAGTCTTGGAGAGCTTTAATAAATCATGCCCAAAGTGTTGTTATTCCAGGAAGTACCTAAATATAAATCTTTACATAAAATAAGTTTGGTGAATCAGGTAAAGTTCATCATTATTTAAATGAAAGCTGATGATTGACAATGACCTTTGGAATTATACTGATCTAGAAATTTTTATTGATTTGATATGAAGAATAGAGTACTTGTTCCTTTACATGATATTGAGATCACTTGGAATGGACTGGCTAAGCATTTCTATCATAGCTTACTGAATTTTAATTTTTATTTCTACCATGCAACAAAGGTTTTTGGTTCAATAAATAAATAAATAAATCTATATATTAATAAGCCTTTAAACCCCTCTACCTTGGAAGCTCCCAGCAGTATGTGACGGAGGGGTCCTTATTCACTTGCCTTCTTTCTCTCCTTTTTTGCCTATAAAAAAATATTTATATATGTTTTTGTTTAACAATTTGTAAAGATCTATTCATGTCATAAAAATTATGGGAGTTTTTTTAATATTACAGTAATTCTTGGTTACAGTATTTGTGTATGTGTATGCTTTTTAATTCTTTTTGGGAAAAAACTTGGTATAGTAATTTTAAATATACAGTATATATATATATTAATATATATATATATATATATATATATATATATAGACCTGTTTAGGTCTACCCAGAGATAGCCCAGAGTTTTTTCTGCTTTAAAATATAGATAAGGGCAGATAAGTACATTGTTTATATCTTTTTTGCCTTTTTTAAATAGTATTTAAAGATTTGTTCATAAAAAATGCACTTACATGTGTGGGTTTTTAGGAACATGATAATGAATCTCAAACGTTTGAGGTTTACTATGTGTAGTTGCATTTACAAATCATCCTAGACTGTTTTATTTTGATAACAGCTTTGGGATTGGTGGTAATCATCACCCTCTGGATATCACGCTCAAGTCTTCATTTTTATTCCAAGTAATTCTGCACAATATCACCTTAGGGTCTATAAATGCCTTTCTGTCATTATGAGATTAACTTGTATAGCGTTACAATTTGAGTTTTGCAAAAAAAAAAAAATGTAAACATTCAGTGTACAAAAATAATAAACTGACTGGTACAATTACCATAATTCTTTATACTGACAGGGGCTTAGCAACAAAATGACCTTAAAAGTCAGTATTATTTTGGATATTTATATTTGGATATTTATTGAATTAATTTGAAAGACTACTATTTTATAAAATGGTTTATAGATGAAGATGAGAAACTTTACTTTAAAAATTAATTTAACATTTTTTTTTCAATTGTTTATTCCAATATAAAAAAAGATAGAAAAATCAACAAACACAGAAAACAGACAAAGGTATTCAAGGAAGCCTCCAAAACCAAAGTCATGGCGGCCTATTTATTAAGCATTACCTGAAAAATTCACTGTTGGAGAGTCAATTACTGTTGTTAAAACACATGAATCTAGAAGATATATTTGCACAGTATAAACACATAAAAGCAGTAAACTTGGTCGAAAGTCTTTCACTTTGAGGTTATCACAGTCTATGGGTCACCCTTTGGGCTCTAGCCAAAGTGGGGATTCTGACATTCCCTAAAACATTCCCTAGGAACGTTTAGGGGAATATCAGATTATATTAGAACCCTTAATGTGTGTATCCTCTATACTTCTAGCTAACTCAACCAAGGTGACATTGTGTTACCAATTACCATGATACTAATTGGTATAACAAAAGCATTATAGAATATGTATGTAAGGATGCTGAATTACTTTTAGACTTTTTGTTGATCTTTTGCTGAAATTGAAATTTTACCTTCTTGTGTAATAATTGTAGGCCTAAAGGTTAAATTATTTTGTCTGTTGGTGAAACTTGTTTACTTTAAATCTAAATATAAAAATGGGTAAATAATCATATATATATATATATATCTTTTCTAATACTTTTCTAGGAGAGTGAAGTTTTTTTTTTCTTTTTTCTCTAGTCAGTGCTACTATTTAGCAATATTATATAGTACTACATATCGAAAAAGTAGTACTTTCTGACATTGCAATTAAATAAATATAATGGGGATACATTGTCACATATCACTCATCATTATCATTAAACGTACTCAGCACAGAAATAACTAAATAAACTGATCATGGAGACCAGTCATACTAGATAGAAGAAATGTAATTTAATGCCTAAGTAAAATGTTGAGGTTAGAAATAAAACCTCCCTATCTCCTGCTATTATCTGAATATACAAGAATGACATATTTTTAATCTAGTGGATTATCCTTTGTTAAAGAGCCCCAAGGCAAAAATGATGATAAAGAAGGTCAGCTGTTGATGTGTTGCTGTGCGCACTTCAAGTGCTATGTGCTGGTTGAAAATTTAGTGCAAGTTTGTGCAAGAACTAATGGTTGTTTGAAAAAAAAAAAGTTTACCAATGTTTGGACATGTACATTAAGTTGTACATTCACGCTTCAGTAAGAGTGAAAAGGTAAGGCAGATTTTACAATGAGCTTTTGTTACTAGCGACAGAAGTAAACATATATGAAATCATGGAAAAATGTAGACAGGAATATAGGTTTGCTGGTGAAATATTGTAATCGCGTAAATATGTATCAAGTGGCATCTGTGTCATTGCACACACAATAGCTTTCCTTCATCAGGTATTCAGAGCTTTGGGAGCTGTAGATCAAATAAATTCATTTATGTCTTTTCCAGCAAATTTTTAACAAAACTTTTAAACAAATTAAAGGGTACCTGTCATGAAAGAAGTGAAATGCTATTGCTGATTTCCTGGTACTGGCTTGACTTACACTAGCTTTAAAGCTCAACTGTCAGCTAGTATAAATTAGGTAATGTAGCTCTGTGCTTATTAATGCATTACTAAATGTATCTACACCTGGTATGAAGGCTGTATGGTAAAAGGAAGACAAAGAAGCAGACTGATTAAACCAAATGGACAACTTGCAAAGAGTCAGTCCACTTGGCAGTGTACATTTTAGGGATTTTTATTCACATTATATATCCAAGAAAACTATTGGGCAGGGGCAACCAATGACCAGCTGTCATTTTAGTTATTTAATATGTAATACTTTAGATCCATGAGTAAAGATTATTATGTTGATACTTCCCCCCACCTCCTAGATTGTAAGCTCTTCGGGGCAGGGTCCTCTCCTCCTAATGTGTCAGTGTCTGTATCTGTTTGTCATTTGCAACCCCTATTTAATGTACAGTGCTGCGTAATATGTTGGCTCTATATAAATCCTGTTTATTATTATTATTATTAATAATAATAATAATAATAATAATAACAACAATAATATTAATAATAAAAATAATGGTGTTTTGCTCATTTCAAAATGAATCATTTACTGATTATTTACTTTGAAAAGCCATAACTTTAATAATTAAATATAGAGACAACATATATAAATATATATATATATATATATATATATATATATATATATATATATATATTGATTAAATAGAAAGAAAAGTTATAACTAAGAGGAGAAGGGGAGGAATGAGGTAGTTATTGCTGATAAGCATTGACTAAGAGTAAAAAAATGAGGTTATATAAGATTTTAAAAAATAGCTTTAGTAAAGGTGGAGGAAGCGACTTATAAAACTTTGCAAACGTTTCACTAAATGAACACTGCAGTTGTCTGTACCAGTGATTATTCCAGAAAGAGACACTTTAATTGGCTATGGGAGCACATGACCATATGTTTTCAACTGTTGTGTTAGAGTGCCCTTTTGAATGTTTAACGATCAAACATGCCTGGTGAAGACCAGAGTTTGTTGGTGAGTTCTAGATCAGATTATTTAATATAATCTGATGGGGTACAGGGATGCTATTTTTGTTTTATTACATATATACTGTTCTCACCAGTAGGACCTTGCTAATTTGTAATGTTGTTTGAAAAATATTTGCACTTATTTTCACATACATTTAAGACCTAAAACAAAAAATGTAAATAGTCAACCTTAAAGCACGAAAGTAATATGTAGTCATACGAACACTCATCAATGTAGCTTTGTTGGAAAGTAGCTGGTTTTCAGTATTTTTTTCACACACCCTCCATCATAAGCAGCAAAATCACATTCCACTCTTCTTAGACAATGGCTAAAGGGGTTCGAATATGACGACACTAGCTCAAGTTGCAACATTTTTTTCAACATAGTACATTTCAAGTTAATCACTCAGCTTTGTATTCTTACAAACATAGGCTGGGATATCCAGTGGCAATCAGACTCAACCTCTCCTTTAGCTCAATACATAATAATGCTACTGCCTGTCAGAGAGTAATAGATCAGAGGGATGGTAAAGCACAAATGTCAAAGGATTTACAAAGTCTTTTACTAACCAACAACAGTCAGCCAATGAAATGCAATATCTTACAAAGTATTTAAGGTTAACTCAGTAAGACAAAGAGCAATAGCCAATAACAGCAAGCCAATCAATATCAATATTTTGTTGATCTGGTTTTTTAATCCTGAAGGCTAATTGCTTGATTGCAGTGATGGGAAAAAAGAATAAACCCAGTATTTGCTTTTTCTGCACATAGACAGTTCTTTGGACACCCTAGTAGTTTCTATAGATGTCCCATAGCTCAGTTATGTCAAGGTGTGAGCAGGAGTCATCTATCCTTACAAAATGTAATGTGCTTTCCTATTAGGGCAATGACATTAAAGGTGGTAAAGCATGTTTTACAACTCAGTGCATATTCTGCCAATAAAAGTCAGATGTTCAATGGTCCCTGCAAACTCTTGGACCAGGCCAGTGATGTTGGGTTGCTGACCTTTTCCTCTAGAATGGAATTTGGGCTCAACTATTAATAACAGTAATAATAATTTGTATTTGTATATGGCCAACAAATTACCAAATTTAATCCTAAAGGATTCAAATTCCCCTCTAAGATTAGTAAATATTTGCTAACGACCAACAAAGATTTGTCAGTCTGATCACTAGAAGAAGAAATGCTTCTTACTCCCTGCAGCAGATTGATGCCAATATTTCAGCCTAAACAAAGTCACTTGCCTGGATCCCATTAACTGTTTTAATGAAAAAATTTTAAATATACAGTATTATTAAACAGTATTTATATAGCCCCAACATATTACGCAGCTCTGTACAATAAATAGGGGCAGCAGGTACTGTAAAAAAGAAACATATCTTTTACAGTGGCTACATAAATGATTTAAGGAAATTTGAAATTCAAATTGAATTGCAATGTGACACACTGCTTCTTTGCTTTGTTGCAATGGTGTTGGATAAATAGCAATAGAGCGTTAATGCTTTGCTGAGAGACAATATATTATCAGCTATTTCTATAGACAATTTGCTGACAACTCACTATTTTATTGATCTCTATATGGTTCCCATTATCTTCTTTCTACTTCTAGTAGATACAGATCCTGGTTTTGCATTGTTGATGCATGTATTGCCTGTCTCTAGGAGCGCGTCTCTAGGAGAATGTAACACGTAGGGTTTTCTACGCTTGTCAAAAATTATCAATGATGTAATTATGTTGATGGTATGCATATTGTACAGTATTTCATGATTTATATTATGATTATGATATTTTATGATAACTTTAAAATGATGAAATAAAAATTATTGCAGTTTTATTTTGAAAGCCACACAATTCTTTATTCTGTATTGGTTACAGGTAAAGCCCTAGGAAAAACAATTTTTTCTTTAGTATATTGGGCCTGATTTAATAAAGCTCCCCGCTGCTGGAGAGGATACACTTTCTTCAGTGAAGCTGGGTGATCCAGCAAACCTGGAATGGATCTGGTACAGGATTCAAAACATTTTCTATAACAAACAAATAACAAATGACTTTGAGAGCTTTAATAAATCAGGTCCATAGAGTAACAAAGGTTAGAGCAAATTTTGTGCTTTCTGTGTCCTAGTTTTTTTCCCGTTTTTTACTCAAACATCAGTAAGGAATTGTTCACACTCACAATGACATAGGGGTCTATTAAGAGTGAATTTTGCAATCACTGAACTATTCTGTGGTGTAGTACTCAGGTCCTTGTGTATCAATTGCAGTAATTAATTTCTTCACCAGGGATTTTTTCAGTGAATGCCAGATTTACTACTTTATGAATAGCCCCATTGTGTCAGATATGCAGGAATCTCAGACTTTCCCTAAAATCAATGTCTGACATTCCCACTATATATGCAATTCAATACACGGATGCAATGTACTACTGCACACATTTATGTCCATTTCTGTGAGCTGCACAATTCGATGTAATGAATGGGGTCAGTGTCACAATGGACAGCAGCACAGGTGGCTGTGTGTTTTGCGGTATAATGCATTGCAGCCACATCTGTTAAAAAGCCTTAGTAAGGGAATAATTCCCCAACCTATGTCAGCATACAGAAAAACGGGTACAAATGAAAATCTGGCCATCGATAATCCGATTCTTTCTTTTTTCCTACATGACTTTCGGATTGCCTTTTCAATACAGGGACTGCAGTACACTGTTTGGCCACTGATGTTTTGATGGCGCTGTTCTGCAGAAGCAGCTTGCTTGCTAAACTAAATACACGCGGGGACGTGACTGCTGCCTGCTTCCTGGAACTGGATATAGTATAACTTTTAAAAAATCCGGAATTTTCATAATTCAGGTCAAGAGGTTGCCAGATTTTTGAAAGTCAACCTGTATTAAGTTTACCAGTAAGAACATTATTACAAAGAACTCCTTAAAACAACTTTGCTGCTTGGAAAAAATAAAAATAAAGTAAAGAAACCAGCCAGCAAAAGACATTTATTGCGGAACTATGACCAACAATGCTATGTATCTACTTCAATAAAACAAACATATCTACCTGTTCCCAATTTTTTGCTAAATGTACACTGAGTTGCACATGTGCAGTTCAGTGTACAATCCTGGCATAGATGGATGCACATGTGTTGCCCATGCTGCCTACACAAAGATCAAGAGTTCTACTCAGAGACATGATTCTTTTCTACAAAAAACAATATTTAAGACATGTGATCACCCTTATAAACCTTTAGATTTTTTTAAGCTACAAGTTTAGTTGGGCTTTAGGAATTCTTATTTTGCAGACTGCTTATTTGAGATTTTTTAAGCAACATTATTTATCCTATATTCTCTATGAGTCTCTACATTTTCTGTAGTACAACTATATCATTCTTCTGACAAAGCTTATCTCCCTCATTTCAACAGATACATAGGAAATGATGACTAATGGTGACTAATGAGTAATTACTGTGACTTGTTGTGAACATGGGTCTTTGTGAATGGCTGTTTGATGTCAGGTTAGTATTTACTGACAATAGTATTTCTCTCTCTCTGTGGCATCATGCAGAAGGAGTTGATTTGCTTTTGTATTCGTGCATAAAACTGTCACATTATATATCCTAAAGTACCATTTTATTAGTTAAACACGGCATTTGGGCTGCGGAAACCAGCCACTGTTTTACTTGCCCACAAAGTTTAGACATGTTAAATGGTTTAGGAAGTTCAGTGAAGAAGAGATTACTGCGTTATCTTTCTAAGGCTTAGCTCACACACAACTGCTGCATGAATGTGCAGCCACATGTGTTATTATTAGAAGCTACAAAGTGACATGTTTTTGTGTCACAGAAAAATAAAAAAAGACAAAAGATAGAAGAAATAATTTTGGTATAACACCAGTTTCATAGGGTACTTCTTTTATAATGTAAATTAACAAGTGTTCAAAAAAAAATATATATATAAAATTTAAAGACAACTTTATAGTGAATAATTTGTCTTAAGGAATGTTATCTCAGTAGATTATTGATTGCCAAAAAAAGTGAAGGGTGATAATTGAATATACACACACGTTTAAGGGGATGAAAAGACATTTAGGAGTCAGAATATAACATCAAGAAAAGCATAAAAATTAACCCCTTGCTTATTAACTATTAAGTACTAGTGTAAAAAAGCAAAACATTTTGAGTCCTCTATCTGCATACAGTGTGATCCTTCAGAGGCATATGTTCAATTTTCATTGCAGGTTTAAAACTTACATAATTGTTTGTGAAAGGTCCAGCAAAGACCGTTCATTACCTAATCTACCGAGTCAGACTTTCCATTGGTTAGTATACGACCTAACCGTCTGAATGTTCCAAAATTGTGTGGGGTATCTTGCGATCTTCATCTTTTTGTAAATATGTCAATGTGTAGAAACAAATGCATTTGCTGACAAAACATAATAAAACCCTGGTACTTTAATACAAATGAATAGGTGAATGTGGTGAGTATTATACCTTGGAAACCCTATGATGATGGAGTACGGTGTGGCACTGACAATAGCCATATAGATGTACAGTATTCTGAAAGATTTTGTTTGGTTACCAAGGGTCATTGTGATAGGCCAGTTGTAAATTTTGAAAGTAGAAGCAGACAGGACAGAGCCAACAACTATGGATATGATAAAGTATGATAGCCCTAAATCTAATGGACATGATCACTGATTCACTTTATTTATATGGGGTAAGAGATTAAAAAACTAAAGCTGAAATACTGTCTGCTATACATGGTCTGTCCTATTAAAGGCATACGCATTATTATATTTTTTACCCACTATAAAATGATGGTCATCTCTCATAAAGTATCTGAATGGTAAACAGATAAACATGCTCAGTTATCCATGAAACACTGACCTGGTCAAGATATTTATGGTATAGCCATGGCTCACTAACTAGTCCCTTACAATATCTTTGGGGAAGTTTTGGTAGAATAGTGTTTTTTTAGGGGTTATTCTCTTTAGGAAAGCTCTTACCAACCAGGGATTGTTTTGTTTAAGTTAGGTGTATGCCACTTCCAACATCTGGAACAACAATTGGGGCTAGCTGCTGTACTTAACGGACCATCAGGTTTTATTGATAGCATGTTACATCAAAATAGCAGCAAGTGGATATGACGATGTGCTACTTCAAGCCAAAAAATACAACTTTCTTTGTTCAATGTATTGTTACATGGCTACCCTGCCTAACCTTCATTGGTAATACTTTACAACTACCTGCAAAGGTCAAAGTCAGAAGAATTATCATAAACCATTTGCTCTGTCTTGATGGTCCATATGTTTTCAAATGCCTCCTAAATCAAATGTATTGTAAATAAAAACAGATTCTTCTTTTTCATCAGACTTCCTGGCCAGAATGCTCATGCTCTTTTGTAGTCATCTGCTAATGCTTGCCCTTATCCTTCATCGATTCTAAACCTAGCTGTCTTTTTTTTCAGATCAACACATGGCAAAACTCTTCAACTCTTGCAGATATTCAGTTCACAAACTCGGCAAATTAAAGACAAAAGAACAAAATTCTTAAATGTTTTCTAATTTTATATACTGCATTTGTACATGGTGCCTTCTAGAATCCACTAGCTACAGCTGGTTAGAGCTTTTGCTTTGCATAAAGCATGGACATTAACTTAAAGCATTCTGGTTAAATGTTTGGAAAACATGACTGCAAAACATTTGTGTGCACCACCTTCAAGGAAATACAAACATGCAATGCTGATATTTATGACCTCTTAAATAAACCAGCATGTAAGTTATGTTTATGGGCCCTTTTATTTTATAAGCAATAAAACAGACTTGCTGTTTTGCGTCTGAAATCAGAATATGCCAGCCTCCTGAAGATTATTTAAAAAGATCAATATGTTATGGCACGAGAAGCCTGCTGGCTGTGCCTGGTGTACATTTTACCTGTGCAGCCCTTTTTCTCATCATTCACCCTAGTGTAAGTTACAAGGGCAAGCAATGGCTATGGAGAATATATGTGGGCTGGGGTGAAAAAGGGATTTTCCATCATTCTCTTTCCAAAAGGATTTTTTTTAGGATGAAACATCGGCATCAAGAAACAAATAAACTACCAGCCTTGGATATGCTAGACTGTGGAAACTGACCTTTGCCTGATCTCTTGTATATCACACAGGAGACATGTTTTCTATTGCAAAAAACAAAGTGGAGGATTCTGGTGTTGTTCATTTAATTCACACTCCCTGCTAACAGCTTGCTACTGGCAAAGTAGCCAGAGAGTTGACACTTCCAGGAATACAGCCAGGTAACCCATCATTTAGTGGTGTAATTCCTTTTCTAGCAATCCAGCCATTATTCCTGGAATATTAATATTTTATTGCCATCCATGTCTGTTGGGGAAAGGATGTTTCACACTCATCCCCTGGCAGGAGAACTGGAAGTTTTGAGTCTCGCCTGCAGCTTATTAGGCACACATATATTCATTTAGGGTGGACATGGCACATCCATTTACTAATCTAGTGTTTAAAGCCTATCTCTGGAGAAAAGTTTTTACCCCACTTAGACCCAGTACCCACTGTTTTTTCCCAAAGCTCCTAAAACAAAGCACAACCCAGTAGAGTTTGACATTTGCAAATTGGCAACTCATTCAACCAGTCTTGTGTCAGGCCGCTCTTTTGATCTCATGAAATGCTTCAGGGCTCCATAAGAACTCCTGTGAAGACCCAGTAATGGACAACTGTAGCAACTAATAGTTAGAGCTCATGTGATTAGAAATAGGCATATAGACACACTGCCAACTGAATCTTTCCTCAAGAAGAAGAAGACCTTCAAACTTATAATGGATGAATAAACAGGCTGATGCGTTATATATGTTTCATTTTTACATAATCATTTGTTACATAATCATTTTTATTTATTATTCAATAACATTCATAGTTATGAATTCTGCATTTCTGATTATATGTATTTTTGCCTACAAATGTATATTGTGTATGCATATTTTTATACTTCAAGGTCTACACTGTCCACTCTTGCTATTCTTTCTTTTTTTCATCTACCATCTCTGAGAGCTTTACCACTAGCCCCATGTGTTGACCTCCTCCATGCTTGTTGGCCATCTACAGTTGTGCTTTGCCTGCTGTCTATAAGTGGAATACTCACCTGTTCTGTGCAATACATCAATTTAATGTACTAATTCTGTACACATTTTTTATTCATCTTTGTCTTTACAGTGAACACTTCCCCATTCTTTGAATAGCTGCAGGACCTAATGACCTTCTGCAATCTGTCATATAGCCTTATTCTTGACCCTAATCCCTTGTGGAGGGTTGGACTGGACTTTGAGCCTAGGTCTCAGGTTTTATATTGCTTCTTTAGTTACCGTCCACTTGGTCTGGCCACAGATGCAGTTACATGACACTTATCACTACTTCATTTTTCTTGATCCAAGCCCAACTGCAGTCAAGTTAGAACTTCCGTCACTGTGCACACGGACACGCTGTGGAATTCTAACTTCTGTCCCTGGGACACTAGGAAAAGGAAAGAGAAGAACATTTCACTGGAATATTCTGATGGAAAATTCTCCAATAGCAAAACATATATTCACATCTACATTTTTACATTTTATAGTGTAATAGTGTACATTTTACATTTTTAGTGTAAAATTTAATTTAGATAAATCACTCATCTATAGTAAATAATTGCATTATAGCAATTATAGCATGAACCTTTAACAGCATGTATTTCAAAGCATTTGATTATACCAAGTATCTAATAAATGGTTAATATAAACAAAAGAAAGGGATAGTAAGGCACAAATAAGGAAAAGAAGACTTTAGCATTTAAAATCCAAAATCATGTACTTACAGTCAAAAATTCATAAAAAATATCTCATACACAGTAACCTTTCAAGTTAAGATATTGTATTACATATCATTTTGTAAACTTGTTTTTACTGTATTATATGCTGAGAAAGAACGCATTAGATAACTATTTACAATTGAAAATGGGCCCCTTTCTTTCCACACTCTAAGTAGTGATCATCCTTAATCGTTCTTTTACTGGATACTTAGGACATCTATGTATACATTGACATTTCTTTCCGTTGGTGTTCAGTCCTTTAGAATAATATATGGGTTGAACATCTTTAAGGAGACTGGCTCAGAAAAAAAAACATTTGTTTTCCCTTGAGGGTTTCTAGATGTGGATAGGAGATTCCATGGATTTTTTAGGCTTCCTCATGAACAATACTAAAATAGGGCATGACTTCTACCTTTAACCTTAAGTACTCTGTTAATCTTGTTATTTATCAAAGCTGGCCTACTTGACCCCTTAAGGATTTGATTCTGCACTGACTGACATTCTTTTTTTCTGGAAAGTATTAAGTAAGGGACAAAATACTGTGTGTGTATATATGCAGAGGACAAGTAGTGTTTTAGCCAAGTAAAGTTACAGTAAATACACAGAATGGATGATAAACACATTGTTGTAGTTAACCTGCTCTTATATGCAAATCACCAAGTTGCTTGGGTTTCCTGTCTTACCCAAGGAAGATGCTGTGTTTCTTTAGATAACATTCCACTGGGGAAAAGTCAACAAACAAACAGGAAGGCTTTCTAATATGGCAACAAATGAACAGCTTTTAAGCTATCATCATTAAAAGTGAATCCTTGCCTCTGGTTGGTAGCTAAGCCTTTTTGTCTGGTTTATGGTTCTCACACATACATTTAATGCACATGCTTGTTAGGGGCTACTTTACAGGCTAAAAGAAGATCTTTATTATTAATAATAACAAGAATAATAACAATAAACAGTATTTGTATAGCGCTAACATAATACGCAGCGTTGTACAGTATATAGGGATCTAAAGGATATTGAGTTTGCTAAAGCACTGTGTATTATTTTTAAGAAAGCTGCAGATAAGATTAAAAATAACATTTGAAGTGACATTAAAGTGGACCTAGGGTGCATTTCTCTTTATTATAATTAAACACAGTATGTTTTTTTTTTCCTATTTTTATATTTTTAACCTTTTTTAGAAACTCCTTTCCCCTTCTGTCTTTACTGCCGTGGCGGTAAAGACCGAAAGGGAAAGTCACAGCCTCCTGGGATTTGTCACATAGCTGCTCCCAAGATTGGGTACTGTATCAAGGGGGTCTTTCCTCAAACGTAAGTAAAACAAGTGCTTGATTCCACGCATAAGCAGTGTGAGAAGGCGCTTGTTTTTTGGCTTTGAAGGGAACATGTCACCCAATCTTGTGCCTCTGCAGTGTGAGATTGTGTGACATTACAAAGAACTCGAAAAAAAGAAGATGACAGCGTAGGACAGAACAATGAGCCCCAGAAAAAAAAACAGCCAGGCCAGTGTGGGATTTGCTGGTCGCCGCATATACATTGATTGCGGACTTTAATCAAGTAAAGGTAAGTGAAAAAAAAAACTTTTTTATGCAAGTTTTATGTCATTGTGTACATTGAATTTTAGTAGTTGGGTTTAGATCTATTTCATTGCTCAATACTCTTAAAGTGAAACAATACACATGCCCCCACCCCATGCCAGACATACACTCACTTGTCCCCAATCCAAAAAATATTGCTGCCTTGATTGTGCATTCACTTTTCAAAAGTCTCTCCGGCCAGGCCAACACATACATTCTGCTTTCTCATTTTTTTGAATGATCTTAGAATGATCTCATAATAAGAGTTTCAGGGTAATGCATTAACAGACACAATGGGCTTGGAGAACTTAAATAAAGTTCCCAATATATATAAAGGTCAGGCTGTACAGTCCGCACTACCCACGTGTTGCCTATCCTAATACCCATCTGTGAAAATTTAACACTCCACATGGTTGTATGCATTAACACCTGACTTTTTGCCCTGCTTTCCTTTCCCTTGTATTCACAACTGTCTAAATGAAAACATATATCAGATTTCTGTTTAGCCAAATGGGTCAGAAAAAGTGATTTCAGCACCTTGTCTCATCAAAGTCCTTGTTTCTGTCAATGGTTTCTCCGGGTAAGCTATCCTTCGTACCAGAGCCCATTGGAATCCTTTTTGTATTAATGATCTGTATACAAAACTTTACTGAATTTTTTTTTTATTTATTTTGCTTTTTTTTTACCAGTATTCCTGAGCTTCATAATTTAAAAAAAAAATGTAATGTAATGTATTAAAACCTATGATTTTGATGGTCTTGGGGTGAAAATTTAGCATTAGTCCAGAGACTTTGTTCAGTTATCAGCGTCATGGATTGTTAAACCATAGATCTCTAAGCACAGCTAATATTTAACAATTGGGAAGATGCAGCAGGGTGCCTGCTTATCCTTCATCCTTCACCTTCCAAAGAACAGAACAGGATGCTTGACAATACCTTAAAAACCTGTCTATATGGTGCTTATTTTGAGAGACAGCCTATTGAAAATCTGTACAGCATTAAAAAAAAACAGCATTAGTTCCCATGTACCCCAGCCAGGGCTCTCATCCTTTGGGTTCACAGACATGTATGCATAGTTTAACAGATACTACCACACTTTTTATCTTGGGGGAGTAAGAGCAATCCAACCATGCATATTATTGATAATTCTCAATGAGAACTGTTAGCCATGTGGCTTCTGTGAAAGCAAATATTATAGCCTGATATAACCAAAAGGTTAGTGAATGTCAAGTTCTGTCCATAATTAGGGCTATCCATAGGAATCAGCACATCAATCATCACAATAAATAAACAACTAATTTACTGCTTTAAGTTACAATATATTCTTGTAATGTATCATTAACTGTGGCTGTTTTTCCTGTGCTATAAAAGTTCTATTTTCAGAAAGGATTAACATACTGTATGGATTAAGAAACAATACTAAAGATGGGTCCATATCCATCAAAGTTCCAAACAATCGTATTTTATATTTTTAAGGTGAATACTGGAAGAATCATTCATGCAAGCAAATAAATCATGATTTTTTTGTGTTATGTCATTATGAAATTCTATGAGTAATGTCCTTTTGTATAGTGAAACAACTTCTTGTTTTAGCTTCTGCCATATTTTTCCTGGAAACTCTTGCAGCTTCCTTTTTCAGTCTAGCAGAATCAATGATGTGACCACAAACATTATGGGAAAAAACTTCCTTATCAGACACTTTCATTTTTATTACTTATGTTATTTATAAGTTTGGTGTTTCCACTAAGCCAGAAACAAGAAATGTGTAAACCTCAATATACCAGTATCAGGTGGAATTGATAACACAGCGTTTTTACAGTATATTTTTATGCAGGGTTCAATTAGTTCCTTAGTGCTACACTTAATTTTACTTAAGTAGAATTATGGGTTATTTGTTATAATGATATGTAATGAGAGTGTAAGTGTTGTATATGTAATATGTTAGCCACACCTTGCCATTCCATCTCCAAAAGGTACAAACTGTTTTGCCATGTTACATGAACATTCACCTGGCACTGAATGAGCAATATCTGATACTCCAGCCTATTTATTGACTTTTTTTGACTGATAGTTGTGTGTCTTTGTGCAGTCATGCTGTTACAAAGTCAGATCAGCAACTATTTGACTTAGTATAAAAATTATATAAATACAAGTCATATAACAGTGATGCTAAAACCCCAGTCTAGCAATGCATGCACTAACTTCTCAGTAATAAAGTGGTACCATATTTTATAGTAAGCAATCATGCTTTGGGCAAATTTATTAACTTTAGAACTGCTTCTATACAAGTGTACAGGAATAAAAAAAGAGCAGCTGAAACGGGTCAAATTCAGGTCAGCAGTACCTGCAGTGCATTCTGAATGATCTCAGAAGCATCTCAAATTGATGTGAAAAGCAGGATGTATTTCACCATATAAGACCATTAGAACAATATTTTCTTTAAAAGTGAAAAAACAATTAGTTATCTTTGGAAAAAGAGCTCTGCAGTAGTCCTACATAGGAACATGTAAAGCTATATTCTAACCGCAAGATCTGGTGAAAAGAAGTTTCTCATCCTGACGAAAAAAGGGAATCTGAATTTTTTTTTCTCCCCAATAAACTGCTAAGAAACGGCAAGGCATGAGTATCTCCACATTGCCATGCTAACATAAGGCTATATGCAGGCTATATGCCTGCCTAATTCATTTTTTTTGTCAGGGTTGTAAATCGGCAAATACAAAGAGCCTGATTTATTAAAACTATCCAAGGCTGGAGAGGATACACTTTCATTAGTGAACCAGGTTGATCAAGCAAACCTGAAATGGATTTTTTAAAGTCATTTGCTATTTGTTAGCAAATGTTTTCAATCCTGGACCAGATCCATTCCAGGTTTTCTGTCTCACCAGGGTTCAGTGATAAAAGTGTTTCTTTTGGAGTCTTGGAGAGCTTTATTAAATCAGGCCCACAAATTCAAGAATTGATGGCAATTTATTGTACTTGCAAAGTATAAAGCACATGGTCTGTTAAATTTTAGTCTAAGTTTCAACATGCCTAACACTCAACAGGGCTTCTTATGAACAGTCACTAAAGTTAGGGATTTCTGAGCAAATAAAGTCCACCCCATCATTCAGTTTCTGTACTCACCACATATGTTACAACCTGACTGTCCAATTTTCTTTAAATCTACCAGTAGAGTATGTAAAATAATACAAAGATTGCAACATTAAAACAACTCATCAATGGCCCTACAATTTTACAATATACCTATTATACAGTAACAGTCCAAATAGTAACAGTTGCAAAAAGCACTTTATACGTATGAATGTTTGTGATTAGGATGTATTTATTTCCAGAAGGTAACCTCTAATTAGGGCAACATAAAGGCAGCTGTTAATGACCTCTCTCTTAAAATATGACTAGATTGTAAGCTCTTCGGGGCAGGGTCCTCTGCTCCTGTATCACTGTCTGTATTAGTCTGTCATTTGCAATCCCTATTTAATGTACAGCGCTGCGTAATATGTTGGCGCTATATAAATCCTGTTTAATAATAATAATAATAATAATAATAATAATAATATGAGTGACCTTCAATATTAGGTGATATCATCAATGGCATGTTTTATTCCTAATCCCCTTTATCAGTTTATTCTGCAAACATAATACATACGGTAAATATATTATTATGAGAGTAATACAATTGAGCTGATTTACTAATCCAGATAACTTTCCAATGTGAATATTCACTTAGCTTAGTACATACGATGAAGCTTGTTGTCACTCATGTGCTAGCGAAATTCTTGTTTTATTCTTTTCTAATTTTGCCACATGTAATTAGCTACTTAAAGTGAATACAACTAACTTGTAAAATGAACAGCCTATATTCATTAAAAAAAAACAGCCCACTATGTTTTTTTCCCTTTAGCTTTCTTTTTTTGATGTGGCATGATTTCCCCTGTGTTTGAATCGTTTAAACATTTATAATAAACCCTGCCATATTCATGCAGATTCTCACAATCATTTGGGGCTGGTGGTGTTAAAAAACAAGTAATTAAGTTAAAGGTATATATTCACATGTGGAAGACTACAGCCCCAAACAATCTAAAAACATGGCTTCCCCTCATAATTGCCCTTAGATTGTGGTAATGGTAGAACATTAGACTGTGAGCCCCTTTGAGGGACAACTAGTGACATGACTATAAACTTTGTAAACGCTGTGTAATATGTCAAATAAATGTTGTGTAATATTAATAATATTAATATAATAATGTAATATATATATACATATATATATATATATATATATATATTGCGACCAGTGAATAGATAGATATATAACCATACAGAGATCTAACTGTCCAGCTTGCCAGCTTGCACACTTCAATCAGTGTGAAAGTATTCCATAAAGCCCATTGAATGACTAATTATATTCATTACTTGCCATATCATATTCCACATTTTGAGTTACAAAGCAAGCATGTAGTTCAGCAGAAGTACGACTACGTCCTTACAAAAATGGGATCTATCAGAGATGCCAATTAAAGCCATTTAACATTACCTTTGTTACATTAAAGGAATTTCTAAATGACCACAAAACTATTTTTTAAAAGACGTGGATAGCAAGTCAAGCAATGAAGGGGGGTGAACACTGGAGACTGCAGCTCCTCAAGAGAGTTAAAAAATGTTGTACTCTTCATAGGGGTTGATTGGATATCTTAACAATGAAGTACTTGTTGTAGAAGTGCAGAAATTCTACAGCTGCTCTATATATTTGCTTCTTTCAGCTGTTGTAACAGAATAGTTAAGACTAAGAAAACAATCTACTAGACTGGATTTGATAGGATAACATTGCAAGAGGCACTAGCTTGACCCTATTGTGTCTAAGTTTATATGTACTAGTCTGTGGGAAATGAGGTATTTCCTTCTTTGCTTGTATTTAACTTGAGGTGTCTGGGAAACGGTGACCTTTTGGTCATTTTGGTGAAATCATAATAATTTGTGATTAAGACCAAGAAACCTTTTTCTTTCAGCATTTGCTAACATATTGTATGACTATGAATACAAAAATGGTAAAAAAATATTTAATAGAAATAGAAAACATTAATGACAGTTTTAGTGCAATAGATTTACAGACTGTAATTTTTTTTTTGTCTAGGAATCCTTTAAAAAGTTTTTGCACTACTTTCAGAAGTGAAAAAATATTCCAATTCCACCTGTCTTTCGCTGTTTTTTTCTCTTGGGAAATCTGCACTAATGTTCTGTTTATGTGGTCAGAAGATAACAAATTAAAAAAAAAATTGGTCCTTATCTAGGTTTGTGAAATTGGATCAATTATGAAGCATGATAGTCTTTGTCTATAAATGCTATAGTGTTTTAAAGACCAAGCCATCATCACAGTTCACCAAGAGCAAATGAGGTCTTTAGTATTTGTAGATAGAATTTTTCTATTATGATTCCCATCTTATGATATGTAACACTGTATTTAGGCAGGCTAAGAAAAAGTCATACTATATGGGGCTAAACATATTTTCTGAATTAATACTTTTCATCAATGCAGTGATTCCAAAATATTGGTTAGTATGCAGTCTTATAGTATAGAAGCAGTATGTGAAACGCGTAGAGAACACTACATTGGAATTATGAGCAGCTTGGACAAGATCCATTCCAGGTTTGCTAGATCCCCCAAGTTCACTGATGATAGCGTATATTCTCTAGCCTTGGAGAGCTTTAATAAATCAGGTCCATTGATGGAAGATGTTATATTTTCTGGATCTGTATAAGCTGTGGTTTAAGGAAATATATCAAACAAGCTGTTATATGATATGTACCTTAAATGTCCCAATAATCTGTCAAAAAACTAATATTCAAGCATAAGGGGTGTGGTACAGATTATAAGTGGAGCTATAGTTTTACCTATTCTAAAATACTGGTTAGTACAGCTAAACCCAGAAAATATTTGAAGGTCTGCTTTTGTATTGGACAGCACAGACAACCATTCTTCCTATTTCCGTAAGGCTAAATATTTTGATACAATTTGGTGATGTCATGAATGTAAAAGGGCACAAATTAGATATTTTCCTGCTTCTGCTGAAACATGTCTTGAAGCAGAACTAAACCTAAAATAAAAAAATCACACCTATGTATATTCAGATTCCTCGTTCCTGCAGGTGATATCTTCGATTGGGTCCAGCGCCATCCTGCTACCTGGCTGGCTGCTGCCATCTTCAGCCTTCTGGCTTCGTTACCCGATCTGGTATTGCGCAGGCGCGAGAATAAGTGGGGTGTTGATCTCACTACGCATGCATGAGATCTGCATTTTTTTCCCATCAATATATTAAAATTGTCCCTTCTGTGCAGAAGGAGCAGTGAGGAGCCTGCTTGGATGCACAATGTAGGTATCCCAGGAGGCTGTGCGCTCCTATTCTGAAGGGGATGTGTTTCACCCTTTTCTTTTAAAAAAAGGGTGTTCAAGGGGAAAAAATAATAACATTTTTGCTTTACATAAAGAAGTTGTCTACCCCTTAATGTTAAAAAAGTAGTATAGGTCAGCTTTAATCTAGATCTTATAGTAAAGAAATTGATTAACAAATATCTTTGAATTTAGGGGTAGGCAGCCAGTGTACTTAATTCTCAAAAACATTTGCAGGATTATTTTTGGGTTTAGCATTATAAAAATTGTTACTCACTTTATTGAATAATATACATTTTGGGAGATCTAACACAGCCTTATTATTTGTGGACATGAATATGGACTTTATTCTTTGGTTCATCAAATCTTCTTTGTATAAGCTATATGGAAGACTACCACATATGATTTGCTGTGTTCAAGTCTCAGGACTAATAAGTTATGGGTGCTGCTTTATTCCCATTAAATGACTAACAACTGCTCTCTACAGTATGCAAAGGTGCCAATTGAAGCATTTACAAGAGATAATAGATATTTTCTTGGCAGGCAAGTTTTATGATTAATTGATTGGTTCAGAGA
Organism: Pyxicephalus adspersus; assembly: GCF_032062135.1. Lineage (NCBI taxonomy): Eukaryota > Metazoa > Chordata > Amphibia > Anura > Pyxicephalidae > Pyxicephalus > Pyxicephalus adspersus. The sequence continues at coordinate 42,374,482 of NC_092863.1, read as the reverse complement.
CTTGAGAATCACAGATATATGCGACATACAGCAGATATGTTAAACTTAACTGGATGCATCTTGAAACCCTGAAAATTAACACTGCTAGCGTACTGTGGACTCAATTCAGTCAGATGGGAGCCATTTGATCTAATTTAGTGGTTTAGTGTCTGTGCTCTTTTCAATATTTAAGGGTCTTGGGGAATATTTTAATGAGAATTAGCATATACTTTTTTATAATTGTGTCTTAGGGGAGTAGAAAGGTGGCATTTTTTAGATATATAGGTAGTTGGTGATTTTGACTCCTATTCACAAATTAATATATGGGGGACATTTAACATATAGAATTAATGCTAAAATAGAATATAATTTGAATATAATTATAATATAATTGAATAAAAATAATATACTGAAATACTAAAAAGAGGTTTTTACATCTGATGTTTTTGTGTAGTTTATACACAAAACATATATTGGATTCTGGATTGTGTAGTATCCTGGCTTTCAGGGTGGGTGTTTTGTAGAGCAAATAATGAACAATATAGAAATACCAATGGACTAATTCAAATAATCTTCTTTGCCTATTTTTCTGAGAAAGTTGGTTAAAACAAAAAATAAAAACGTTTATAGCATATACTTTAGAATACATTTTAGAATATGTTAGAATTGTATCTTGCCTGCTACATACATATAATAATTTAAATGTTTTTAGCAACTGATTTTCACCAAAAAGGCTATAGGCTAAACATTAGCATTTTACACATTTTGTAGAAGTTAGGCTTTGTTTTTGCAACTGGTATGTATAATCCTCTAGGTCAAGGGTCATAGTAAAGGGAGACACAGAGCAAAAACAAAACAATGGAAAAGACAAAAGGTGAGTAGGAAAGGAAATACGGCACAACCTTTAGAGATAAGGGACAAAAATGGTCAAGTAACATGGAAAAGGGCAAGGCTGAATGTGCATTTTATTAAAGGTAACTTTTGGCAAAGTAAAATCAGGATTTTTTGTAGCTCTTACAGCTTCTGGTAAAAAAGAAAAACTAGTGTTTCCAAAATTAATGGAAAGCAATGAACAACAATGAAAAATGTACAGATCTGCAGTGTGTCAATATTTCAAATTAACTGACACAAGACATATGTATAAGAAAAAAAAAAGGATAATAGCAGCTCTGAACCTCTCTGAGATTAAATTATTTTCCAAAGACTACAAGTTTTAGGCCCTGGAAACAGGGTCGTACCTAGTTAGATCAAAAATTCATACAGAATTGAACAACATGTGTGGAAACACTTTTACTGGGTGAAGAGTTATCGTGATAGGCACCTTTGTGATCCTTAAATTTTTGCCATACAGTTAAGCCAGTTTCTTGACCTCCACTGCAACACACTTTTCTCAAGAACAATGGTCAAACCACACCTCAGTCTGCTGACTACACAATAAATAGGTATCAACAGTCTGATTGGCTTCAATACCAAACTTCTTCCAGTCTCAGTACTCTGCTACAGATTACATACATATCTTAGTAGAGTTCAGCTTTAGGAATAATTAAAAAGGAAGACAGGAAAACTTCAGAGTTCTTTGGATGTATATGCTTTAAATATACAGAGTATAACACAGTAAACCTCAAAAATATAAAATAAATGATTGTAAAACTCATAGTATGGGGGGGAGGCTTGTTTTATAGTCCCATACAATGGCAATAGATGAATTTAGCTTTCCACCTTGAATATATGTTTTATTAATCCAAGAAGTTCTGTTTCTCAACATGCCTTCCAAAAATTCTGCTTGAATGGTATGCTTTTTGACTGTAATTTGATTAATTCTGGGCACATTTTGCTTTGCCTGAATGTAAGGTGTGTGCAAAGAAATAATAAGGCTGCAGTACTTGGCTCACATGGTAAACTGGCATTTTTAAGCTTTATGATTTGCTTAACCAGAACAGGTATGAAAAGCAGCAGTTTTAATACGATCCACAGCATCTTTGTTTTAGGTTGGGAAATAATCCCTATAGACAGCCAAGTAGCAGTATTTATAATATATGTGTATTTACGGTATTTCTTTCAACAATGCTTACCTTCCTGGAAGTTGCAACTCTGAGGGTTTGGACCACATTAAAAAGTTCCTAAAAAAAGTAAAAAAAACAAAAACCAGTAGAGTAGAATTACTAATAAAATGCATTAATATATATATATATATATATATATATATATATATATATATATATAAATATGTTATATCCTTTCTTTTATATTCTTTTTTTATTCTATCCAATAAATATTGTATGTTTTATATGCATTTTTTGATATTCTGGTATCCCATAGCACTTCACTGGGGTGTACACTGTTATTGCATATTTGCTAATTGGGAAGTTGGGTTGATCTAAATATAATGCATTGCATATTTATATGATTCCTGAAGGAATGGTACATAACATACCCCACTTAAAGAGAACGTATATATAAAGAAAAAGAAAGTTTTACTTTCCCTCTCTCCAAAATTAAAGCAGCATCCGGTTTAACATGTGATTTTTTACATTTTTACAGTCATACAGAAAGATTACATGATTTTCAAAAACTGAGGAGGTTAAGAACCCAATTTTCAAGGTTAACAGAAGCTGCTCTGATCTTAACATTTTTTTCACATCCTCGTTAATCATTAGTTTTGATCCTACAGGTTTACCCTGACCACAACTGGAAACAAATGTTGACCCGTAGTATTAAGAAAGCAGCTTTCCGTTTTGCCTTTGTGGTTAACACCAAGCATATGTTCTGTGTTCATGCTTTGTCTTCATCTCATCTTCTAAGTGCAATGAAAATCTGCAGTAATGTAATTAAAGATATAGAGATGCTGCAGGTATGTTAAAGCACTGGGAACACTCTATTGCTGCTAGTTTTCTGAATGTTCATTTGGATTCAGTGGTGTTGAACTTTGCTCATAATCTTTGTTTGCATTTAACATCGGGTCCTTAGTAAGCATTGCTGCACATAATGCTGACATGTTTGAAAAACTTCTAATGGTCTCCTATGCTTTGATTGGTTCTTGTGAGTGGTATACAACTTTCTATCCTACAGTTATTCATTATAATAAAATTGAGAAGGGACTCTTGATGATTGCACATCTATGTAGTGTATTGTTTTTTTGTTTTTTTTACTTTGCTCCCACATTACAATTCCTTTGGACTGGCAGGCAAGAAAAAGATTTTAGTATACAGATTATATTTTTTAAACTTACTTTTTATACTGCCACGATATTACACAATGCAGTAAATAAATATGGGCTGCAGATGACAACCAGCATAATATATTAGTACAAACATTGACACAGAAGGAGGAGAGGACCCTGCCCAATACAGCATACAATCTAAAGCTACGTACACACTTCCAATTATTATCGTTGGAAAACGAACGACGAACGTTCATGCACGATATATACGAACGATCGTATAGCACCGATCCTGCACATAGAGTTAACGACACGATCGTTCGTAGATATTGTACACACAATAGATACGATCGTTTGAGCGATAGAGGAACTATGTGCACGACAGGAAAGTGGACGGACGTTCGTTCATTACGCATGCTCTGACCATGGACGATCAACGAACGACCGTACACACGAACGATGTTCAACGATCGTCGTCCAATCCGATCCGTCGGTCCGGTCGTTCGTTTCCAGCGACTTTCCTCGTTCGTCGGCGTCGTTGGTTACTTTTTTACGAACGATTTTTTGCCCAATCGATCGTTCGTCGTTCGATTGGAACGATAAAAATTGGAAGTGTGTACGCACCTTAAGAGTTGGATGAGAGTAGTACACAATGGGGGATATGGAATAGTGGCTAATAAGTGAAGGGTTAAGAAACAGATAAAGATAGGTAGTACAGGATGAGGAAGAGAGTTGTAGAAAGTGGGGCAGTTCTAGAGAAATCCTGGAGCAATGCCATGGCAAGAAGATAAACAGCAAAAGTATTGTGTGTAAAACTTTTTTTTTTTATATTGGCATACCAAACATTTGTCATTTCACTGAAGACTACGTAGATGACCAGTTGTCAGATAGTCATTAACAGTGATAGGCAATAAAGGTTCATAGGTCCTGAACTTTGTGCACCCCTTTAACTAATACAGTGTTTCAGCATAAAAAGATAGCCTATTTTAAACATGATAGTAAAGCAGTACAAAGCTTGATAAGTAATGTGCTGAGTGAAATAACCCATCACAGCTGGAGTCAGACCAGGTAAAGTGAAAGCTGTTTGGCATGCACTTGTTACCACCACATTACGTTGATTAAGCACAATTATGTCTGCAAACTCCTTAAAACAATAGCAGTGAATCTGATGTTACCTTACACTTGTCTGAATACATGAAACACATAAAAAAATGTTTCTTTAGTTTCCTACTTGCACATGGTGTTTTACCCTAATAAATACAGGTTTGATTTAAAGATGGGAGCTGCAGAAAATTGGAAATAAGCAGCTGCTCTTAGTGACAGATTATTGCTGTTACAAACTGTCCACTTCATATAGCAAAGGAGGTAATAAAGTTTGTTTGCTCCCTGGAGTTCTGAGATGTAATTAGTACACAGAATCACTTGATATTCCAGTGGAGATTCCATATTCGAGTGAAAGGCCAGATGGCGGGTCATAAAGATCTTTGTATATATACTGCTTATCCCAAATCTTTACATGAGCAGTCTGTATTCAAATCACATTAAGAAACCTAGACACCACTGTAATATTCAAAATGAAGTCTTATAAACTTGCTATTGATGCAGCTTTGCATTACATTCTGTTAACATCACTCTTAAGAGCAGCATTTCTTCATTTTGGAATTGCATATGCCATGGGCAAATGCAAAGAGCTAAATATAACATAACTAGGCTTTTCATCGCCCTTTTCCTTTCTCTCCTCCATCCATCCTTCTTTCTATCCTTGGATGACCAATCAGGTAGCAGCACGGTGGCTCAGGGGTTAGCACTCTGGCCTTTGCAGCGCTAGGTCCCAGGTTCGATCCCCAGCCAGGACATTATCTGCATGGAGTTTGCAGGTTCTCCCTGTGTCTGCGTGGGTTTCCTCTGGGTACTCTGGTTTCCTCCCAAAAACATGCAGTTAGGTTAATTGGCTTCTCCCTAACAATTGACCTTAGACTACATTAATCACATATGACTATGGTAGGGACATTAGATTGTGAGCTCCTTTGAGGGACAGTTAGTGACACAACTATGTACAGTGCTGTGTAATGTGATGGTGCTATATAAATACTGTATAATAATAATAAATAGAAGTTGTCCAAATGTTGGTTTATCTTTATTGTAATACTCTTGTGAATAAGCTTAATTAATGCTGACAATTTATATTTCACAAATCTGATGTCACTAAAATAACAATGTTTTTGTTGTCTGGGTATGACATTCATTATCAGTGAATAAACCCATCAATGAAATGATTTGTTTTATATGATTTGTTTATATAATTATTAAGGTATGAAAATAATGTAAAAGATTCATGCTGACAGGTATTCAGATTAAACAAAATAAGGAAAAGACATCATCCCCCTCTTCTTCATTTAGGATGCGCCTAATCCCTAACAAGGGGTTCTTGTGCACACTGTGTCCACCAAACAATACTTTTGTGAAAACATCTCCGTACTGCATTTGAAACACAATAAATGTAAACACTATGGGCCTGATTTATTAAAGCTCTCCAAAGCTGGAAAAGATACACTGAAGCTGGGTGATCCAGCAAACATGGAATGGATCTGATCCAGGATTGAAACCATTTCCTAGATAATAGCAAATGATTTTTAGGAAAACTCATTCAAGGTTTACTGGTCACTCAGTTTCTCCCATATCCCATAGATAGTCTATCTACTCCAGTGCTGGAGCTTTATTAAATCTGACCTTATGAATATGGGAATCTTTCTCTAGTAAGGCAAATCACTAAATATAAATAAATTATTATTATCAAAATAAGATAATAAATATGGTCTTTACACATAGCAAAATGAAAATATCATGTAAAAATGGATACATGATCAGAGCTAAACATAATCATGTCCATATCCCATCACACAGCAACGCAGTATTTACATGTTAGGTAGACTTTGGTGTACAGGCATCAGTGTAGGGATGGTTGATTCTAGAGGAGCTTGCTACTTTTTATATTTTTTATGTTTATGAATCCAAGTAACAGTAATTCATGAAATTTAGAAATTGAATTGTAAAAAATTATTTTATAACTACCGTGTTTCCCCGAAAATAAGACTTTTATGTCTTGTATTTATTTTACCTATGAAAATCCCATTGGGGCTTATTTTCAGGGGATGTCTTATTTTTCATTTCATCATGTACAAAAAAAATCTATATTTATTTATGTACAATAATCTGTTTTTATATATGTTCAAAAATCTATATTTACCAAAACCTTTAACCAATATTACAATGCTATAGAAAGATACCTCCTTGTTATCTGTGACCTGTCAAAATCACAGATTTTTTCTGTTATATACAAGAAGTCATGAATAGGAATGAACAAAAATGATTCATGAAAAAACACAGCTTCATAAGCAAACAAGTGTAACATAACAAGAAAATGTGCTGACAATTAACATATGACTCATAGAGTAACATGCAGACACAGAAACAAAACTTCCAAAGCTTTGATGACCACAAATAGTAACCAATATAAAGTAAAAAAAACAGTAAATGCAAAAAAAAATAAATAAATAAATCAATCAATAAATATGAATTGCTGCTAATGAATGAAATACTAGCAAGGACCCTTTGAAAAGAGAATCCCCCAACCTCTTATTAGTTGTAGTGTAACACTGTAGGTGATTTCTTTACCCCTTGCTCCAGTGCTTTGAAAATCTCCTGCTCTCTCTCTGCTCTCTCCTTCCTCTTGATATCCCTCTGTGTACCACATTACTGCACCCTCCGAAGAAGCCAATAGGGCCTACTTTCGGGGACGGGCTTATATTTCAGCCTTGCATGATTAGCATGCTAGGGCTTACTTTCGAGGTAGGTCTTATCTTTGGGGAAACACGGTAGTAAGTCGTTTTCTGATATAATTAGGAGTCATTGAAACTGAAAAAAACAATAAGCCTTTGTAAGTAAGTAGCATGTCCTCTTATTATTCCCTAACTTTTTCTAGCAGAAACTACAATTGCCAGGTGTCCAGTCCAGGCCTGATTGTAGGAGGGCAGAAGTAACAAGCTAAATGAATATTAAAGAACAAATAGCCATAATGATGTATTTGTTCTGTAACCCTTCTTTTGAAATCTGTATGTTCTATGTAGCTCATATATAAAGGTGTTTTACTAACAGAGAATGGAGCAGGGCAAAACATCATGACTTCATCAAACTGGAATGCTGCTCTACATTTTACCAGTGAAAGTAAGTTTTCTAAGAAGTCTGGTGTCTATGTTACCAAGTGAGGAATTCATAAATTATAATGAAGGAGGAACTAAGAAGTGAAGCAGCTGATAAGGAAAAATATGCAAAAATAAATGCATGCATATAATGGGAAATATGATGTAAATGTCTGCAGTAGTCAACATATCAAACAGAAAAAAATAGCGATAGTTTATAAAATCATTTTTAAGCAGGGTGTTTGAATACATTCCCACTTTTCACAATATATGAATACCAAATTAAGTATTAGGGATTATATAATAAAGTCACATAAAATAAAACTAGATGACTTAATACCACTTAATGGGTAAATTTGTTTTGTAGACAGAGTTGCCACTGCTTCATTTTATATTAGTTTGTTACTATCTTTTTTAAACTTGTCCTAAGTCTTGGAACCAGTATTTAGGGTAGAAGTAGCCAGCAATAGAAGCCTTATACCTCTATACTACAGGTAACTGTTAAATGTTTAAAATTTGGATTATTTGACTTTGTTCTGTACAGCACTGAACCACTGTTTACATAATGAGATACTAAAGTATGGTGGGAGTCGGTTTTGTCCAGCCATATTTCCTTGCTTTTGGATAGCATTCATGAGAAATGGTTGGGAAACCTTTCATGTTTTTAATGCTATTAGGGTCAAGTTAGAAAGGTTCTTACTTCTGTTTCTACTGACAACATTTTTTAAGTTAAGAAAAATTTTTTTTTTAAAGAAAATTTTTTTTTGTAGAAGAATGGGGGAACACTAGACCCCCTTTCAAATTTGTATGTGTCTTTTGCAGGTACACACTGACTTGCTCAACTAAATGTTATGATGTAGGGAATATGTGGGATTGTATAGGAGCAGTATTTTAATGAATTTTTATTCTTAAATTGCTCCTGAAAAATATCACTGCAACTTCTGGTATTTTTTGATATAGCTTCCAGTTCCCCTTTAAAAGCTCTTGTAACTAGAAAATGTGGCTGCCAACCTAATGCAAAGTGATTATTTATGAATCATTTATTACAGTAATAATTAGCTTTGGGCCTATGGGATATTCCAATAGTCCAACTAACATGCTGCGAACCTTTGTTTATTAAACAGTACCTTTTGCGATTGCATTGCAAGTAATTTTAAACAGTCAGAATTTGGTAACTGAATTGCAAACAGTTTCCACAAATTATCCCATAGTCCAGTACTGAATCATTCTTAGCATTCATCTTGGAAGAATAGGGTAATTGCTTACATGTACATGGTTATTTGATTATTGCTGTATATGATTAACATGTATGTGCCATGGCAAGAGGATAAACTTCTGTAAAAAACAGATAAAAAAAATAAATAAAATAAAATAACACTGCTACAAAGTGCTGGTCAAGTTGAAGGGCCTGGTCCTGCATACAACAAACTCGTACTACCAACGAATGTCTAATATTAAGTAGTATATGGACCAAAGCACGAGGAAGAATTTCTGCACCCAAAATTTGGAGGTTTATGTAGTTCAAAATCGGCCAGCTCTTTGTAATGTTTAACCATCTAGGCAACCATCAGAATAAATATTAGACACATCTTTTAAAAACCACAGCACAAAATATACAGTTATACATATATACTAACAAATATTAGAATTCTATCTACGTAAATGTTCTTTGAAAGCAGTCTTAAGAAATTTTGTGTACTGCAGAACTCATTAGTGTTTATTAATATGACTGGTACAATTTGCAAAGATGAAGATCAATGGTCTAAATGACAAAAAATGATAGATTTAAATCCTGTTTGTACCTAAATGTGACTGCTTGGGTCTTTTAGTAACTAATCACTCATTAAATAATGCTTTTGTTGCCCTCTTTAATTCAGCCAGTGCGAGTTCATCTTTGCCTTTGCAATTTAATCTGCTGTGCAATAATCGATACATATTTATATCACCTCCGTGGTTATTAGTCACAATTTACTTTTGGCAGTTTTACCTGATGCAACTCTGATATACTACTGCCAATACCAAGAAGATAACACAGTGCCACAAAGATACATTACATGTAAATACAAGACAAGACTGGTGAAACATTGGGAATTCTTCCTCCTGATTTTCTTCTTTCATTAATGTTAATTTTTTAATGTTGAGTTCACCAATCTGCTGCTGCTCTTTTATTGCCCAATCATAGCTGAGGCAATGATTTTAGCAATATGTATTCCTTAAATGAAGTAAGACTCTTTTCATACCTGTAGTGGAAAAGGACATAGTCCCCCCCCGGGTCCATACACCGATGGAAACACATTTGGATGTGGGGTGCTTTTTTTCCAGAAGTAACCATGTAGCCAAAAATGATTTGTCACTTTCTGAAGCCACACCATGATTTATGACAGTCATGTGCAGCCAAGTGCAAAAATGGTCTCTAAATCCTCTGATTCACTTGTATAGGGGAAGGTTGGGACGGTGGTTGAGCCTGCGGATGAAAAGGGTGCTTCACCTGGGTCTAAATGGCCCTAATAAAATAAGTTCATCAACTTGACTGTGCAGTGCGGCAGAAATGTGTTTGTGCATTTTTAACTATAACTTTTAGTAAAGGTTTGTAAACCTAACTCTGTTCAATTAAAAAAAACTGTTGTAGCGAAGCCATGTATAAATTTTACTACCTGCAGGTAGAAAGCTATAAAAGACAAGCAGCTGTAACTGGGATCATTAAACTCAGTGACAACTGTTGCTGCCTTTATACATATACCAGTACTGCAGATGTCTTATGTAGAACATGATGCATGTCCATGTGACAGCTGTATTTCCTGGGTAATAATAGTCCACAGACCTGTAACCTTAGATAAATAAATGGGGGAAATGGAATCATTTTTAGACACTTTACCATTCACACAATCAGAAATGTAATTGTGATGTACACTAACTTGACTCTAAAGTAAAATCAAACTAATCTTTGTATTACATGAAAAATGTTATGTATTAAAATTTGATTACAGAATAGAAAATTAGTTCTGGTTTTTAGTTCTGTTTTTTTAGGTATTATTCCAAGATTTGGGGTAGATATCTAAAATGAAACTCTAAGGGTTCCTTGAGCACTGAGTAGTTTGTGCTTCTGTCACAACCCCACTAATATTCTGTGATCGGTGAATAGTAGGGGTTCCATAAAGACCTGAAAGGTATTTCAAGTGGCTCCAACATGCTAAAATAGTCAAGAAACATTGGCCTGTACTCTCAGAAATGCGACCCCCCTGAATTTTACGTAATTGGGGAAATTCTTCTCACATTTAGGAATTACTTCACCGTTGTTACCATTGATTATATGTTTGCCCCTAGTCAGAATCCAAAATGTACTGTCATTAAAGCAAAATCCAATTGGCTGCTATGATATCCAGCACTCTGAATGTCGGTTTAGGTAATGGTTTATTAAATAAAGCTGAAAAAATATTCCGTCTATAATGAATTTTTTTACAAAGTATCCATATTTGAAAAAAAAAAATGGACATTTTGTACAGTGAAGTAACTGCCACAAAGTAAGAGAATTCAACTGCATTCTAATTTATTAGTTTCTTAAAATTCAGTAACTGTAGTATATGATCTGCATATATTTACATTATATATGGGTAATATAAGGGATTGCTACTTATATACTATCTACACATAACTAGATTCTTTTTTCTGAATATGTTGTTTTATCCACACATTTAAATCTATCAGCAACTAGACTATACAGACTTGTATATGCTGGAAATAAAGACATTTCTTCTTCTAGTTTTCCCTGAGCTAGCCTGTGAAGTTTGATATAGGTTAGAATTCATGGAAGGGAGGAATGGAATGTATCTGCAAGTGGGAGTCCTATTCTGTCATCCGTCTTTGCTGCATGTTCGCTCAAAGTAGAGGGAGGCTCTGTGAGACAGGGCAGCCTCTCCCTCCCTGTCTCCTGCATTAATCTAAATGCCAAAAATCAGACTTTGTGGAATGCAGAGACATTAATGAAAGTACTAGAGCCTAATTCCATATGGCATTACATTATCCCCCAGGTGGTACTTAGCAGACACCCAAAACATTTTCATAGCCTGTAGGTTAACACTTGACATCAGGGTGTATTGGAGGAGTATTGTGAATTACAGTGAATATATTACAGAGAACAGTGAAAGTCAAGTTTATCTCTTTGGTTCATAACCAAAAAAGCAGCACTTGTAAGCAGGGCTAGATAATGTGTTGAAATATGGTTGCCTTAGTCTGTATTCTCTAGTACCAGCACACATTACAAACACAGCTATGTTTCACACTATAAACCTTGATTTCCAAAAGTAACAACATCAGTCTAAAAAAATATAAATTATGCTAGAGAAATAAGATTATACAATATAAGCAAATCAAGTTCTTGTTTTACAGTAATTTCAGCTGTTGCCATCCTCTCAAAATACTCTCAGTTGGGTTAAAATTAGACATGCCTATCCACTTTTGCGTAGGAATTGAAATTCATGGGAGTTTACTGGAAAATTTTCGGTGTGCTATTTGACGTCCCCAAAATGAATCCATTGCCCATTTCAAATGTTTTATTTACAAATTAAATATAATGCTGTTTTAGGCTCAAGGACAGGGACAGGGAGTGTGTCTGGAATAATTTTGCCACATTTTAAGTTCAGTAGTGATGTCTAGTGGCATTATAGAAGCTAGGAAATTTATTGTAGGAGTTTATTGTAACTCCTTAGGAGGAGACTGATAACATAAAAGCAGAATTTTAGCAATGATCTTAGAATTGGCCTATTTCTGATCTGTAATAGTACATTTCTTTTGTACAATAGACAACATTATATATATATATATATATATATATATATATATATATATATATACCCTTATGATATGGGTACTGACAACAAAATGAACTGCAGTAGTGGACGTTTCTTTTAAAAATCCAGAATATCATATAAAGCAGATCATTGTACCTTGCAGTACAAAACCGCAATTTGCAAACTGAGTTTATCAATAATGTTGTGTATTTCTATCAATTCCAACTAAACCTAGCACAGGGAAAGCCAAGTGTGATATGCATTTGCTATGAAAATAAAACAGATTGATTGAGTGTAGTATCTTAAGCTGCGTACACACTTCCAATTTTTATCGTTGGAAATGAACGCCGAACGATCGATTGCTCAAAAATCGTTCGTAAAAAAAGTAACCAACGACGCCGACGAACGAGAATAGTCGCTGGAAATGAACGACCGGACCGGCGGATCGGATTGGACGACGATCGTTTACCATCTATCGTGTGTACGGTCGTTCATTGATCGTCCATGGTCTGAGCATGCGTGATGAACGAATGTTCGTTCTCTTCCTGTCGTGCACGTCACTTCCTGTATCGCTCAAACGATCACATCTATTGTGTGTACAATATCTGCGAACGATCGTGTCGTTATCTGCATGTACAGGATCGGTGCTATACGATCGTTCGCCGATATCGTGCAGGATCGTTCGTCGTTCGTTTACCAACGATAATTATTGGAAGTGTGTACGTAGCTTAAGCTATATAGATTCAAGGCACATCAAAATGATAATCTTGTTGCTGCAATAAAGTGTGTAATTAATTTTATCATCAATATCACCTTTGTAGTGTTATGTTAAACAAGATTAGTATCATCCCTTCTTTTTTCCTTGTGACTATCTCTTTATGCATTGTTGGAATGCACTGTAGATTGTTTTGTATAGATTCCACCCTAATTTAATGACTTATATGCACAGTATACTCTATAGCTTCTGGTTTCTGGATTACATGATAAAATGATAGGTAAAAGCTGAGCATTTGTATTAGTCATGGGTGGCACAAAGAAATTGTCCTGACTACAAAACTACACCCACTGCTTATTTGCATATGACTATGGAATCATTTACTATAATTTGTCAAAGGATAGGCTAGATTGTTTAATGCACTGACACACAATGTATTTTTCTGTTTTAATTGAGGTTCTTCTTGACCTTACATGAATTGTCTGTATATTGAACAAGCGCTGGCAATGAAAACCACATTCTGAACATTTATAAAAAAAAACCCTAACATTTCTGACTCATTACACTAATTCATCCTTTATTCTACAAATGTCATGCATATATTAGAACCTTGGTTTGCCTCTGATGCACAGATAGATGTGAAATATTAATATTGAAGGAGAAGGTATTTAAAAAATCTGCCTGGCCAACATTTTGCAAGATTCAATCCAGGGATACTAATCACATATTCTCTATGTTTTTCTTTTTCATAGTTTTGTTTTAACCCACTACAAAGATACCTGTAAGGCTTAGATGTACAGGCTGCTATCTCTATAACGGGGGATGGTAAGCATGAAGCTACTGCTATATACTGATAGCTGCTCATATGGCCTTCATTATCAGGATGGTATTTCAAGAAGGATAGGCCAAAAATACACAGAAAAGCTTCTGTAAAAAATCCACTATTTTTTTTTACTAAAGAGACAAAGGTTCCTGTATTTTTCCAGGGTGTAATAGAGTCAATAATTTAGGAAAGGAAGATAACCATAGTGAAATGCCTAGTTGTATCCTGGGCAGGTATGTTGTATATCGTTCATATGCATTTCAATAAGGGCAGGTGCTCACTACCACCAGGCTCATGTTTGGATGGGAGAGGAATTATAAAAGATTTTGTATTCTATTTATTAATATTCACTCCTTTTGGTATAACTCAAAAAGCTTATGTTATTGATAGGCCTGGGGGAGGGGGGATGGTAGCTTTCTGTATGGTAATTTTCTGTATATTTTATATAACCCACATTTTTATGGGGGTTAAATATTTTTATTCTGTTAAATAAATGCCATTTAAAGTGTTGGCTATATCTCAATGATATGACCTCTTTATTCTGCCAATACATAATTTAAATGACACTAAATTCCTTAATTACTGCTATCCTCCATAACAGCTACATAACATCCTTTTCTCTATATCAGTGGTCCCCAACCTTTCGGAGCTCTCAGACCACTAAAAGCATGGACTTTGGACCGTGCATGGGGAGCCGTGTGTCACTCAAATGGAAGAAACTTCCCCCAGAGTGACGTCATGATGCCAGAACCTGCCCACTCTTCCATGGCAGGTCTGAGCCACAACCTACCCACCGCCCTGAGGCTGCAATGCGTACCAGAAACATGGTGCCAAGCGGGGTCCTTCTCCTGCCCAGAGCCACGGCCCACCTCTCGGATGGCACTAGTGGGCCGAGGACCAGTGGTTGGGGACCCCTGCTTTATATAACAGTGATGAATAGATAGGGAGCTGTTATGTAGTTGCAATTCGTAATCCAGGTGCAAACAATCTGCCTTATACATGTTAAACATTTGGCTTGATGTGATGCGAAGCACAAGCCTCTAAACTAGTCACAATGTGGCATACATAAGAGAAAGAACTTACTAATGATCTGAATTTGATATGGAGTAGAAAGTCATGGATTTGCTCCCTCCATCATACTGTAGGTAAGACAATTTATACACTGGTGTTAGTATATGCCTTTAAGGGATGTACACATCACATTTTAGATTATTTATAATATTCAAAAACACAGCAGAATACTATGTCCTTTTTTACAGTTTTACATAAAACCTTCACAAACACCTACACGCCTTTATGTTTTGTGTTGAAAAGGTCGCTTGCACCAGCTCAAGAGCGTGAATAGTTGTACAAAGTAACATTGCTTGTCCTTAGAATAAATAAAAAATGCAATGGTACTTTGGGACCTTTTTTTTAAAGCTTTGAATCTGACATTCCTTAAACATTCCCTGGTGATCGCCCATGCAATTGATTCTCTAGCAGGACACGTTTCAGTGAATGTTAGATTCACTGCTTAATAAATAGACCCCTAGGTGTATTTTAGTTTGAATTTAGTTTGCATTTTTTGTTATCTTCTACACTGTTTTTTGTTGTATTGTATCATGCGTATAATTCCTTGAGCTCTTTTTGTTTTCTCTTCACACCTGTGTAAGCTTACAAACATTGACTCATCTCTTGAATCCAGCATCAAACACTCTAATTAATCAGCTGATTTATGAACATAATCTTTTTAATTCTACAACCTGTGTATCACACCTAATGATTTATTTATTGTCTTGTATTATTGTCATTATAAAACTTAGTCGTTGTTTGCTCCTTTCCCTAATGGTGAATTATCAAGCCCAGGATCGGTATAAAGAGTGTGGACAATCCTTTGTCTATAAGATACGGGGACCATTTAGGATGTTATAAGTTGCCATCCACCTCTTTGTATTGATAGAAATGCTGGTTGCCTGGCTGCTAAACTCATCCTCTTGCTTCAATACTGTCATCTAGGTAATCATTTTATAATTCCCTGTCAGGCACTTCCTATATTTATTCTGCATGAAATTGTAACCATACCCAACATTGTAACCATGTCCTATACAAAAGTGTAGCCATGGCTATTTTGTATGTCCAGAATTGTTTAAGCTTCTTGTCCATAATAAAATGAAATTAGTTTGGTATTGATGAATAACAGCTATATTATTACTGGATTTTCACCAGAAAACATCATAAATGATAACAGCAATTAAAATCTAGTGTCCGTGCAAGGCTTTAGAAAGAATGAACCTTCCTAATGGGGGTCCAGGCAGCAATGGCGGAGGTTCCAGCCCCTCACTGTCCTTATCAACCCCGAAAACTAAAAGTTTTGCCTTTAGCTATATTTGCCTATCTTCTTGCTACAACAGCAGCGTATACACAATATAGTTGCACACAGCCATGCCCCTTCTAGTGAGAGATTAGTGAGTTTGTTGGTC
The DNA here is from genome assembly GCF_032062135.1 of Pyxicephalus adspersus. Classification (NCBI taxonomy): domain Eukaryota; kingdom Metazoa; phylum Chordata; class Amphibia; order Anura; family Pyxicephalidae; genus Pyxicephalus; species Pyxicephalus adspersus. The sequence goes on along the minus strand of NC_092863.1, from coordinate 42,358,360 downwards.
AGGGTTAGAGGGTGCACAGAGCATTATGTGTGGGTGCCTAACATTACAAATTTGCCCGAAATTGATTTGTTTAAGATGAATTAGAATTTTGGAAACTCACATAGGGCTAATCCACATCATATCCTTATTTTTTATGTTTTGTGTATGTCACAGTTTTGTGAAAAATATTCACTCAATTTTACTCTATCACTCAAATTATTATCAATGTAAATATAATTACACTTTAACAATATATGTTCTTGCATTTATAGTACAATGATAAGTAGTATAACGGAAATGTCTGAGGATGCATTATAACAAACTAGTTGTTAGCGGTAGCCGGCAGCAAAATATGTTACCTGGCATGGTGAAGCTCCTAGGCCGGACTTCTAGAGACAGCCATTGCAGTATATTATAAAGGTTTGTTCTAGACTGGGTAGTATCAACCTCTAACATTAGCTTGGAGCCTGGGCTGTTAAATGCAGCAGCTACAATGACAGGTTCACTTTAAAGGCTCTACCATTGTTTTGTTTCATGCAGTGAATAAAATTAAACAAGTCCTATTTCTGAATGACAGCCAAGGGACTGTTGTTACTCTGCAGCTCGCTCTGAAGTAGCTCTATACCAGACTGTGTCCTGTGGGGCTTGGAGTTTTCAATTCATTATTTGTCAGGCTTGGAGAAGGATTCTACATTAGGCCTTTAATTTAGTATATTGCCATGGGCTACTGACCACATGACACTGCTTAAATGTGAGCAAATCTAACAGGGAAGCAGGTCCTGCTCTTTAATTTGGTGAGGGAAGCATAGAGATGACGGCCTGAAGAGTGTTAATCATGTAGGAAAACAGGTCAAAAATAGGTCATTTGTTAGACAAGGTCTGAAAATGCGATGCTCATATGTAATGCTATGGCAGCCAAAAGAAGCCTACGATCAATTGCTCAGTGGTGGATGCAATCATTTTTCTCTCTCACCTATAGAATCATATTGCAGAAGCACAAGAAATGTACAGCTGACAGAATGTTCATCAAAGCAGAATCCTATTGACTTGGAATTTTGTGCTTATCTTTGTAGGTCATTTATTGTATCTGAGCTGGGAGCAATCTGCTTTTAGTGCCAATACCAAATATCCTGAAAATCCTTTAGAGCCTCGGTATCATAATAAATAAAACAGAACCCTTCTGTAATCCTGTATATGCATGCCTATTTTTTATACCTGTATATTGTGTCTTGTAATAAATAACAATTCTCTATAATAGTTTGCCCTTCATTATAGCTAAAGCATACTTCTTATTGCTCCACTGTTGGGTCCCATTTGGCTGCAATGTAAAGCCTGACTAAGAAAAGGAATGCACCCATGTAAAAAGAAATATACACAGAGTTAAGATAACACTATTATTGATAGCTAAAGATAAAAGAACCTTTAAATAGTGCCCATTGTAAATACAAGATCCTTGAACCTTGACAACACAGGATCAATTAATTTCTATTTTGCCATTAAAAAGATGGGGTTAGTAAATTAATCTTCATAATTGCATTTTTGTTAAAAAGTGTTGATTTATACTTATCACAGTAGGCTATGAAAAAAAATACCAATATGATGGTGGTCATTTTTCTCAAGAAAAGCTTTGTTTTCAGCAATGATGCCTGCAGCCTTTGGTTTCTGCGTATTTCCTGGTGTGCTTTGAAGAATCTCCTACTGGGCAGGTTACTCCTTCAGGTCACTCATTATTGTGGAGCAGTTTTTCTGCCTTTGAATAGCACCCTCTAGTGCTAGTGGCTGGGGCAACAGCACAGAATGCACATTTTACAGTTTTGTGCTGCTGGAAGAAGGCTGTATATTCAGAAAAACAAAGCCTAAACTTTTATTATTGTGTCAACATTTTACACAGCACTGTAGAACAAAAAGGGGTTGCCAATTACAAATTTGCATACATGATGATAGGGGTGTAGCTACAGGCCTATGAGTCCCATGTGAAACTTTGACCTAAGCAACACTTTCTGCCATAATTCTGGACCTATCTACTCGCAGTACAGCTCAGACCCCTTGGTGACAAACACCCCACACTGGCAGACCCCTTCTTAGCGACTGACCCACTAAGTGCATATACCTTTAGTGACAGATCCCCCTCAGTGCAAATGCCCTCTGTGACTCCCACAGTGCAGTGTCCCCTCAGTGAAAGACCCTAACAGTGACAGATGGCTTAGTGCACACTCTACCAGGGCCAGCACCCTCAGTACAGGCCCCCATTATGGCGGACTACTGATCAGTGCACCTACCTGTTTTTCCTTTATCATCATGACACTGCAGATTGACAGATAGGCAAGTCTGGTCAAGGTGGGATGGGCAGAGAGGTGACATGGGCAAGTGACCTTATCCCTATTTTAGTCCCATCTAGCATCGCTTGTTCTCCCGGGCCCTGCTCACATGCCACTCTTTACTCATCCTACCTTCCCACATGATGAAGGTAGTCACAGGCCCCAGGGAAACTAAGTCCTGGTTCACCATGCACCCCCATTTCTGTGCCAGGGCTTGACAAGTACAAAAAATGACATAGCTGGAGAAAAAGCTCCTACCCGTTTGAGCTTACAATCTAAAAGGCGGGATGTTTTTTATCAGTTGCAGGGAGAAGCAGAAATGCATTCTGCTTAAAAGGAGTGCAGTTTAAACTCCAAGTAAACTTATATTAGGTTTTTTATATATTGTTTGTATTTATGCACCATAAGTACCTATGTGATCATACTCACTGGTACTGTTCATTATCTGTTAATTCGCTAGCAGCAACAAAAACATCCAGGGTGCTTCCTGGTTCCTCATCATCAAGTCATCCTACCCTTTGTGCAATATTAGATTACTGGACCCTGTACAGATGTACAGAGTCCTTTACACTTTATTATTCAGCTGGTGATTATACAGGCAGACATGCCCCTTGTTTTTCCATAGCTAGAGATCAGCGGCTCTTAAAAGGAGCATTCTTGTCAGCATACAGCAGGCATGAACAGAACTGCTGAGATGTGTGTGAGGTCAGTACAAGTCACCCAAGGTTGTATAAAGGGAAAGCTCCTAAACATAGTAATCTCAACAAAATGCTTTTACCTCTAAATCCATATCTACTCCATGGTGATAATACCATGTTCAAACTTTGCAGTTCTTACTATTCTCTTCCCAATGACTTCCATTAATATTTTCCCTTTTGATCCCCCTTTTGATCTGTTTAGTTAACCAATGGGAATATGTTTATATATATATATATATATATATATATATATATATATTTTGACAATGGAAAAGTTGCCCTGCACTGTTTGCATACCAACCTTTTGTAAGAGCTGATACACAACATCTAAAATGTCTTTGATCAGTCATGATCATTTAACTGTTTGTGTGATTTTTAATGACTGATGGCCACAGGAATCTGTCAGTGTATAAAAAAATCTAGTTTAATATTGTCATCATTGTAAACTGTTTATTCATGTATGTTGTCTCTCATTACATTGTACATCAAAAGAACTAGAAGAGAGTTTTACCATTTTTGTTTTGATGGATTTTTAGTAGGATGGAATATGAAAGCATGAATGTAAAAGCTGAATGATTAACCTTTATCGTATATATAAAATAAACTAATGATAAAAAAGATAGAAAGATAGATAGATAGATAGATAGATAGATAGATAGATAGATAGATAGATAAATAGATGTACATGAAGATGAATATTCTTTCCTTCCGGATACATCATTCCTTCTTCTTCACAGCTTCAGTTGTATGTGATATGTCATATGTAAACAGTCACTTGATTCACCCAAGGAACTGTATGTGGCTAGTGGATCCATCATTTGTCTTGCAGTCTGAATACTTCACCAACTCCTTAGCGCTTTGATTTGTCATTAGATGTTTATCCATTGTCTGTGGGATGTTCTTATCCTACAGAATAATTAGCCTTTATATTGTGGAGATCTAAGCGTGTGAGTAGATGTGAGCAAAAACCTGTGTGTTGTCAGCCCACAATGAAAATTAGGAGGCAGATGAAAAGTTGTGGGGTATTTAAATGGATAAAACATAGGAAAAGTGTGTATGAATGTGTGTATATGTGTATTTGTGTATACCATACATTGTGTGATCATTCAGAGGAGAACAAATGGCTAATGCACAAGACACAAAATAAATAAAACATAGCTGGATGTTTTAATTTGCTTCTGAATAGCACACAAATTACTTTATTGATTGGTGTATTAGTAAATGAGATTTCATGCTTCTAAAACTTGCTTAAGGAGAGCTTACCAAGGGTTTCAGGTACACTATGATTACTACTTGAGGACATGTTAAAATATATGCAAACTTACATCAAATATAATCTTAAAAAAGTTCATGTAATTTATCTGTGAAAATGCCATGCAGTCACCGCTGGATTGTACAAAAGCAGACAAGAAGTGGCTCTAAACAGGTCACAGGAAGCAGTAAGGTACAACAAAGGAAGACAAAAAAGGGTAAATAAAAAAATAATATATATATATATATATATATATATATATATATATATATCATATACACAAACCTTTATGAGTAGGGTGTACATCTACTTTTGCATGAAGGTTCCTACTCATAATATTTATATCAGTCATTAGACCCAAAATCAATAAAGCTGAGCATTGCTGATGTTGGGCAGTCAGATTTGGTATGTATGCTATAACTGACATTGACAAGTATAGCATGGCTTAAACAACTAGGATGAGAAAACTGTGTGGTGTTCCTCCTTAATAATAAAACCAGACTATTGGCTTGGGACCTTCTTGGATAGCACATGGGGCAAGGGCAACAGTAATGGAGGTTAAGGCCTCATACCTTACAACATAAACCTATGTTGTGGGAAACTGTGGGTAGGGAGTTTACTTTGATAGAAGAGTCCTCCAAAATACACCTTTTTTATCCTGGAGAATGAGTACAGGGATACATAGTACCCCTGACCCTTTGGCTGATTTCTGCATATGGAAAGGAGCCGTCTGTTTCAGCCCCCAACAGTGTGCAGAGAAGATAATCTGATGCAGGTTGATGCTTATACTCACCCCAAGTGTGTGTGTGTGAGTTGGGGTACTCTTAGGCTCCCTTTTAAGGGTCTTCTAGATTTCAAATATACTCCTCACTCCCAGTCCCACAGAACATAGGGTTATGGTATGGATATGAGGCGTTCTCAGGCAAGGGTGTGTTTTTTTGCCAAAAGGTAGCTACACAAATCATCACACCAGATAAAACTGTAAGTTGTGAAGCATTGGGTTCTCTTTACTAAGTACCCATTCTCTGTACAAATATGTATCAGATAAACAAAGAGTCAGGCTCCACTGGCAACATCTACACTATGTCTAACCAGCAAATAAGCAACAATTAATGCTGTCACCACAAATCCAGCTGTGCAAAAAAAATATCTTTTTCTTTAGCAAAAATAAGGGGTGGTGTGAAGGCATGATGACCAGTGTGGAGAATGGCAATTACTGGATCTTTCATCATTATTACTGCCCATCATGTGCCACATTCAAACATATCAATAGGATCACAATGACCTAGCTTCAATTTTCAAGTGTATGGGAAGTGACCTGTAAACAATTCATATGTTCTAGTTTTACCCCTGATAGTGATCTACAATACACTAATGATGACCTGTGAGATAGTCATTCCTAATCCCTTTTAAGTGTACTAGTTAACATATAAATGAATTAACACAGGCTATGTCTACCCCTGGCTATTTCCTTCAGGTCTTCCTCCTAATGAAATGCAACAGCTCAGGTTTCATAGTAGGAAGTTCTTTTGTCACTACCGGATAAGATAAGACCTCAACTTTACAATTATATCATCAGAAAGTGTGGAATTTAAATTCCCAAACTTTCCTCTTTCATTGATAGCTAACTTGATGCAGAAATTTGCTGCTTCAAGTATATTATATTACTTGAAACTACTATGAGAAATTAATTCAAGCTTTTGATAACTAATGTAATGTTTTCCGTAAAAAATTCATACACCTTAATTGCCTTTAATGCATTTGTGTGTGATTGTAGTTTTGTGATTGGGAAATAGCTCCTTAGTGAAAGAATGTAAATTTAAAGTTGTGCATTATATATAAAGAATATGTTGTTGCTGTAAAATTGAATATGTATATACTGTTGTTTAGGATTTAGGATTAGCCAGTTCATAAGCACCTGAAAACATATATCTAAAATAAACAGTTTTAAATTGTTCATATAATAACTAAATCCTTGCAGATTTGTTAACAAACAGATAACACTATGCTTTTATGTGGTTTTAATTCTTGGTGCAAGCTGAGTGCAAAGCTTTAGTCCATTTTCTGTGGTACAACAGTATAAGAACTAAAGGTACTAGCTTTTGTATATACCAGGATTGCCTAATAGTCAAGGCTAAGCAAATATCTGGAAGTACTAGGTACATCTGAGCAGAAAGCAATGAGCATAAGATTCAAACCTGGGACCTAGCACTACAAAGGCAAGAGTGCTACCTCCGAGCCAGTGTGCTGCCAAGAAAGTTGACAGTTGGCTCGTCAGGATAACTTTTCACTCTCCCTATGTGGCCAGCCTTACAAGAAATATAGTTGCTTCAATTATAAATCATTCATCATCTAACCTGGATCATAAATATAAACTTTGTCAGTCAAGCAATATTTATTAGCGATTAAACTATCTACATTTAATGTAATGTGTAAATAAAAAAAATCAAATGGTAGGGAATTATTGTTTTATGTACTTGCTGTATTTGGTTTTCTTTTTATTTTCCCTTTTCACATGTTGTAGTTTAGTTTCTAAAAATCAACTTGATATACATGCTGTTCAGTTGTGCTTGGAGTAGAAACACTCACTATGCTCCACAGATTGAAATGAAATGATAAGTGATTGGTTCCTAAAAGATCAAGAAAATATTGTGTTTGCACTGTTTGGGATACTAACAAATCAGGGATGAGGCTAATATTTAGAAGATGGCCCGTCTTTGCTATAAGATTAATGTTCAGCTATGGTATAAAAGGTGTTTATTGCATAAGATGTGATGAGGGGATGGGTTAAACTCCCAAAATGGAGCAGTCATTGTAAGACCATGGCGGTAAATTATAGCAAGCTTTGGTCCATTTGTGTTTCTAAAATGCAGATACCCTAATCACATCTGAAAAGTCAGTGCAGCTGACCCTTTTAGCTGGCCTTAAGCAATAGATGTGCATTTTAACTGGCTTAACTCTTTAAATTGTAAATTTCCGATCTCCTTTGAATAAGCCTGGCCTTTGCAAGCTATTGTAACAGTGGGTTTCACTGAATCCTCAACAGAGAAATGTTAAACAGGATCTCTCCTCTGAGTACTGAGCTTGAGCTGCTTCTGTTAAAGTCTTGAGCATCAATTTAAAAGACATCATAAAAGAAACTGTATTAGAAGTTGCTTTAAAAGGAGTTCTCCCTGTCACACTTTAAAGGGTTTTCCATATTTAGACCAGACTTCTAGCAACATATGAGCCTATTAGTGAAACTAGCCAGAACAAACCATCATTTAAAATCATGAAACAGAAGAGCAAAATAAATAGAAAAATAAATATATGTGAACAAAACCATAAAAATATCAAGCCAGTGATTTCCTAAAGAATCAGATGCTGTTCAATAGGCAAAGTGGGTATTTACCTAGCTTAGTGCAAGGTGAATATTTATTCATACCTAACAATATAATAAGAAAAATAAGATTGAAAATGATTACAAGCATGTAAGAATGAAATATATATATATATATATATATATATATATACAGAGAGAGAGAGAGAGAGAGAGAGAGATTTGGTCTGAGGAGGTGAACTTGATCCGCAAAACTTTAACTGGTTGGGATATTGATTGATATTTGCTGATTATCTTCTTAAGCAATTGTATAAATACAATTGGAAGTGTCTTTTTCAATCTGGGGTATTTATGATGTGGTATTCATCTATATCTAATAACCATCCCCTATGCTCCTATTACAATATATATTAAATAGTGATACAATTAAAACTATCTTGTGATATATGTAGTAGACTTTATCTGTTATGCTTTTATTTCACTTTTTTTTATTTTTTGGACGACATTGTATAGTAAAATGTAATGAGAAAATGACTAAAATGTGGGTCCTAAACCAAAGGCCTTAAGCAACATCCAGGCTGACACAAATATATTCATTTACTTTGTCTTTGCTAACAATTCCTTTCTTAATTTACTGTTGTCTATTAGAGAGATACTTACCATTGAGGACTGTTGTTCTAAAAGAATATTTTTTTTTTAAATATAAGCACTTTGTATACTTATCCTAGTCCTAAGCTGACCTATTTGTACCTGTGGAGTCCAATGAAACTAAGGCCAAGGCTAAACACATGGATATGGCTTCTCTCTAAACTGAGGTTAAGCCGTTATTAGAGTAACCTTGCAAGATTTTACACTTTGAGCCTGATTTATTAAAACTCTCCAAGATTGGAAAAGATAGACTATCATGGGAGAACCTGGGTGATCCAGCAAATCTACAATAAAGTTTTAAGAAAGAATTTTCTATTAGTTGGCAAATGTTTTCAATCCTGGACCAGATCTATTCCAGGTTTACTGGATCATTCAGGTTCTTCCAGCTTTATTAAATCAGGCCCTTTGTGAGGAGTTTGGGCCTACAATCCACAAGAACACAGAGTTTAGTTTGAAGACTGCACATGCTTTGTGTTCCCAATGCTTTGCCTATATTTTCCATGGATACACTGGAATGCTTTGTGTTGATTTGCCTCAATACCAACGCAGCATGCTGCTCTGATTATAATGCAAAACAATGTGATAGCATCCAAGGAGACTGGCGATTTACAATGAAAAACTTCTACAGTGCAATCAAATAACACATGGTTGTTTGGGATGGGCAAAAACCAGTGGAGATTCGGTCTTATGTTGGCCATAAGCTGTACAATGTCTTTTAGATCTATAACAACAACATTGTAAAATACTCCCCCAGCCGCTTACTCCGCTCCTCCAATGACCTACTACTGACTTCCTCACTCATAACCTCATCACACGCACGGTTACAAGACTTCTCTAGAGCTGCCCCCACTCTCTGGAATGGTCTTCCTCGTCCTATTCAGCTTGGTCCTACTTTCTGCTCATTTAAAAGAGCACTCAAAACCCATTTTTTCAAACTTGCCTACCCATCTTCTTCTGTCTTTTGAAACCATCACTACTTCCCACCACTACATATCTCCCATCCTGATGTGTGTAAATTCCCCCACCTACTAGATTGTAAGCTCTTCAGGACAGGGTCCTCTCCTCCTGTATCACTGTCTGTATTAGTCTGTCATTTGCATCCCCTATTTAATGTACAGTGCTGTGTAATATGTTGGGGCTTTATAAAACCTGTTTATTAATAATAATAATAATAATAATAATAATAATAACAATAATAATAGTATGCCTACTGGACCGGATACATATGGAAAGGATTTTCAAAGGTTGGGATGACAAAAAAAACAACGTTTCCTTCAGCATAGGCAATATTTTGTAGTGATGGTGAAAGCAATTTTGAAAATTGGGTTATGTCTTTTTTTGGTTGAAATAGGGAATTTTTAAGTATTTTAGTAAGCCCTCACTGTGAAGGTTCTGGAGACATTCTTTGTAAGTAAACATTGCATGGCATATCTAGCTGATCCATCTAATGATTGGATGATGGCTGGAAAAACATGAAGAAGACACAAGAACCACCAATGTCATTCTAAATGCTCTATAGACCGATGCTCAGCAAACTCAAGCAACTTGAATTTGCTAGCCCAACAGCTCATTCAGCCAGGCTGTATTGAATTAGTATTTAAAATATTGACATATAAGTTCCTAATATTAGTGTGGGTTCCCTATATTTTCCAGGTATCAGCTTCTTCATTTTTATGTAATCCATTCTGACTTCAGGACTAATAACGTTATATATGTATTGTAAAGGTTGGGGAAAGAACATTACCTGTGGAATGTCTTACCAATTTAGACATGTAGCTTCATGAAACATCTACAATAATTCAGTATTTTATATAACTGATGTAGTATGCATACCTCTAATACAAGGCATGCATGGTTTAGGATGCGTTCTTGTATGAAGGAACAATGTTATTTTAATTCTATCTGTGACATACCAAAAGGAGTGATAATGCATTATCTTTGGTTGCTTCATTTTTTGGAGAATAATCCTTTCTATGAGGTGTATTTAACTGAAATGAAGTGTGTCCTCAGGTTTCTTGACACCTGGCTTTAGTAGTTTTCAACGGTTATAGCTTAGAAAAATGAAAGTGGTTTAAATCTATGTGCTTATTTAAGCCTTCAAATGCTTTGCTAATGCTACATGTTTATTCTTGAACTGATGATGTTAAAGCGTCAATGAACTGTGTTCTCTAAATAACATGGACATAGTAGGAGAAACAGCTACTTGATATTTGATATTAAAGCATAATAAATTAAAGTCAGCCAAGGTAAATTAACAATACAGTATTTATACACTTTTCAAAAGTTAGCCATTGCACGGGTTTATTAGTACAAACCCCAAGGTGAGTGTCAGTGGAAGGAAAAAAATTACAGAGGTAGACCACAATTAGGAAAATAGGCTAGTATAGTAATCTTTAAGTGGCTTTCAATGACTTTGGAGATATAGTACACAATCAATTACAAGAAAAAAGAAAATTATGTATTTTACTGTGTGAAATATGAATGTATGGTAGGTAGCACATCATTTCTTTTTTTTATTTCTAGAAAAAACAAACCTAACTGTTATGGCGGTCCCATGGAGATGTTTGACCTGCCATAGTTGTGTTTTAGAATTTTGCCAGTAACACTATTTACACATCACCCCTGGGGTCCTGCAGCCTCCATTGCTCTACACTGCTGAAGAAATATCAGACTGATATTCTAAATTGTTTATCTTAGTCAGTCTTTCCTTGTCATAATATGCAAGACAAATAAATTGAGAAGTTGTTGATAATAGAAATTTAATTCATTGAAATGACTTTTGAACTCACTACATGAGTTTGTTCCAGTTAACACCATGTTTAGGAAAGTTTATTTATTTAAAGTATGAAAAAATAGTCATATGGAGAACACAGGATATATTCTATTATTCATACATATATATCCGGCATTACTGGTTATATAATTCTTATACTTTATTAAGTGTCGGTGTTTTTTAAAGGGAGTAAATCTTACATAAGTGAAAAGTATGATATAATTCTTTTTGCACTGGTATTAAAAAATATAACCTGATCCCTGACCACAGAGTTTAGCAAATGGCTCCAAACAAAATATTAGTGTAAAGTTTTAAAAGGTACACTAGCCTTTGCATATAATGATCATATTACTGTGTGCTACTTCCCCCACCTCTTAGATTGCAAGCTTTTTTGGCGGGGGGGGGGTTCCCCTCCTCCTGTGTCATTGTTTATATTTACTGTACAGCTCTGCGTAATATGTTGGAGCTATATTAATATAGTTTATTATTAATATTAATATGTATGGTTCATATCTTGTACTATTTAATAATGTACAATGGTGGTATCAACTGATTTATATTGTAACCCAATTTGAGGCTATTGTGGGCATCCAAAACTATGTCAAACCCACTGTAAGTCAATCAGAGCATTATAAAGCTCAAACTAGTTTTAAGCCTAATGTGTTTATTACTGTTAAGATCCATATTTATCTACATTTTTTGCATGCTTATTATAATGAAGCTTTTGTATATCAGCTCTCATGTAATGTCTATATTACTTTTCAGTAATAATTGTACCTAGTATTGGAAGAGCAAAAGCTGCATATCTTTATTATTTTTGTCTATAAAGCAGTTGATTTAAAACTATGGGTGTCCAATTGAGATGGGCAAATGTTTTAAATATGTTCTGTTCTTGATCGTTGATAAATGTAGACTGTACCTACATAGGTGCAGAGGAAGTTACTGTCCCTAAGTCATTAGTTCAACATGTAAACCTGTCTAAACCAACTAAAGTCTACTTGACCAGGGTAGCTCGGACCTTCTAGCCCAAATCTTATAAACACCATCATAATAACTACCACCTACTACCAAATCTCCCCCTGCTTACCAGCCACTCCCCCCCATAAATATTCCAGCACAAAATCTTGGATTTTAAATTGGCTGGCGAGCAGCCGTTTATTTAAAACACCATTAAATAAAGTTAAATTCCCAAA
>NC_092863.1:42216717-42345624 GCF_032062135.1 Pyxicephalus adspersus | reverse complement strand
CTCCTCCATTCCTGACCGTAAAGAGGCCTCCCGCCATATTCCATGCTTCGAGTTGATGTGAACCATGCCCCTGTCCAATCAAGAATTTTGTTTGTCCTGGCCATCATAACCAGGCCGCAACACCAGGGCAGTCCAGCCGTCGCCTTGAAGATCAGCTCAATAGTCGAAAATGTATCCCACTTGGAAATATTACTCCACTCATAGACTTCCCCCCTGGCATGGAGCCCTACCATGCCACGGGGTCACTCCTTCGACCACATATGATGTAGCACTATGCTACCCCCACGTTTTAGCCACAAAGTAGTCCACCGCTGTATTGATCCAACATCTTGCCGTATGGAACCACTAGCGTTCCGCATCCAATCAGTCCTGGCCATTGTATTGGACCAGACCGCAACACCAGGTCATGTCAGTCGCCTCAGTCGCCGAAGACCAATTGAACATTCTGAAATATATCCACTTAGGAGATTTTATCTCCAATTTTCGACCCCCCCCCTGGCACGGAGCCCTACCATGCCAAGGGGCCACTTCACCAACATCACATCATGTAGCACTATGCTACCCCCAATTGTTTAGCCACCGGAATGGCCCACCGCTGTATTGAGTGCCCACAGTGCAGTATGGAACCACGAGCGTTCCGCATCCAATCAGTCCTGGCCATGGAATCGGACCAGACCGCAACACCAGATCATTTCAGTCGCTCCCGTGAAGACCAATTGAACATTCTGCAATATATCCACTTAGGAGATTTTATCTCCAATTTTCGACCCCCCCCCCGGCACAGAGCCCTACCATGCCAAGGGACCACTTCACCAACAACATATGATGTAGCACTATGCTACCCCCAATTGTTTAGCCACCGGAATGGCCCCACCATTGTATTGAGTGCACACAGTGCAGTATGGAACCACGAGCGTTCCGCATCCAATCAGTCCTGGCCATTGTATCGGACCAGACCGCAACACCAGGTCATTCCAGTCGCCACCATGAAGACCAATTGCACAGTCTGATATATATCTCACTCGGAGATTGCACCTCCCATCTTGGACCCCCCCCGGCACGGAGCCCTACCATGCCAGGGGGCCACTTCTCCGACCTCAGATTATGTAGCACCATGCTACCCCCATTGTTCAGCGTTCCGCATCCAACCAGTCCTGGCCATTGTACCGGACCAGACCGCAACACCAGGTCACTCTAGTCGCCACCGTGAAGACCAGTTACCAGTCCGAAATACAGCCCACTCTGAAATTGTTTCTCTCCAATCCTCGACCCCCCCCCTGGCCCGGAGCCCTACTATGCCAGGGGGCCACTCCTCCGACACCATACGATGTAGCAACATTCCATCCACATTCCTATCAACCAAAATGGCCCACCTCTGTATTCAGCTCACTTCATGTAGTATTGAACTACGGGCGCTCGCCCGTCCAACCAGTCCTGGCCACTGTATCGAACCAGACGACAACACCAGGTCCTCCTCAGCCGAAAAGGCTGCAGCACTATGCCCCATGCCCGTTCACCACACTGGCCCCACCTCCTCATCCATTCCTCTCCGAGCCTTGTTGAACAAAGCTTGGTCCCCTTCTGAACTGGTCCCGGTCCCCCTTTATCCCACCAAGCCGCAACACCTTAGGACCCGCACAAAATGTAGCACAATGCTACCCCCATCCCGAGCACCGAAATGGCCCACCTCCGTCTTCACTGCACGCCAGGCAGTGTGAAACTTATGTCCGGCCCTAAACCCTCCCAGGCACTCTCCACCAACACCCCAAAATTATCACCCCAGCAGACCGTACCACACCACGCCAGGGCCACTCCCTTGCCCGGAATGTGCGAGGCTCCAACCCCTCCCCATCCCCATAAGTACAGGAGCCCGATCCAAGGAATTCCCATCCCAGGGGAGACCACCACCTCACTATCAGCTGTAAAATTGCCTCCGCACATCCTGCCCCAAGCCAGCAGCAACAACCCCAGGGAAAAGGAAAAACAAAAAAAAAGAGACTCTCCCCATTTTCTTGCAGGACCAATTTACCATCCATCCCCAGTATGGCCAGCTGGGGGAAGCAGTGACACCTACCCACCTAGCAGACAGCCGGGAGCAAAAGCGCTCACCCCACCCCCAATACAGAAGGCAACATAGCAGACCAGAACCTTGCTGTGAAAGAGGGCTCCACCCCCCTACCCCCCGTACAGCCACCAGGGGGCAATATAAGGTACCCCTAAACACCACGGACCCCATAAAGCAATAAAATCAAACCTCCGGCACCACCAACCCTAGGTCAGAATGCGGCATATCATCCCCCTGTATCGCCCCAAGGGAGCGATAAAAGTACACCAGTACGCTACAACTGGCTTACAACGTCAATAGCACCGCCCCCCGTGAATAATAGAATAATCCATCCCACTGTACTGACCCGGGACAAGTCAGCTCATACAGCCCCACCGCACCTAAAACCCGGGAGTACCCCCCCCAAATACTAACCCCCAGTAGTGCCCGCAAATATCACCCCGCCAAACTGATCATGGAAGGAAAGAGTACATTCACCTGGCACCAGCATCCAATAAAGGAGTAAGAAAGTAACCCAACCCATATTACCAACCTCTGTATCTATAACCACTGTAAACCCCATCAACCGCAACCCAGTACCTGCACCCAATCCTCAAAACCGTATCCCATCCCACAGCCCTGTGACCATGGAATAACAGCAAAGCCCACCCTGCCCAACTGACCTCTTGGAGCAGCGCCCAATCCTTCTTCCGGCACCCAAACTAGGAATAACAACATATACCAACCCCTACTATCAACCAATAGGGAAATACAGCCCCCCCAACCCCAACCAGCACTAAGGCGTAAGCCCGCGTACCATCCCCAGTACTGACCACTGGGGGAAACTGGGATGACATCCTACAGCACAGCCCCAGTGTGTAATACTACATACCCACCCCCAAGAACTGAAGATTGTAGGAAATCCAAGACCAAACCCCAGGACAGATACCAGGGGTAATACAGCATACCATCACCCACTACCACCACCCCCAGCAACACTGAATACCCCCCCACCTGCTAAGGACCTCAGGGAATAAGAACGCATACTAGCACCCATACACTGACCCCAGATATTAAACTTGTACAGCCCCCCTTTCAGCACTGGTATCAGGGGGAAGCCCAGTATACCATCCACCCCCAGACCTGCCCCCCCGTGTTAACTAGTTTAAACCATCCCACCGGGCTGACCCTTGGCACAGTAGCAGATCCCATCCCACCATACTGACACCCCGGAGTAGTAGAAAATACCTCCCCCCCACGCAAACCTAGTAAACCCCCCAACACTACTACCCTGGGCATACTAAAATACACCAGCCCCCCGCACTGACACCTAGAGCACCAGCCCAAACTATTACCCAAATAGACCGTTCACCATCCCACCGTTCCCGCACACAGGAGTAACAATGAAAACTGGCTTACAGAGTTCTGTAGCATATAGATTCATGAGATTCCCACTTCCAACCCGTCCCCCTGTAGTCTGGGCAAAAAAAAATAATTTTTGTTTGACATGGGATGGGGTCCCTTGGCACCCCCACAACCTGATCCACCCTATGGAGCCAAAAAACGAGGGCTCCCATGCCGTTTTTAGCATCCTCTGGGCTACCCGGAAGTGATGCGGCCGGTCTTCCGCATCACTTCCGGTTCAGCGATCCGGCCTCTCCAAAAGAAGAATCACTCCCAGGCACTGTCAGTGCCCAGGAGAGTGCCCAGGAGGCAGCAGCAGCAGCCCCCACTAACACCAACGAACCCCCCGGACAGCAGACCCCTCAGCCAGGGACCCACCCACGCGAGTCCCCGGCTTCAGGTGGGGCCTCCATACAGGCCCCCATACAACACACTGGGGGAGAAGAAAAAACCCCCCAATGGCCCCCACCGCCCCCCACCACTGTCCACCAATAGGTTCCCGTCAGCAGCAGGGGCTAAATCCAACCAGGGGAGCCCCCAGTCCTGCAGGCCTCACTCCCTCTGTTATCCCTAATCTCCCCCCCCCCAGCTGCCGCAACCCCCCCCTGACCCCTGCCCTAGGAGAGGAATTGTTTCCTGACCTACCCGACAGCACCCTGCAGGGCCCTAAGTCGGCCCCGGGCATGCAGGTGGGTGGGGGGGAGGGGGACCGGCACACCGCAGGCATGCCCTGCGAGGCCGCGGCCCTCCTACAGGACTGATGCACAGGAGGTTAATAAGTAACCTCCTTCACCATCCCCCCTTACTATGTCTAGCTACCCGGCTTCAAAGTAAAGCCGTTGACTCCTGAGCTGGGCCCACAGACCCTGAAAAAACAACTCCCTCACCCTACCTGCGTCTGTACAGAAAACTTTTCCTTTTCAAAAGAGGGCCCCTCACTATCATCCAGCCCTTTTAACATCTCCCATTCCTAATATCCTCCTACCCCACGTTGTATACTAGCCCAGCCCCCTCTAGCCACACTACCTTTTTTCTTAACCCCTTAAAAGCTCTGGGCTAGGCCTAGCACCTGGTCATGCAGGCCCTGCGCCTAATTCTTACGGCTACGTGCCTCTCTATAGTACTGTATATTACAAACAATTGCCATTGTAGTATAATACTAGTTTCACCCATTTTTATTCTTTGTTTCATATTTTAGTGATTGGGATTACATTTAAATAAAACAACGCATACCCTTTACCAAACATTCTGTAGAAAATAAAAAACAACCCACTTTTCTTCACATTCCGCTTTTCTGTTATCTGCTGTTGAGTGTCTAAGATCCTGTGGCTTTTAGGTTTGCTTCTGTGACAGATAAAATATTGCCTTTTCGGGGGTGAATAAGATTTGTGCAGAACAGTTTGCTCATTGCTAATGGATTATATAGGAAAGACAACCAGAAGTACAGTTTTTTTTTGTGCAGGAATTTCTAAAGATGCAATCAAGATAAAAGGTTTCTAAATACACCATACACAATTAAAGACCCTTCATTTCCTTTTATTTTTGCAGAATAGATGTTACAATTACTAAACCATACACTCAGATATACACATACTGCATATATCTATCTATCTATCTATCTATCTATCTATCTATCTATCTATCTATCTATCTATCTATCTATCTTTCTATCAGGAAAATTCCTCTATGAATTGAAAGTCAATGTAATTTAATTCCCACTTGCTGCAAACCAACACTGATGTTCTTCTGAACCCTATCCAAGTATTTTAAAAGACATGCTTAGTCTTTTGCAGTTAATGTTTTGATTTGTTGCATTTCAGTTTGGAGCCAGGAAAGAGTAATTTCCGGTAGCACAGCACATCATTTCAGGGTAGAAAATGCGGGCAATTTACTGTAACTGTCAGATACTATCCTTTTTCAAAGATCAGCTGATTGACTATTAAGGTCATCATAGAAAAGCCACCCGCATCATACATTAAACATTGTAATGTGGTGGCTCAGTTGAAACAGAGAGTTGGTCAGCTGTCCAGAGTCACAGCAGGGATATCCAGTGATCTGTCAAACAATGATTGATTCATGTAGACATGCTCCAATCTTATTCTGATTACTCTGAGCATCTTGCCTGGTGGCCATTTGCAGTGTTGACAGAGTTTAATCCTTGAAGACTTGATGCAGATTTAACACTTTCCTTTGATTTTAAATGTCACAATGGTGTAAAGGAATTCTACTCTGTGTCTTGTGAAGAATATGACGCTGCAATGCAAATAATTGATTACAAAATCAAACATGATATATCTATTTTTAATATGTTTACTCTTCAAACCTGTAGTGCTGGAGGGAGCCAGAGCCCATTGTTTCTGCAATGAGAGATAGACTTCCACTAAATATATGCTGTTTTAGTTGGTGAAAGCACAGTTGTTCTATGTGCATTATTCATATACTGAACTAGCGCCTGAAAAAATGACAAATACAGTTTATATGTAAATGAATGAAAATGTTTACATTTCTATCACACATTGCTAGCCTCTTTTGCTGGGTGTCTGATGTGAAATGAGTACATCAATGACAATTTAGCTTTACCATTTAAGAATATCTAAAACTTTTTTTATCTAATTTGCAGTAAGGGGGATTATAATAATGTATTTACCTTTATTTCCTATACTGCAAATTTAAAAGGAAATTAAAAGAAAACATCTTCTAATGGAGGAAAATTCACTGTTAGGCAGTTGTGATGGTCATGAGTTTTTCCATTCGAAGATTTATTTCCGATTTCTGTTCTGGTTGCACCTTTTGGATTTACCATAATTTTCCGTTCATTGACACTGGTGACCAGAACAATAGGAAAAAGTCTTCCTAACTGGGACAGCTATAACAATATAAACCTTATAGATGCTCCAAGCCCTCACCGCTCTATTTAAATATAAAAAGATTTGTCTTTCTTTAGCTCAACTATAAACAGAAGGAGAAGTAAAGGTTAGCATCTGGATAAGTACATAGATGTTCAGAATTTGGTTGTATCCAATAAAAGATGTGCAGAGGGCAAAGTCCTTATTACCATTCAGCTTAGATTATTATCTTTACTGACTTACTATGTGTGGAGATGGGAATCTTAGTAGAGGCAGCGCCAAATTTTCTTTTGTTTGGGCTGCTTCCCTGGTAACGTTTGATTTGACAGCGGGTGGAAGGCTACACAAGAAGGAGGAGTGATGTGGAAACCACAGATTTGTGTAATGGATGAAATAGAAATGGAGATTTGGAGAGGAGGTCCAGCATTCACTCCAGCAAGCACCACAGTAGTAGTGATACCACTAAATCTCACAGAGACAATGGGCCTGATTTATTAAAGTTCTTCAAGGCTGGAGAAGATACACTTTCATCAGTGAACCTGGATGATCCAGCAAACCTGGTAATTTGGTATTTTCTATGTATGGAAATGTTTAATACTGGACCAGATCCATTCCAGGTTTGGTGGATCACTAATTAAAGTGTATCCCTTCCAGCCTTGGAGAGCTTTAATAAATCAGGCTCTATCAGTCAGACCTCCAGTGCTTCTCATTGCACAGATTTATAGCTACAGAAACAAAAATACCTAGGCACAGACAAATGCCAGGAAATATACTGCTATTTTGGAGGAGCAATTCTGGGGTTTTCATATCAATGTACTGCTTTTTGCACAATTAATGGTTTTAGATGTTGCCTTTGATATAGCAAATCCTGACTTTTCGAGTTTAGGTATGATACTGCACTATTTGTACAGTCATTAGGCTCAACAATACAAATTATTAGTGATGGAATAACACCTTTAGAAGTTATCCAAAGAGTTCTGTAAAATACGCAAAAATAAAGAAGTGGCCCCATGGGATTGTCACCACAACATCACCTAATTTGTATATTTATTAAATTCAGTTTATAGTATATAGGAAAATTAAAAATGCTGGCTTTTTTCTTTTCTCTTTCAGGGTGAAGCCTGACTGGAGTTGCTGAGAAGAAGCTCAGAGGGGAAAGGGCTATGTTGTACAGAGTGAGAAACAGTTGATCATCTGATTATTAGTTATACAAAGTTTATGGTTTATGAGCTAAGTTAAATTTTAATTAAACCCTAATATAAAGCCATGGCCAAAAGATCCACACATGTTGTATTGTATTATTTTAGGTGTTGTTATGTATATTATGCTTTTTGGAGTTAGGTGATAGTGGGTGTGTACACTCCCATGTACCCATGTACCGTTTGAATCAGGAATACAAATCAACCAGTCTGCATTCATTTTCAAAAGCTGTGTACAAACAGTTACAATTTTACTTTTGTGTTATTATTCTTCCTTCTGGCACTGCATTACACTTCTGGAGCCAATTCTTTTACTGGAATTCTTGACCTTGGTTGGCTGTGCCATAGCATGTAAAACTGTCCAACACACTAAACCTGGTATAGCATATAGTACATGAGTTTAATTAAACCACATATTGCACTCCCATATTGCAGGAGCCCCGGATGAAAAAGAGGATGGTTCAAAATGAAGAAGAGTAAAAAATATGTTCTTTGCATTCAAATGTTACACTGCCATAGTTGGAACCAAGCTTGTACTGTCTCTCTCTCTCATTCCAATATATATATATATATATATATATATATAGTGAATATGTAGACATACCTCTTGATTTTGCCAACATTGCACAGCCAGCCATATCCCCCAACCCATCACAGCTTTTTATTGACAGAAGGAAATACCACTGCCAAAAATGCAGTATAGTGTATTTGTGACATAGATAGAAGCGAGCCTGGGTAAGAGTCACTGCCCATAGTCCTTGGAGCTCCGAGCATCTAATGATATTTAAAGAGGAAGTAAACCCAAAAACAACCTAAAAAAAGTACACTTACCTTCAATCCCGCAGAGCAGTTGATCTGTCTGGAGGGTTCTTCCATCGGGTCCCGCGTCGTCCTGCCATCCGTTTTTGGGCGGGCATGCTAGGTGCAGCCATCTTCTCTCTGTTCTTTTGGGTTCTTTTTCCTACATGCAAAATAATAATAATTATAGCTCAGAGCTGTAATTTACTATGGCTGTTTTCTATACAATTCCCAAAATTCAGCAAGGTGACTGAGTAGAGATCAGTGATACAGAGAACAACATGTATATGCATGAAACGATATTGACAAAATGCATACCATATAAATTTTAACATTTGTATCAGTTGCACATACAGTACATTGCTTATAGCTTTAAATGCTGAAAACTTTTCTCTGAGATTTTAACTTACTACTGAGCATTATCTATAATAAATTGCTATCCAGTGGGATGCCTAACATGTATTCTATTAATAAGTGTAAAGTTGATAGAACAATAAGTTTAAAGTAAGTATAACAATTCACACTTGTGCATCTAATAGCCATCCACATTATTGAAAGTGAAGGAACTGAGAATAGTAATGTAAGAAATGCCACTGACTTTACATATGGATTAAATCTCAGGTGGAGTTTAATAATCTTCAAAAAAGAGTTAACCCTGGGGCTAGAAGATACACTTAAATATCTAGGGTTTATTCATCATTGCCAGAATTGACTTGATTTTCAACTTTGTGATTGTGCTATCTCTTGAGACAAGATCAAAAATATAATTCTCTCTGTTCATACCCCCTTTTGACCAACCCTAAATTTAAATTCTTCTGATGTCAACAGAGATTTCGGAAGTTTTACAGACATGATGCTCAGGGCTGCCAATCTGAAAGTTTGACAACAATTCTTTTCTGATGTAGATTTCACCAAATCCACCATAATAAAATTATTGAAATCATTAATTAAAAGCATCATCCTAGAAGAGAGAAATACATATCTTACTTCACTTGATGTGTTAGAACAAAAGAATATTTCACACAAACTGTCATAACTTAGTGAAGCATGGAATTTGAAACTTTATATCAGTCCAAGATTACCTAAATGTAACTCAGTAAAGACTGTGTACAATGCTTTACAAGAGCAATTCAAGGACATTAGATCAAGTTAAAGAGGAACTAAACTGAAAAGTGCCTAAAACAAAAAAAAAATACACTTACCCTCAATCCCGCAGGGCAGTCTGATCCATCTGGAGGTGTCTTCCATCGGGTACCGCGTCGTCCCTGCATTCGTCCCCGAGTTGGCATGCTGGGCAGTGTCATTGTTGCCTCTTCTTCCTGGTTTTCTTCCTACGTCACCTGACCCAGGTGCGAGATCGGGTGATGTAGGTTGGAAAAAAAAGGCTCTTTCTGCCCATGCCCAAGATGCACCCAAGAGCCTGCCAGGATGTGTGACGTAGGTATCCCAGGAGGCTTTGCACTCTCATTTATTCTCGATCGCCTAGGCGATTGAAAATTAGGGGGCAGTGCTGCACCCTTTTTTTTTTTTTAAAAAAGGGTGTTACACTTAAAAAAAAACAAACAACAGAATTTTTACTTAACATAAAAAGGTTGTCTACCCTTTTATGTAAAGTGAAATTTCTGAGTTTGGGTACGCTTTAAGTTAAGAGAAGTAATGAGATTGGCACTGTAGTGTGCTGCTGGAACTATCTATAGTATCTATAAAAATATTAATGTTATCTTTTGTTGTCTGTATAGCCTGCATATGTTCACTTCTAGATGTCGCAAATTGAGTTAGATCCCTTGGACTTGATTTACTAAATGGGATTAGCCCTTTTTATGTAGCAAAATGATGACATATCATTCTTCAACTGATAATTCACTTAGTTAATGATTGAAATAAAACTCTTCTGACTTTTTTTCTATTTTGTTGAACATGATTGGGTATTCTTTGCAAAAATGTTTTTCGACACATTCACCAAGTCAGGTGTAATAATTTGTTTTGTTAAGTGAAGGACTTAAACTCAGTAAATCAACCCCTTGGAATGGACTGGGCAAAGGGCCTCATTTATGAAACCTGGAGAGGATAGACTACCATGGGAGATCCTGTATGATCCAACAAACCTGGAATGGATGTGGTCCAGGATTGAAAACATTTGCAAACCAATAGCAAATTAGTTTTAAGAAATCAGTTGAAGGTTTTCTTCATAAATCAGGCCCAATACTGGAGTCCTAGGGATTACCTTGGTGGACACATTTGAAATGATCTCTACAGACAGAACCGAAGCAAATAGACTAATCAAAAATTTAAAGGATGTACGTAAAGCCAAAAAATTTAGTTTTAGAACCCCTGTCAGGATTTTATTGCTTTCTGTGTTACTGCTGGAGAGTCTCCACTTCTATGTGTTCTGGTAAGACCTGTCACCGGGACTGAAAATGAAAATGCTAAATAAACCAGGACAGCTTTAAAATAGATAAATATTTTAATGAGGACACTTGTCCCTTACAACTGTCCAAAGTATAGCCTCCTAATTTGGAGAGATTTCCATTCACTTAGTGTTGTGTCAAAATTAAAAAAAAGGCTTGAGAGCATGGCTGATGAAGAAATAGCAGATTATGGTGGCTGTTGAGCTACTTTGACAGTTTGAGCTACCAAAATAAACAGCATATATAGATAGATAAACATAAAAAATGTTACCTCATGAAATAATATTACCACCCTGTCAAACTGAGCTTTTGGCATTGCTATCCATTTTAAAGAAGAAGAAGAATTAAAGATAAAAGGTCTCCCATGAGTCAAAAGTCTAATGCAATATAATGACCCTTTTAAAATGTTTAATTCACTAAAAGAATCCTTGAGAGTTTCTGCAAATGTCAACAAACATGCCAGTGCTAAACTTACATAATGCTGGAAAATGAATCTGTATCTAGAAAAGTTCACTTCGGCCAGTGATGGACATAGCCAACAGTGGGCCCCTGTATAGAACTGTCTTAGGCTGTGGGCTGAGGAGGGTCTGAGGTCTCATGCAATGACACACTTTGCACCTCTCTATGTCCACCCCTGACTTTAGCAATTATCGCTTCTGATTCATGTGGATTAACCATTGCCCTCTCTTCTTTCCAATAACATAGAGATGAAGGAATCTGCAGTTCTAAACAGTAGCTAAGAATGATGTACCTGAAAACAGTCAGTCATAGGTAAACACCAAATAAAAATAATATTTGTTATGATTTACATACACTGCTTTATAAAGCCATGTATGTGGCTATGACCATACTGCAATAACAAGACTGGAGGGAGGGACCGTTGGGGAGGTAGGCAGGACTGGGCGGGAAATTTAAAATAATGACGTTTTTTCAATGTACTGTTTTTACATTTAAAAATCCGCATGATTCATACTGCCAGGGGTTTAATCAATCAAGCCCAGTGTGTGCAAATTTGGAGGCTAAAGTTTAAACACCTCAGGAAGACAGCTTGGTGGTACACAGCCTTGGTCTGTTATACTAGGCCTTGGTTCCCACTAGACCGCACTTGGGTATGCAGTGAGATCCAAAGAGAAGCCTGACAGGCAAACATAAGTACCTGAATCAGTCTTGATATCAGCCATATACATGTAAGAAGTGTTGACGATGAATATTATACTGATTTAGTATTTATATAGAGCTGACATATTACACAGTGCTTTACAAAGTCCATAGTCATGTCACTAGCTGTCCCTCAGGGGCTTACAATCTAATGTCCCTAAACACATTAAAGGGGACCTAAACTCCACATTTTTACTTTACATAAAAGGCTTGACAACCCTTATATGTAAAGGAAAAATGTTTTTTTTTTTTAAGTGCAACACCCTCTCCTTTCTGTGCACCCCGGGAGGCTTTTGGTTGCTCCTTTAAAGAAACAGCCCTTTCGTCAATGGAGGAAAAAAATTGCTGGTAATCTTTTTTTCCCCATCTATGTCACCCGATCTCGGGCCTGCTCAGTGCGAGATTGGTGATGTAGGAAGAAGAACACGGAAGATGAGAGAAGAAGGTGTCGGTGCCTCTTCCTCTGCGCTGAGGCAAAGACGGATACTGGGACGATCTGAGACCGAAACCAAACGCAAATTCCAGAGTGCTAACCTTTGAGCCACCTTACTGCCCACAGTTGATGAATGTCTATGCCATTATTAAAACATTCCTCCACCCTCAAAATCCCCCTCTTCTTCTAACTATAAAAATGTAGAAAGCCACAAAAAGTGCTAGACAGAACTACAAATTCATTGGTAGGAAAATTCAGTTATGTGTATGTCAAACGTATATCTCACAGTTCAACTTAAAAGCAGAACAAAACCTGCAATTACTCACCTATCCTAATTTTGCCACAGGGTGCCACCAACTTCCTTCTTTCTTTCTGTATATCAATCTTTTAATGGTTTTTAACATACCAAAAGTACAACATATTTTAACAATGCTGTCCTGTTGGACGTGGAGCAATTTAACAACTAAACTGAATAAACAGTAGGACATACCATAAACAACAAAACAAAGTGTTACGAGCTATCAGTTCAGATCAAACCACAATTTTGGAAACAACCCCTACAAATACATTTAACCATTTATCGGGTCCTATTGGAAATTGAGCAGAACTGAGAAACACACTGGGGATGTTGGGATGAGAGGAGAGACTTTCGCTTTGGTATTGGTCTTGTTTGGAACTGAACTAATCCTTCTCTCCTTCTGGACGCGATCTTTGGCCATATTGATTGTTGACCATGCGCATGGGCAGCTCAGCAAAATTAGACAGCTGGGCGTTGATAAGACAGGTAAGAACAGTTATGGCAGAAAGGGACATCGCCTGTCTGTTTATTCAATAACCACCTGCCAGGGTCAAAAGGGGGACTTTAGCTCCACTTTAAAATTGAAAAATAATAATGTGTATATCTTACTGTAGCAAAGCAGCTGCACTGTTCTATTAAAAAAAAGTGCACAATGATAAAATGTCTGTTTTAATGGAGTTACATGAAGTACTCATGTAAAAAAAAGTGCACAATGATAAAATGTCTGTTTTAATCTAACCCTGGTGTTTTCTTGTGATTACATATAAAAGCTGTGCGTTGATATGGAAATATGTACAAATTGTTTGGAATTTGTAAAGATTAGCAAGGAAAATCTCTTCTCAAAATCCTGACTCAATTGTTTTGCAATATGCATATTTTGATAATATCTCATTTACAAACTATTTATTTTTCTCAGTCACACCCAAAAGAAAACATATTATAAGAATAGTGCCAGACAGAAGATTATATTGATCTGTATTGAGTATCGGTCATTATATGTGTTTATTACCATTTTGCTTGAATATTATTTAGATGATTGTAGGTTAAATTGCACAATATTGAGATTCAAGCTGTTAGCAGGTGATTGTACATGATGACAGTTTTATAAAAGCAGCATCTTTTTAGAGAGCAGAGAATAACTGTATGTGAACATTTAGGTCTAAATAATAATTTTCATTTTAGTCCAAATATATGTATACACATAAGCATATTCCTAATAGGGCATATGTGCAGCATGCGGTGCTTACATTTCAGGTGGAGAACACATATTGCAGAAGTCCCAAGCAGTATACCTTATATGTTCATAATTCAACTTACACGCATGTATTAATAGAAAAAAAAAATCTGCATTATTTTCTATTTAACTAAAGTTTTACCAGCAAGATAAAAATATTGGAAGTAAAATTTTCCCCATGAAACGTGAGTTTGCATCATCAGGATTTATACATATCATTGGTGTTCTATGAGGAGCACATTTTATGTATACGATGCAATATAAGCAAAAAGAGTTCCCGTATCAAACCTGTACCTAAATTCTCATTTCCTTATTTTCGATAAGCTTATGTGGCTCCGTGAGCTTAGGGAAACAGGTGTTAAGAATAAACCATAACACCAAAGATGAAATGTAAAAGAGGTCACATATTCACTTAAATTTGGTATGGAATATTAAGAAAAGAGATACAGACTCTGAATTTTTGACAGATAATTTGTGAACCGGATGCCTGTGGAAGCAGATAATTTCAACATACTGCAAGTCGGAATGCTCCAAAAATCTGTAGAAGTAAGCACTGGCATATTTCCATGTTTCTTTTAAAGCATGAAAAATAGAAGCAATGTTTCTAAAGCTTAAAAATGAAAAAGAAAACTCCCAAATGCAGCAGCTGAATCTGATAAGGTCATTGTTTCCTTATTTCACTGCCTAAGCAAACAGATGTGTTCAATGGAAAAAAGAAAGGAAGTTCTAAAATCTTAAACTTAGCAATCAGGTTAATTTGAGTTATTTAAAGGGAAATAACATCTAAAAATACAGCTGTCAAATCTTCATAAATGGACCTGAATGTGTGTATGCATGACACAGCTAAACTTATTAAACTTCCTGTAACTGTTGACATCCTCTGCATGTAACGGGGATACAGGGTCTGAACCGTCAAATTCAGATTTCCATTTGTATACAATAGACTCAAATTCCTTTAGTAAATACATAGTGACATAATGTCTTCCAAAACACTGAATTATAAGCAGATAAAAAAACGCCAAAATTATATATTCATTAGATGATCCTAAAATATACACCTGTCTTTACCATTAGGAGTCTATAAACTGTGCAGATTATTGATTTTGATACTTTACGGATAGGTATGTTTTATTGCAGAAGGAACATTGCCTGGCCCTTTCTGCAATCAAACCCTCCACGGCTGCAGATTTTTAAGTGAAACTTTATTTCCACTTTAAGTACTTTCAGTAAAGCTCGATAAAAGTACAAAACAAGGTATAAAGCCGAGCCGTTTACTACTTCCTCCCGTTTACTACTAAGACATTTACTACTTCCTCCCTTAAAAGTGTCAGAACATGCCATACCCCTACATTTCTAAGTAATAATTAGGTCAGAACTTCTTCTCATCTAATACTGAAACAAATTTGGAAACAAAGAGATATATATTATGTTTTGGAGTGCCAACAAGGCAGTTCAAGGTAGTTTCATTTACAGATGTAGAAGATCAATGTCAATTTGTTGATAGAACGTTTGATGATATAATCTTTTTTTCTGTACATCTCTGCTTTTTAATTAAAGAAATGATTAGGATTTTGATTTATGTGATCTAAGATATATTTGGAAATGGTAAGCTTAGAAATGTATATGAAGAGGCTATTTTATTTTTGAATGCTACGAGAACAATAGCCTGTGTTTTGTGGGTATATCGATAGCAAAAACTGCCCAAACCATTTCTTTCATTTGACAAAATTATGCAGATTAGATGGTCTGACAACTAATATGCTTACTTTATTTATTTACTGTTTGGTTAGGAAATAAAGGATCCTAGATTGTAAGCTCTTCGGGGCAGGGTCCTCTCCTCCTCCTGTGTCACTGTCTGTATCTGTCTGTCATTTGCAACCCCTATTTAATGTACAGCGCTGCGTAGTATGTTGGCGCTATATAAAATCCTGTTTATTATTATTAATAATAATAATAATAATAATAATAATAATAATATAGATAGCTTTTAGCTCCAGAGCATTCAAGTAAGTTGCTATGTTTTTGTTCCAAGATGTTTCCTTAAAAAAAAATACAGCACTGGATCAATGAGTGGGGGAGAGTTCCAGAAAGTCAGGCAGCAGAAGCTGCTTTTTATTCTTGCATGCTGCTGGGGGATCCAATTCAGTTGAAATGCAGCATTAAAATGTCTACTAGTAGAACCTTCTTTTAAATTTCAGAATATTAAAATGTAATAAGTAAATCAGTACAATAGCTATCTTTTTTTCCCTGTAAATAGATTGAATAATGTGATTATTTCCCAGTAGTATATACTGTATACTATACAAAAAATTAAATAAGCATGCGCATGCATTTGCTGTTATGGGAAATTTCAATGTCTCATTAAAATCTCTTTTTTTAATATTTGGTCACTCCTCACAGCTCTACAAAAGCAGAGTAAGCAGTTTAAGATGAGTTCAGTAAAGTGACCTAAATAGACTTTTGTTTTTTTTCCGACTGTTTAGCTTAACTATTTCAGCCATGAGTGAACACTTTATATAGAACATAGATACCCAATGCATTTTTGTTTTAAATTCTGACTTGTTTATTCTCTAGCTCGCCTAGTACTCATGTAAGTGGTCCTGGCCATCATCATAATAATCAATGTCTACTTTTGCAAGCAATGTCTCCAAGGAATTCAGGTCTGTTCAGTGCTGGTTAGACAAGACTGAACTGAAATAAAGATGCAGTCTGTTTGCTAGAACTCTGAACTCTGACTTCTTATCTGATACAGTCTCAGGAACATACTGACATATGTTACAAGATTCTCAGACATTTCATCTCTGCAAGCAATATGTTACCCAATTTAGGGCAACGTAACAGAAGACATGAACACATGAATAGAAGACATGAAGAATTGTTGGGGGTTCAGAGAACCCCCAACAATTCCAACTGCCTTGTCAAACCAATTTTCCTTTGTATCTAAATTCAAAGCAACAGACACAATGGGCCTAATTAATTAAAGCTCTCCAAGACTGTAAAGGATACACTTGCATCAGTGAAGCTGGGTGATCCAGCAAACCTGGAATTGATTTCTTAAATACATTTGATATTTGTTAGCAAATGTTGTCAATTCTGGACCAGATCCATTCCAGGTTTGCTGGATCATCCAGCTCATCTGCATTACTGTGCTTCGGGTGCCGATTCCAACCATACACAGACTCACCCCAGCCTCACCAGCTGTTTAATATTATTATTTCTCCTGGCAAACTAGAGGACACTACACCAAAGATGGGTTCCCCCGCCAATTTTTTAAAATCCAGGAGCACTGCCTTCCAGGACCTCAAATTTTTACATCTCCAACCAAGTCCACTTTTTTTGTACTCTCTTCCACCAGTCAATTCCTTGACTATACCACTGCCCTAAATGCACTCCCTTATCCACCCACCCCTTTTTTTTTCTTTTTTGCTCTGAACCAGTATATATACCTAGAGGGAGTAGAACTGAATAGCATCAAATCATAAAAAGATATGATTGGAGAAAAAAAGGTTAATATGGGATACCACTGGAAAAAATACATGCACTAATGTTTGGTAAAACTGCAATAAACCACTGAATATAGTGGTCAATAAGTAAGTATACATAATAATAAGTAAATGACTGCAGGCTGACTGCATGTTACTGAACTTTGTACCTTTGCCTTAGGTAAGTTTATATTAATATTAACAGAGGATGCATATGGACCATAAACAGCTATAGCAAGATAAAATCATCTTCTTGAAACGTGGAACTCCTTCCTAATCTGAACAGATAACATGAACTTTTTTTCCCAGGTGCATTATAATTCCTGATCATTGAGGTCCAGGAACAGATGCAAATACATTTATGTTCCTCTCTCTTTTATGTAGATCAACTATGTTTGTATGTAAGCTTGAAAAATTATTTAAAGAGTGCTTAAAAATAACACTACCATGTTTCTCATAATAACATTTTACATAGTGACATAAACTCCATATACCATGGAGTTCTGTGGTGCCTGAAAATACCAAGCCTTCCCAAGCTTGTGATGAAAATAGTCTCTAAATCCATGTCATAAAAATACTTTTATGGTACAGAAATATTTAGCATTTTTGTATAGGGATTAAGATGTAGAATTTATTTTAGTTGTTCCTATAATTAACTACAGTCACAAGTTAAGCTTCACGACTAAACACTTTCTAAAGCAATGCATCTTATACCATCATTTCAAAAAAACATTGGCAAATTTTAGAAATGTTTATTGGATGTATCTCAGATATTTACTGTCCATTTTGCTGCTTCTACCGCTAAATAACTGCGGTTCTAAACATTACACAGATGCTGACACAATTGCTTTGGTGAATGTGCCTGGCGTTCCCATTGATTACTGTAATCGGATGTTTTCCTGGATCTGGGCAATGGCTTCTTGGTGGGAAAACTGCTGGGAAAACAAACAATCTCTTGTGTAAATGTCACCAAGTGCTTGCCAGGGGTAACTGAATTTTTATGTATACTTTGAACTTGACCAGTGTCAATGAAATAAAAAATCATATTTCTTTTATATCCTAATGATGCATTCCTTTTTTGTAATGTTTGAATAATATGTGTTCAACTAGACACCATAAATACCTTCAAATATCATTTGCAGAAAACTGCATATCCCTAATGTCTGTGACTACAATTGATGCTCCAGTCAGAATGTCTTCATTTGTAGCCATACTGTTGTGCTGTAGGGAGTTGAAACTACTGAAAAGTAGGAGCACCCAGCGGGTTCAGGAGAAGGACTCTGTTTGGGGGGGCGCACCGGCCAGAGCCACGGACCATGCCTCCCATATCCATCGCAGGCTCAGGGTGGGTTGTGGCATCATGATGTCAATCTGGGGGAAGTTTCTTCCCCTTTGAGTGACGCACGACTCCCCACAGATGCGCGGTCCAGAGTTCGTAAATTTAGTTGTCCAAAAGGTTGGGGACCCCTGGCCTATAGGCAGGAAGCTGACATTGCAGCCTCTTTGTTCTCCACCGCTCAGACCGAAATAGTGAAAATGGACAATGGCCTCTAGACAGTTTGACTGCATAAACAAACCCTTTTTATATGTAGGAGAACTTTTTAAAATTATGTAAATATATTTATGATTTGTGCTTTTTGCACTTTACAATTCTGTGAGGACTGTGGCTTTAGATTTTCTTTAACTTAATAAATCATGCACAATAAAAACAAGTTAGATGTCACTGCACACCCATGAAAGGGCTAAATCAGATGATTTTATATATATATATATATATATATATATTTTTTTTTTTTTTTAATCAACCAAAGGGATCCCCTTTTCTACTGTATTTTGTGTTTTGAAAACAAGTCATAGTTATTAGCATAAAAAGATGATGTTTTAAAGATCTTACATTTCCATTGATAGATCTATCAATCTATATATTCTTTCTATAAATTTTATATATATATATATATATATATATATATATATATATATATATATATATGGTGCTTTGTCACACTCAATGTCCATTAGGTTGGGATTTACATCGAGAACTGGTACAAGATGGAACCTGGTACCCCACCGCATGCAGAGTGGTTCCATTTGTCAGCCCATAAATCATTATTGTATCCTAGTTTTTAGAAATTTAAATTTTTAAAAATTGGTTGACACTGCGTCACGTAAGAAACGATTTTGTAAATCATACCTTATATAGGATATTAAGTGCTCTTGAGCTGATAATGGATTTTTGAAGTTCACAAGCGGAGGTTGAGTACCTCCAATATTAGCTTGCATGTTTTTAGCATCTATAACCCCTATAATGACTGCATATTTACAAACAATTCCTGCACTTTATAACCACTGAACAGATGTAACATGGCAATTTTTAAACCAAAGATACTGTTTTCAAGGAATTATCATGTTTTTCTGATGTTGGCTGTCAACCTGATCAGACGGCTTCAGTACTTTCTTAGCATTGACCAAAACACATATGCAGGTCTGTAGTTCTAAATCCATTTGCTGCTTGTTTGCTTTAAGGCATTAGGGTAAAAATATGGAAGACAGAGAAAGCCAGTCAACTAGCATTTCAGAAGCAGGCCAACAATTACAGTCTACATATTACTCTCAGCAAATATTCTCTTTAAATAACCAGCATCTTCATGGGTATGGTCCAGTATAGATAAGGTGGTTAATATCCAGGTTTTAGAGGTCCCTTACTTGCTTAGCAATTGAAGTTTAAACATTTAGTGATCCCTATGCAGAGTTTATAAATCTAGAGGAACTGTGGCTCTCCCAGAGGACATCATGGAAGAATTTTCTAAACATCATGGATATCAGCTCAGCTACTCTTTATGTCTTAGGGGCTTATTATGTCTGCTCCAGAACTTCCACTGTATTGGCTGCAGGGAAAACATTTCTAGTGACAGCAATGTGGATTGTTGCCAAAAAAAGAAATGGTAGACAATGCAGTATATATAGAAACTGTAGCAAATTGAAAAATCTCCTTAGAGAGTGAAATGTCTCACAGATACATGGGAAACAAAGACAGATATTGTAGCTTACAGGTAAAATACACACCTTTTCTACTTTTAGCCTGTAGACAGAGACACTTATTTTCATGTGCATACTTTGTGAATTTTTCATTTGGGTAGCTGGACAAGCAAAGCACTAGATATATGTCAGATTTCCAGTGGAAGACAGTTAGCATGGCCATATATGAGCCATTCTCAGCTCCAGCATCATTTGTGATAATAAGGCTTGGATCAGTTTATAGTTTCTGTAGTGTGAAGCTCCAATTATTGCACACAGGTTTCCAATTTCTAAAATGCTCCTTGTCATGAGAGATGATTATTCCCTTTTCAGTGGGGAATAGGGAATGAAATGTTATATTTAATATTTGTGTCTCACTTTTTCATTTTTTGATTTGAGATACATATAATATTGTAAAATGGTCACCACTTGTCATACTCAACAAGAACCTTAGGATACATTAATGTCATATGTGAAATGAAATAGACAATTAGTTTGAAAATTAGGTGTTTGTAGTCCAAATTTGAAGAGCAGTTAAAGGTGACAAAGCTAATCCTTCAATAGTGGTAGTCAGATAGTTCTGAGTCAATTTCAGATTGGATTAGTACTATTCTGACCTCAGATCAAAATTCAGTATTTGAGCAGTCGACATTCTGATCCAACATATGAAATTTTTCATATGTGCTCTTTTTTATCTGCTGTCATTATCTGGAGGCAAGATTGGCTAAGCTGTACTATACCTGTTATTGACATGTGTACTATGACTCATAAACCAATCCAACCAGGTTCAATAAAACTTTTTCCATTGTGCTTACCTCTGTCCTCCAGTAACCCTTCAATACAGTACGGTGAGTAAGCATTGTGAACCAAAATTAAGAAGATTGTTCCAGAAGCATTATCGAAAAATACGTTAGAAAAAAAGAAAATTAATGTCACCACATGTACGTACTGATTAGCTATATGATACTCTAATTTTGGTTTTGGGTATAGATATGCTTTAAATCTCTCCTTTTTGAAACCCCAGATTTTAAACCCTATACCACCATCCCCTCCAGCATACCCCTAATCCATCCTACACACATTTCCTCATTAACTGGTGACGTAAGATTTGGCACAGATATGTGCAGTTAGGTCTCTTGCCAGTGACATTTCTGGGTGCAGGTGAGTGGTAACCCATTGCAGGAGATTTGTTCATGTTAGACAATTGTGATGCTCCCTTTGCATTCATGTCAACAGCTGGATAGCCAATAGGAAGTATCCACATGATACAGGTAGTGATGTGAATACCCTAAAAAGGACCTTGCCTCCTGTAACCAGAAAAAAAAATGACAGCTCAGACCTAGAGGGTAACATGACTGTGGCTTTAAATAAGTTTGTAGGGCATTTAGTTATTTTTTTTTTTTAATTAGACATCAG
Source organism: Pyxicephalus adspersus (assembly GCF_032062135.1). Classification (NCBI taxonomy): domain Eukaryota; kingdom Metazoa; phylum Chordata; class Amphibia; order Anura; family Pyxicephalidae; genus Pyxicephalus; species Pyxicephalus adspersus. The sequence goes on along the minus strand of NC_092863.1, from coordinate 42,323,889 downwards.
TTTGAAGGGAGTTGAGGCAAGGTGTGGATGGAACTGAGATCATCTTTAGGTGTTAGATTTAGCTTTAGTGCTATAGTAAGGTTAAGGGTAAAGTGTTTAGATTAGGGTCAGAGAGAGAGATTAGACATTAGGGCTATTTCGATCTGAACCTTTGCCAGCCAAACAACTGCTATGCTCCCAGGAGCAACAACCTGCAACACAGGTCAATGCTTTGACCTTGCATTCGCACTGTTTTGTTTTCTCTAAAGGAGGAAAAGCAAATATGCAGCCAGAAGCAATATGTTGTGTCCGGGAACTGCAATGAATCCCTGCTGCAAATGTATGAACCTAATGGTTGAATGGGAGCAGTTGGGGCACTGTGGTTGTCTGAAATTAGCCTAGGGCATTATTTTATGGTTTGGGCTTTAGAACTTAGTTGAGGGGAGTTTTCAGTATTAGAGACCCAATTTAAATTAGGTTTCATGTGGAGAACAGGTTATATGGAACCATAAAAAATTACAAAGGCAGAATGCCTTCTGTTGCTCAGTTGTTAGCTTTGAAGTGCTAGGTCCCAGGTTTGAATTTTGACCAGCACTCTATAATTTGTGAAATATGTTGGCACCATATAAATACAAAGTATTTATGGTTTAGGAAACAGTGAGCAAAAGACGGAATGAGAAACTGAAAATTCGAAAAGTAAGAGTGTTTAAGTAATATATACATTTTACAGAGCAAAAAGCTCACATCTAAACCATTATCTCCATCAACAAGCAGCTATCATTAAGTGTTTTCTCTGTATTACATTCTGCAATTTCTATTGCTATCTTGTTCAGAGCAGGTGCGCAAGGCCAGGCATGAGGCTGCTTGCATGGCTCTTATTTTTAACACCCTGCTCTCAGGCAGTGACAAGCCATCGCTAAGTGAGGTAATAGCCAATTGATTTTGTTCCGTTTTTTGCAGTAGGCAGTAATAAATCATGCTGCTTGTCAGAGGGGTGTTTTCATGTTTGCTGTAAGAGTGTGCCAACAATTATTCGACAGAAAGCTCTTGTGGCCCCCCTCTTGAGAGCAGAGCTGCTGCCTGAATTAGTATCTCCTTGACCAAAATGAAGCAGCTGTGGCACATGCTCTAACTTGATTCTTTTTGTGTGGGTGGGAGGACTATGAATTGGAAAGACATGCGATTGATGGATTCACACACTAGGCCTCACAGTTTAACAAAGCCACACAGACTAAAAGGAATGTCAAGAGAATAACATGTAGAACAAAGACAAGCCAGGGATGATATATACATTCCATCTAACCATGTACTACTTTGAAATTGGGGTTAAATGCGTGTGCTGTAAAATGTATGCCTGTAAAACATCTTGGCTTTCAAGCACTGGGTGTCTTAAACATCCATATTAATGTGCTTGATTCAGCCGGTACGGCTTAACGCTCAATAAACAGCTCTGTGATTATTTTTTTTAAATTTGCACTTTTGTTTGTATCCCATTAAACTTTTTTGCAAACAGGATAAGTAGTCGTTTCCTCATAAAAAAGGGTGTTTAGGTATAAATCTTTTACATATTATGATGTGAATTACCTTATCTTCTTTGGAGCACAGTCAAATCTGATTTTAAGGTAAAGGGCTAAAACCACAGAAGAATAACGGGTTGTATTACCTGCTGAATGGATTTATATTTCTTTTTACCTTAGGTTTGAGATTTAAACAGCTCTAATTTTTTTATTAATAGCCAGTATTTCTTTAGCGCCAACATATTACGCAGTGCTGTACAAAGTCCGTAGTCATGTCACTAACTGTCCTGGAAAGGTACTCACAATCTAATGTACCTAAATGACTTTAACACAGTCTAAAGTGAATTTTGGGGGGAATCCAATAACCTAACTGTGCGTTTTTGGAATGTGGGAGGACACCTTAGTACCCGGAGAAAGCCCACTCAAACATAGGAGAACCTGCAAACTCATTAGAACTTGGGACTTAGCGCTGCAAAAGCCTGAGTGCTAATCTCTAAACCACCATGCTCTACTACATAATTCGGAACTGGCAGATAAGTGGACTCCATCTTTCCTCCTTGATTGTCCTTTATTACTTATAGGCCGCTAACCTGTCATGGTGAAGGGATAAACAGCACACCCATGAGCTCATCTTTTTATCTCTATCCACATGCTCATTGCATTACAGCACAAAGCTTGGTTCCTTGTGCTTCCTTTCTATACTGTAAAGTAACCCACAAAAGGCTACATTGCTTTTTAAAGTTTTTAAACAATGCATGAAAATGAAAAATACATGAATACAGATCAACAATCTTGTTTGCCTTTTATATTTGCCTGGAGTTTAACAAATGCTTAATACAATGAATACTGTATAGTGAAGTATCTGTAATAACCAGTTGCAACTGAACTTTACAGCGAATTGCGTAAGTCTGGGCTTCCTCTTTTGTCAAGGAGGGTGTTCTCAAAACACTTATGGAAAGATGGTGGGCATTGGATAATGTACAACACTTATTTAAGCTGGCAACATAGGACAACAATCAGAATAAGGAGTTGTGCTGTGTGACTGTCAAGCACAAGCACAGGGGGAAACCATTTGTTTTGTTGGAGCATTGAAGAACAGATGGTCCCCCAAGGTGCTTAGGGTATGAATCTAAAACACTCTAACATATAAAATACTGCTGGTTTCTCCGTATCAAAGCCGAACCTTTGAGAAGAATACTTTACGTTCTTCTATAGTTATTCTAATACGTATTGTTGAAGGAAGGACAGAAAACAGCTAGGGTTTTGTGCAGCAAAATCAAGATTGTATTGTGAATAAATAAATACCAACTTTCATATGTTTTAAACATATAGTGCTTGCTTAGCCATTCCCAATATAAAGTCATGGGATTTTTGACCAATTGACTAGACATAGTGAACTCTGATCAAGTAATAGCGCAAAACACGTATCCCAACGCGTTTCATTGGTAGGCTTCCTCAGTATAGCAAAGATACAATGCAATTCTAATATGTAGTTTGTAAGTCTTTTATGTGCCATATTAGCATGCTCCACCGTGTTTTTTCTTTTGTATCAAAGTTAAATGAGTTCTTGTATCTCATTATTAGGGATATTAAGGTATAATAATTGGTGTAAACTGTACATTGATCCCCTGCCTGCTATCCTGCAAGGTTTTCATTTTATTACACAATATCCCAATGCATACGGTATTTATATGGGGCTTTTTTTGCATGTGTGTTTGGAAGGGTTTAGGGGATTCTTTGTTATTTTAATAGAGAGCACTATCTATGATAATTTGAATAATTCTGTCTATGTGTTATGTGGCAATTGGAAAAAAAACAATGTGTGTTTTTCCCATATTTCTGCTTTTTAATGATCTACTTCTTTATGTCCAATAAACAAAGGAGAACAAGAAGAGACAATTGCCCTTTTCTGCTAATATTATGTGTCTGCCACTAGCTGAAAATTGAATGCTTCATGGTTGGATCCTCTGAAAGTGGGAGTGATTACTGATAACCTTAATCACAAGAGGAGGATGGTGTTTTGTGCCAAGTAATAGTACAGTAAAAGCCACAATGGTATGGGATGCCTTTAAGGCGTCTGTAAGAGGAGATTTAATAGCTATGATTTCTGAGTTTAAGCAGCTGCATACCGAGATAGAACAAAAGCCGAACTATGTGCCTATAACATCAAATGAAAATATTATCGTTTTCTAAATTAAGACAATTTAAGACAGTGTTTATAGCTAAAACTGCTCATCTCTAGTGAAGGGTAATAATTATTTAATGCATTAACATTGAAAAATATTTCTGCCAAACAATTCCACACCATTTAGAAACCGATTAAGGTTATGTATTAACCTCAGCAATATCAATAGCAGACACAGGGGCCCTGATTTTTTAAAGCTATCTAAGACAGGAGACTATTATGGGAGAACCTGGGTCATCCAGCAAACCTTAAAAAGATCTATTCCAGGATTCTAAACATTTGCCAACTAATAGTAAATACTTTCCATGTTTGCTGGATTACCTAATTTTTCCAATGATAGTCTATCTGACCACCTTAAGGAAGCTTTAATAAATCAGGCTATTAGCCTCCTTATAAAAAAATTAAATATTATTAGCCTCCTACTAAAAATGCATTTGGTACTGGAGAATGTTTTTTGGTCTGTGATCAACTATGATTCAATGAGTAAAGCTTTTGAGTTGAACTGCTAGGCCTCAATGATGGGGGATGGCTATTTTTTTTTTTTCGTAGTGGGTTACAAAACATGAATTGCAATAAATCAACACATCTTTTACTATAATCTACTAGATAAAGTGGCTCTTAACAAACGTTGACTATAACTGCACAGAGCCCTGATTTGGTAAAGTTCTCCAAGACTTGACTATTATGGAAGAACCTGTAATGTATCTGTTGCAGGATTGAAAACATTTGCTGAATAATAGCAAATGATTTTTGAGATATTTTTCCAGATTTGCTGGATCACCCAGTTTCACCCATGATAGTCTATCTTCTCCAGTCTTGCAAAGCTTTAATAAATCAGGCCCATTGTGTACGTTTTTTTTCTCCCTCAAAAAGAAGGTCCACCTTGAAGTATTAAGCTTATTAAAATCTCTCATAGAGCATTAAAAAAATCTTGCATTAAACAAGTTGTGAATGCCAGAAGCAAAGGATAGCTTTATTAGTATATCTACATTACTGGTTACCTTACTATGTGTAAGATAAGCAGAGAGAAGACACACTAATGTTACCTTGCCTAGGCTAACCTGCTGGTAGTCTGGAAGTAAGGTAAGGTAGAGGGAGGTGGAGGTGAAAGGCTCATCAGTAAGGATTAAAATGTTATCCAGTTTAACAGACAGTACATGGAATCAATGATGATATCTTGCTCATACATTTTGCTTTATTAATTAATAGACCCAGTAGGAAACAATTATACAATTACAATATGTTTCTGTGCAGGATGATTATATCTATGATTGTAAATTGTCAAACATCACATCAGAGGTTTTTATATTTCACCTAAGATTCGCCATAAATTTGCATACTTTTACATTTGATTCAACTAGAAAATGTGTGAATCAGTTTACTTGAGACATACATTTTTTTATTTTTGTTTTCAGACACCTGGTCTACAGAACATTCGTCATTTGACATATTAACGAGATAGTGACATTTTAAATCTTTCTGGCAGATACAGAAAATCATATCTTGCTGCAAGTTAAAATGTAAAATTAATTTTTACTTTTAAATTTAAAAAATTGAAATTTTTAGAAATGTTTTTTTTTCTTTAAAAAACAAAACTGGAGTTATCCTTTATATATTGGTTACATGCACTCGCTTGAAATAGTGAGCTCCTCTAAATGCTATATACAAGGATAAGAATAACCCACAGTATATAGAAATGTATGAAAGATATCTGAGTTGCAAGGCATTTGAAAGAATTTAATCATCGGCTTTCAGATTTAGGATGGAAAGTGCTCAAGGAAATTGATTGCTTTTAGAAAAGTGGTTTAAAACAACTTATTTCAGCAAGCCTATTGGATTTTAACTCTAAAATTTTAAAAACCTAAAGGCTTGAATGGGTAAAGTTCAATCAAACAAAAATGTGAAACCTGGGCAGTGGAAATAAATAAAAAAGCATCATCCGCTATGATACTCTGATCTCCAATGCTGTCCCCTGCAAACCAGAGATACAGTATCACTAGTCTTCTGTATTAAACAATGACCAGTAAAATTCAACCCACTTCCTGTGAGCTCAGGTGTCAAAACTCCACCACATCCTGGACACAGAAGAAATGCTGCGGAAAGTGGCATCATACCATTACATGGTGCTTTGCAGCATTTAGGATTCAAACGCTATCATAGTCAAAATACCTTTGAAGCCCCATATCAGATTTAGGATCCCTGGGAAAAAAAGCATTTATCTAAATTTTAGGGTCCAAAATGGATGTTGGAAGGGGCTGGAAGGGGTGTTTGGCCCTCTCAACTTGAGGACCGTTATCCAGCTGTCGATTCTGAGGAAGGCAAAACCCCTTATAAAGCATGGTCCATAAAAATCTCTTCCACCAGGTTCTGGAGCCCCTAAACCAAATAGACACTTTCTGAGGGTGATGGGCACAAATGTTATTAAAGCATATCCTTTTTTGTGCTGTTTCCCTGAATTTTCGCAATCCCCTCCCCACACATCACTGTTTATCTCAAGTGCTGTCCAGTGCAGACTTCTTTGGGTGTGCCTCCATTTTCGGCACACATCCTTTCAGAAATCTATGGAGCTGTATTCCACGGTCATTATCACAACATGAATGAAGGAAGAATGCTGGTTTAGGTCAGTAGAAAAGGGATAAAAAGATAAGTGCATATTATTTTAAAGTTCTTTTACCATGGAAATAAGGTCCACAATAAATCCAAACTAGAGTTTGAGTTCAACATTTTTCATGACTTTTGTGAATGACATTAGAGCAAAGCATTAAAAGACATTAGCAGTTTTGAAGAGGATAGAAGTTTTATTTCCTTTATGACACTAAAGAACATTTACTACATACTTTTTGGACATGACAAGGCTTTTCTCACAATATAACAGAGAGTATTTAGGTTTAGTGGCTTTTAAAATTAGCAATAAAAGTCAAACAAAAGTTTTTTGTGCAACAAGCACTACATATTTCCCTTTAGAATGAGCCAAAATTACAGCAAAAATGTTTCTAGTGTCAGTCACTCTTTTCACACCTTTCTGCTGAGATTATGGTGATTTTACAATTGTTCGCCCTAAGCAAACTGGCAAATACTCAAATAATCATATTTACTTGCAAATCTTCCAAGCAATCATAATGTGGATTATACAACAGGATGTTAATCTGACCATGATTCATTCCATGTTCATTTCTCACAGCACCAATCCAACATGTTAGTATCATCCATTCAGGAAAGGGAAAACATAAAAGAAAATGTTTATATACGAGCAAGGTCAATGTCTGTGCATCTTCACCATATTAAAAGACACACTCCTTTATTACCTTGCTTTCTGGCATATGGCTAGGATTAAAATAAATCAAGTACTACAATTTCAAATACCTTTGAACAAGTTAATATTAATAAGGACAACATTTTTAAATGTACAGCTTTCATCAAACTAATACTTGGTGGTTTTGTCACAAAGTCCTTGTTCAGCATTGTATCCCCATTTTCTAAAACTATTACTGAATTGTCACCCTGTCCAATATAGACCACAGTCCAATATAACATTCTCCAAACATTTGATGCAAATCATTTTTTTAAAACACATACCCCAGGAAGATTTAGATGACGTGAATGAGATTTGGACCTGGTTTATTAAAGTTCTCCAAAACTGCAGACGATAAATGATCCTAGGTGAACCTGGTGATCCAGTAAACCAGGAACAGGTCTGGCCCAGGAATAAAATCATTTGCCAATTTACAGCAAATTTATTTTAAGAAATTATTCTGGGTTTGTTGGATTATCCAGGTTTTCCCATGGCAGTCTATCTTCAGTGGTCTTGGAGAGCTTTAATAAATCAAGCCCATTCACTACTTTTTTTTCTAAATATCCCTATAACATGCAATTTAACACATAATAAACAGACAAGGTCCACTTTTGTCACCATATAAGGCCATAAACCTGGCCTAAGAAATGCTTTAATCATTGAATGCTTGTAGAGAAGACGTGTCTGTGAAGAAGCAGCAAAATTTTAAAATGCAGCAAGGTGAAAAGGTTAAAATAAAGTATTGCTTTAGTAAACTAAGGAGTCTATATATAAAGCATTGAATCAGATATTCACCATTCTCTGGTGGAAAATCAATCATTACCATCGGAAAACAAAAAACATACACATGACAGATTCTCCTCCAAAGAAAGTCAGATTCACTGCTTTTTCAATATAACTATATATGTCATTTATTTGGACTCTGTATTTCAGTACAATAATTTCTCTAAACAACTTCAGCTTCACCTCTCTTCCTACTATGTGCAGTTTGCTCTTCAATATCTTTTAATGGCATAACTGACTTCATTTCTTTAAAGTAATTTTGTCTGCCTTTTTTTGGCTCTTGGTATATATATATGTATCATCAATAATAATTTTAACTGCGTTTATATAATTTTTTTTTAAACTTCAGTCTTGGATACAATCTTAATATTTATTTGTAAAATTTCACTTGCATATGGATTCCTATACAATAAATATATAAACAATGCACACTGTACACTCATTGTTCTAAAACATAATCATACTAATGATCCATTAACATTGTGTAATTTTACATTCTTTTACGCGTTTCGCCACCTGGCTTCATCAGAAGGATGTTTTATCACGATTACATATTCATTCTAATACACATTTGACAATATCTTTATTTATATAGTGTCAAAATATTACGCAATGCTGTACAATAAATAGGGATTGCAAATGACAGACAGATACAAACAATGAGGAGAAGACCTTGTCCTAATGAGCTTACTATTTAGGAGGTGGAGAAGTGATATTTTTTACTATGCTCTTTTTTTTGTGTGCATAGCCTTCAGCTTTATAAGGAGGTTCATGACTTCCATACTATCAACTCTCCAGATGTTCAGACACTGGATGAACTTGTGACTAAGTAAAGCCTTTGGAAATCCCAGGTGGAGCCCATTTCTAATAACCTGTCAGGCTATAGCCAGGCATTATCCTTCTGGATACTCAGCATCAAGGACACTTGCAAACTGTTCATTAACAGCTTTACTACACTAGAGTGCAACTTTATTAATCGGAGACTGATATACCAGAATGAACCAGTAACAGGCTTTTTAAATGTAAGCAAACCTTCAATAAGCAATTCTAATGAAAACATGGAAATGGAGGGCAACTAATTTGGAATTTGGAGGGCACTTGGGAGGGCACGTCATAAAAAAGCAGTGCTAAACCAAAGGTTAAAAGCCATATATTAAACCAATCAACTTTTTTTCCTTTTTCCACTGGTATTTGCAACTAATATTCCTTCCTCATACTTACGATGATCTAGACAATTTATTAGGTCAAAAACAAAATAAGGACTACAATTTAAACACTGATAACACAATGAGGATTTCAAAATGTACGGCCTTGTATAAAAAATATTTCTGTTGGACTACAGCAATAATACATGACTAGAGAAGTTCAGACACGCAGGTCTTCACTATTCATCTCCCCAACTTATCCAACTGACCACAATAATGACACCCACATCATGGTTCAAAATGGCCAGATGCCCCTTTATTGCACAAAACCATTAAATTTAGGAACAATGTTGTTAGCTTCTTTAATACCATCATAATAATAATAGCATTAACCATAACAATAATAACATAACATACAACAACATTCTTATCTAACCTCTCTCAGGATGCATGTCCTCAAAGGCCTATCCACTATTACCTTGGGATCTGCGTCACACTGATATGTTTGTTCCCAGCTGCATAACCACCTCTTCGAGAACAGTATCTGCTACCAGCAGACTATTCCATTACCACCAATCCAGGTCTACTCAATGTTAAATAAGCCACACAGGAAGTCCCATACCAAAGATGGTTCCCTCACCACTACATACCGTTGCCAATTTACTGCCCTCGAAGACCTCAAACCACCACCCAAGAAACCAGGTTACAAGGTGGGAGGGTGGGAACCTTTTTACAACTTGCATACCCCATACAAACAATGTTACATTTAAAGTGCCAATACAGGACAGGTCTCATTAGAACATATCTAAACCCAAAAGCGAATATGTAAAATATTGCAGCCTATCACCCCTAAAATGTGACTGAATTGTTTTCTTTTAGCCCTTTTCCCTGGTAATCCTGCAAATAATACAATTCAAGTCATGTCTCTACTTAGTGAATTCAGTTCATGTTTATATTTTTTTACACTATATACAGTATTATATATATATATATATATATATATATATATATATATATATATATATATAAATGTATTATATATATATTTATATACATATATATATATACACTGTAATCTGAAAAATGAAAACTGATGCAGCCACTATATCCAAGGACTAAAAATCCTTGGATAACCTCTCATGTTTGCCAAGCTGAATATATAGTTTCACCCTTTTTTACATCACAGTTTTCTGTAACCAATTTCTGTAAAAATAGTTTAATTCAGTCCCTACTTAACAATACTGAAAGAAAAAAAAATTACCTTGATCCATTTCTAAATTTACCATAAAAAACTGGCAGTACTAATAAACATATTTCAACAATTTTAGGATTTCAGGTTTATTTTTAGAATTTTTTTAAAAAGAACACTTAGAATTCTATTTAAAGTATTTACACAACAGATGCCTGACATACTAGTCTTTGATTTCAAAGCTATGAATTTGTAGCATCGTAAAAAATTTGGTACCACCTCTACTGTACTATGTTTAGTCATTTATTACTGAGCCAATATATATATAAAGGGGAGCTAAACTCCCCTAGAAATAAAAAACTGTTACCAGGCAGGTCCTTTAATCCAGAAGGGATAGGTGATGTCCTTTAGCGGAGGAATTTCAATTTTTTTAAATACAGTAAACAGAAAGTGATTTACTAACGGAGGATCTACTTATAGCATGCAGTACATACAATTGCCAAGCCTGATGAATTATTAGAGAAAAAGAGAAGACAAAAGACGGATTCAAAGCTGGTTGCTGGCATCCCGTTGTCTCCACTTGCCACCAACGGTTTTGGAAATCCCCCCCTTGCTGAAGCATACCATATTTGGAAGTGACTCCCCCAAAATATTTAAGGTTTCCTTCTCGAACCCTGCTATTCCAAGTTAAATTCCCTACCAATCACTATATACCGGTAATTCTGCTACGTAATCATAAGATGAGAATAAACTAGTACCATTGAACCTACCACTAAAAAGCATGGAGGATACTGTGTACTATCTTAAATACTATAAATCCAATTTATAACGGTTACTGAAATTACTGTTACTTTTTAATTGAGGCCACTACCCAAGCCACATAAATCTAGCTAATTCATATGGTGACTCTTACAATATACCAACTGCGATTCCTCAGACCATTCCATGTGATTCGCAACCATCCAGGGAACAACTAAGTCTCTGAATCCCCTGAAGAAGCCTTAGAGCGAGACACGTAGGGAAATGAGACAAGATGTATAAATATTGAAATTGATCATATGTGAAATGTGTACTTTGATCTGTGAGTTACCCTTTTATCATAGGAACACTATGTCTAGCTAAGGATCTTATTAAGGTCCTTTCCTGTGATTTTATTAAAGAATCTTTTATTATTATTGCCAAAAAAGCCGTCTTTGGTCTGCTCTCTTTCTCTTTTTAAATACTTATTCCATTGTGGGTGCATCACCTTCGTTCTTCTCATTTTCCTGGTTTTGTTCTTCAGACATCTTGATTGGACAGGCCATGGAAAAGTACCTCTCGCACAGGCGTGTGGGAGTTCATTCAGTCCTGGTAGCTCCAGGGGAAGTTGAGATGCACCGGTATGTTGGCTTCCTATGCAGAGCATGCATGCAATTTTTGACAGAAGAGAACAGTGTTCAGGCTGGTAAGTTTGCTTATTGCAGAAGGGGCATTGCCTACCCCTTTCCGTAATAGATCTCAGCCTGAGCATGCTTTAGTTCCACTTTCATGAAGCTTTGAAATATCTGCTATGGTATGTCATATCTTTTAAACTAATAGGTAGATGCCACATGGACTTCATAATTAGTTCTAATGCTACCATTTTGTGTGAGTCATTAACTGGTATTAACACTGTAAAGCATTGTATGAACCCCCCCCCCCATGATTTCCAAAACCAATCTTTTATGTATCCAAACCTACTTTTAGATATAGATCTAAAAACTAAACTATCCAAAAACATATTCCCACTTCTAATATAGGGTATCATGGAAGAACCTGGTGATCCAGCAAATTTGGAATACATTTTCTTAAAATCCTAAAATAGTATTGGTTGGCAAATGTTTTCAATCCTGAAGCCGATCCCTTCCATGTTTCAGGCTTCCAGTCTTGGAAAGCTTTAATAAATCAGGCCAAATGTTTTTTTCTTTCTTGCACATAATGTATACTTCTCAAGTAAATTTGCCTTGCAGAATATTTCACTACACTCATTTGGTAAATCAACTCTACTATATAGTTTCATTGGGCATACAGTTTTTTATGATCTGTTACAAAGCTTTTTACCTAAAGATCCTGCTAGTTGGAGCACTTTCTATGGCAGGCATCTCTCAAGTCTATGAGATAGTTAAAAAAACAGCCAATGGAACCAAATTGCATAAAGGAATTCAGTATCTCAAGAAAACTGCCATTTCATGCTAATAATGTAAATAATTATTGTAAAATTGGTGCGGTGGTCAACAAATGTCCTTGGTCCAGGACAAGTATTTCTTTTGAGTTCACATGCTGTATGCTTGCTTCAGGTTAGTATATCTGAAAGTCCTGAGACAGCCAGGTAGTTAGGTTTTGAGGGGGTCAGCTATAGAAACCTCCATATTTTTCGTACAGGTCTGCTTTCAAGTAATACTAAATGTATCACAAGCAAAAGAATGACTGCTTGAAAATAAAACCAGCGTTTTAACATTAAGTTTTAACAGAACGCACTATATCATTATGCCTTATAATAAATTCATGTCATTCCTATTATTGTGCATTAAAATGCAATACAATAAAAATACAACTATTTAGCTTTTCCAACAGGAAATAATAGTTGCCGTTTGTAAAAATATCAAAACATAAATGAGCAGTTAATAAACACTTTAAGCACCTCTTATAATAAGTCATGGTGAATTTTTTCCACGTTGTCATTTCAGCTGCATTTTAATTAGGCTGGATATGCTTTATAGATGCAATTCACAGCCTATGTAATCTAACATTTCTGCCTGTAGTACATTTGATTTCTTTTATCCTGGAGCTCTTATTACAATAGACAAAGAGTGGGATCATTCACAGCTCATTTCATTTGAATATTTGGTTTAAAAGCCTTTAAAATGGCTGCCTATCATTTCCACATTGCTAAATACAGAGATGAATTTACTTTTTAGGTGTTCATTCCAAATGAAAATTCTTCTGTTTTGTTATACATCTTGTTGAAATTAAGCTTAGCCTCTAGTGATGTTGAAAGAACTATCAAGAAGTTTATTTTCTGATTGATCATGCTTTGTCTTATGAGAACATGTAGAGCTTATTAACCACTATCAAAACATAGTTTGGAGAAACAACTTCTCCTGACAGATTGAAGCAATGACAGTTTTCAAAGTACACAACTGAGTACAAATGCATTTTTACCTGGAAGAATATCAAGAATACCTGATTATCATATGTTTCATTGTGGAATATATAGTATATCTGTGTTTACCTAAAACCCAACCCTAGCATCAAAAGTCATTTAAAAAATCTAATATCCAGTACTTGGTATAATAAAAAAGTAGTGCTGGTTGTAATACTCACCCTATCTTCCATAGCTGTACCCAACAAACTCACTATTGTGTGATTCAGCATATGGTCATTAAGCTGACATCCTTTTAGACCAATCAAAACAAAACATACCCACCCTCTGGGAGCCAGTCAATAAGCCGTCCATAAGTTAAAAAAAAATGCTACACCCCTAAAGGACAGGATTCTGCAGAATTAACCTGCCCAACTCTAGAGGAAGAAGAGGAGAAAAGGGACTCGAGATTAAAAAAATGTACCTGTGTTTGGTTTATGAAGGATTCTGTAATTTCAAGACTAGAATCTCCAAATTGAATTTGCATGTTGGGAACCCCCTGGGGGCCACTCTCATGGCAATGAGCATTAGGGTACTTCCAATTTGTCTGTGTGCTGTGGTGCCTCTTGAAGTTCACAAAACTTTAAGGCTGCATTTAGGTTGGCAGTGAGATTGCGGTACGATTACCCCTTCCTCATGCCATCATGGAACCCTGGCTCAAGGGAGACGCTCGGTACTGCTCACTGCTGCCTGAAGTCAAACCTGCCCAGTGCAACGGACTGAGCAGCTCATGGAGTGCCTGTTACACACAATTTACAATCTCTAATCCCCAATTTCTCTGGAACAGAGAGATGTTGGCAACTAGAAATGTGGAAGCCAGCAGGAAATTCCTTTTGCTCCCCCAATCTTGCCATTAAAATGTTTTACCCATCATATCATTCTACCCTGTCACAAATAGCTATCCCCTTACTGTCCATGAACTGGAATTTCTTGGAAAAGGAAAAATGTTACTGCAAGTGTATGACTCTTGTGATAACTCCCCCTAACATTACATCACTACAGTACCATCACAAGATACAAAAACTATACTGAGCTATCCTGTCACACATAGCTGGTCTTTTACCTTCTGTGAACCCCAATTTCTCTTTAATAGTAGAAGAAGGGAAATGTAGGATAAGTGGGGAACTCTTGTGCGCCCCCAACTAAAATGTTATCACTCCTATCATACCTGTCACGTATAAATGTCCGCTTATAATCTTTGAACCCCAATTTCTCCGGAGCTATTGGTAAATTAAAATGTAGGATAAGTGGGGACTCTTGTGGCTAATGCCCCCTATGATAGCTTTAGTTATTGATCTTTCATTATTAAAAAAAGCATCAAATGGTGAGTACAGAAATTCATGATATGTCATTTCCGTTATTTGGTGCATGGACATTACAGTAACTAAAAACATTTCAATTTAATTTAATTTTATAATAAAAATATTCTAGTTTTAAACATCTTTAATGTGTGTTTACATAGTGGCCCGCGAGTTTTATCTCAATATCAACAGCGACCCCCAAATGAAAAAAAAAATTGTGCACTACTGTATTAGAATAAGCTGCAATTAGTAGCTTTCATTTGTAGCAATTAGTAGTTTTCCAAAGCAGCAGATTTTTAGGTCAGAAAAGGGTATGGCTATTGATCTGAATTGTAGCTCTATTAGGTGTTTGCTGTGTAGGGCTAAGGAGGAAAACAACAGATTTGTTTTATTAGTTTTGCATGCGTATTTATGGATTACAATTTGTGTCAGACACCACTCTGCATGGCATTGTCAGGTTCATGCCCTAAAATAGGGGACTGATGAGCTCCACTGGTTATTTATGTGACTTTGTATAGTGACAAATAAGAAAGAAATGAAACATATATATTGGCAATAAAACTATTGGACTCTATCCACTATACTTGTTTCAGCTGCCTGAGGACCCTTTTGGACCCATCAGTTTCTACATTGCTCCATTCCACATTTCAAAACAACCCAAACATATACTTTTTAAGTCACATTGCTAGAAAGCTTTGTTTTTTTATTACATTAGTTTTGCATGTCTTTTTCACTATACAAGAATATATTTACTTAAACCATGGTAAATTGATCTAATATGGAAATACTTTTTATAATAATAATCCCACAAATACACTGTTATTTCCATTGAAATTCCAAAGATTTTTACATGCAACAGTAAGATTGGACATTTATCACTGACATAAAACCAATACTATATGTATTTCAGCTTAACTTAATATGATTGGTTTTTATTTTATCCAGCTCAAAGTAACTTGATGCCTATGGCTAGTTTTATTATTAATACTAATAAATTTGCAGATTATTTCAGACACCTTGGTTATTATGGTACAGCTTACGCATAAAGGGACTAGATCAATTAGAATGTAAAACATGTTGAACAATGTGAATAGTTCTAAAATACTTGGTGTTCACTTGTTTATATCTAATTTAATACTGTACATTTTATAATTAAACTGTACTATTCAGCCAACCGTAAAAAAAATCTGTGCAATAGTTTAGAATATCTCAATTTATTGATTTTTAGTGGGCATACAGACATAGAGCATGTGCCTACAGTTCTGATCACAGACTCAGGGTAATACTTATATCTTGGTCCAATGTTTCTAGATAACATTGACAATGTAATCATTTCTTTTAAGGTTCTTAGTAATCCAGTCCAGAGACCAATGGTGTTCACCAAGGAGGTACCTTGGATAGGAGTATGAAGTGCAATCTTCATTTTAGTTTTATTCAGTTAGTTTTATTGGTGGTATTACATTTATAATGAATTTAACAAGATTTAATAGGAATTCATAATTAATGCACTCAGGACATTTAAAGTCTGCTAGAATAAATGATTTACTGTCAAACAAGTCTATTGCTTCTCTAAGGGGAAAGTGTGTGAACAAGCAGGGCACACTCACAGGTGGTGGTTTACTAACCATCTGCTTCCTCACAGCAAGTGCATTTAAACCGCATAGGTTTACATTAGAATAATTAAAAGGAAATACATTATCAGTTCACCCTGAACTGAGTTTAAGAATTGGCTTCTTCAGTTAATCTGAACTCCAGAAAAAAGAAAACAAAGCTGTAAAAATTATGTTTATTAGAATTCTTTTTTGGCAAACGTTGTCCATTGTGGCATGTTTAACTTGAGATGGGTTTAGAAGGTAATAAAAATGAATAAAAAAATTCAGAACATTGAACATGGGGTGGCTGTGGATGTTGTGAAGTTGTCTGACTTTTTTACCTGTAAACAGCTAACATGTTAGTTAAGTTCTCTAGACCTAAAAAGTTCAGACTGTAAATAAATAGAAAATTGGCTTTTGCCAATTTATACCGCTTTCCTATGATCCCTACTAGATTGTTTCAGTTAACTGTTAGCAAATTAGCTAAAAAGATTTAGGAAATGGCAAATAAAGGGGGTATAATTACTTTGTACAAAATACATAAATAGGTTATAAAGTAAACTGACTTGAAAGTTATTCATATAATAGCATGTCTTGACTCGCCAGGCAGCACAGTGGCTCAGTGGTTAGGACCCCAGACTTTGCATTGCTGGGTCCCAGGTTCAAATCTCAGGACACTATCTGTATGGAGTATGCAGGTTCTCCCGTTTTTACATGGGTTTCCTCTGAGTTCTCCGGTTTTCTCCTACGTTCCAAAAACATGCAGTTAGGTTAATTGTCTTGCTCCTAAAGACATATGACTATGGTAGGGACATTAGATTGTGAAACCTCTTTGAGGGACAGCTATTAACACGGCTATGAACTTTGTAAAGCACTGCGTAGTATGTCTTCACTTTATAAATACTGTGTAATAATGATAATGATGTAACTCCCACACATGTTCAGAGGAGGTAATTCATTTCTGGCACCTAGGTATTCCATGTTCATACACTTAACTATGCATGTGCATTTTCTACAGAGGACTGAAAAAAGGTGGGTAAGATAATGAGGCCAGTAGCTGTATAATTTTAGGTGCAGGGCCTGCATGACAGAGTGTGAGGACCCAACACAAGGTAGAAAAAGGGTAGATAGTCTGAGGAGTTTAGGGAGGGGCAGAGCTAGCCCAAGAGTTGAGGAGAGGGGGTTTTATAGGGGGAAGTCGGAAGTGGGAGGCCCTCCTTTAGAAAGAAAACATTCCCCCCGACCCGCCATGGATTTTGGTAAGTGGTTAGGTTTGTTTTAAAGGTGGCAGTTGGGGTCTTGGAAGGCAGGGATCCTGGGCATGGAAAATGGTGAT
Source organism: Pyxicephalus adspersus (assembly GCF_032062135.1). NCBI lineage: Eukaryota > Metazoa > Chordata > Amphibia > Anura > Pyxicephalidae > Pyxicephalus > Pyxicephalus adspersus. Next base: position 42,306,410 of record NC_092863.1, on the reverse strand, counting down.
GTGTGGTAAAAGGGATCCTCGGTGGTAGGGTCCCCCTTTATGGCGGTTTGATGGTTATGGCTCCTGAGGAAGTATGGGGTGGCTAGGGTACAAGGTGGTGTATGGATTGGAATTCTGGAGGAGTACGAATTATGCCTTCTGAGACCTGCAGCCTGGTTGTTAAGGTTTAAAACAGCGATGTTGCAATGGTATTGTAAAGGGGTTTGGGGTAGTTTTGGTAAATTTTGGTATAATGTTTAATACGATTGTTGAATGTAATTGTGTTTTTTTTTTGTTATTTATTTGTTGGTTATTTATAGTTATTTATTATTTATATATTATGGTTATTTATTTATTTGTTTGAATAAATGACTGCTTGCCAGCCAACTTAAGTGTGATTTGGTGTCTTTTTTTGGTGGGTTGGTTGGTAAGCAGGTTGGATGGGAGTGGGGTGGTAGACATTTTGTGGTTGATTGGAAGGTAAATGGGCTGGCAGGGCCAAACTACCCTGGTCATGTTTTATTGCAGAAGAGACATAGCCTGTCCCTTCTATAATTTTGGGTTATTAGGGTGTGCTTTTCACCTGAAATACAAGAGATTTCACCTCTGAATATGGAAAGAGTTCTTTATTGTAAGATCTGTGAATATGTACACTATTTTTTTCAAGGAGGTAAATCTAGCCAACTCAGTAGGTTGTTGTTTCTCAATGGAGCAATATGTGAATGGTAACTAATTTTAAAAGGAATGATTCAGAGCGTTTTTCCATTCAATTTGAACTATAGAAAGAAGTTTTGTTAAAACAGACTGAACCTTCTTCTGTACTGGATGGTGGTTTAAAGTTTTTGTATTTATTTTGCTTGAACTCAATAGGTAGTTTTTTTTATTGTAACTAAATATGTTACTATTGTTTGTGTTCCCTTAAGATAATTCAGTACATCAAAGTTTTACTGTGACGTATGCAACTATGTAGAAGCTAATCAGTAGTCATATGATTTAACATTTTTTTTATAAAATGAAAATAAATGACAAAAGTGCAATGTTTTTTTTTTTAAATCATTCTGCGTATTATCATTACTTTACGTTATAACAGAGTGTAAAAGGTTAAATAAATGAGTAATTTCCTTGATTATAATACAGGAAGAAGAAAACTGAATATGCCGGACACACTTATTTCCTATTGGTCTCAGTTGCCAAGTTTGTGATACACTCACTAATATACTCAAATTATTGCTAATAACAATAACATATATTTGCTACCTTTCACAAACACTAGTGAGGAAGTCATTTACAATTTTAGTGTTTCATATTGTGGCTTTATAGTGTGGATCAGGGTTCTCAACTCCAGCCATCAAACCACATACAGTGTAGATTTTGGTATATACAATCAGTTTTCATTTTACCTTTCTAATTGTTTACTTTTAAGGAAATTCTAGTCCTCAACAACTGGATCTCGGGACCTCTGGTTTAGATGGTCAAATATGTAAATACCACCTATTCTACAAAAAGTCATTTATTGTGATCCGTGGTCTGGTTTAAATAAAATTATATTTCTGTTCCATGAAAAGGCCACTGGATACCTCCATTTATGATCTTGTTAACCATTTTCATAAGTTGCCTCGTTTAAAAAGCATATAAAATGATTTTAGGATATACAGTTAATCTAGGGTAAAAACATTTAAATTGAATCTGGCCTGGCTTATTTAATATCTAGTTGACCTTGCAATAACTCAATTTATCTGTTCTAGTCTTTAAATTATTCTCTGAATTCCTGTGGTGGGTCTTTTTGATTCTAGGCTGTGGCTGTACATTCTTCTTTTTTCCTAACAGAAGAATAAACCCCTCTCTTCCAGCACCTGCCATTCAACCATCAAAGGATGACAGAACAGTCAAAAGTAAGGTAAGTATCATAAGCCCATTATATGGAACAACATCCCAAATAGTTACAACTTGGAAAATTTGAGAAAACTGAACTTTTCAGGTACATAGTACTATTAAAATGACTTTTTATTTAATTACACAATATCTTCAAATACAATAAATTCTGACAACAAGCTTCATTTTAGCACTGAGTATATTGTGTATCCTTTTCTTAGGAGTAAAGCTGATACATATACATGAATAGGCATTCCTCAAGGTCAAGAACAGTCAAAGGTAGTCCAGCATGTGGCATTTGATATTTAAATGTCATGGTGGGGGTGGTACTTAATATCAAAATGCTAAAGAATGTATTATGCTCAATCAGCAGAAGTTAAACCACAGAACCAATAGAGCCATATGGATATACAAGGGTTGGACTTGGCATAGGGTGTCCCAGCAATCATGCTCATGGGAACTACATATTTTGAAATTCTTAGAAAATCATATTTATGTGTTTGTTCAAATCACCTAGATGTTTTTGATTCACATTTACAAAAGGTTTTTATTCTTGATACTGAATCTCTCCTTGATCTCACTATACTGATAATACAGACGTAATAGTGGAACTTCTATTGTTAGACATGCATTCAAAAATCAAGAATTCATCAGTGGAGAAATCTTACAGTAAAAAGACCCAGAAGATCCACAAAACCGATGATTAAAAAAAAAGATGGTTCTTGGTAAACGTACCAGCCTATAATAATTCCCAGGCGTAAATGTTAAGTACTGGGAGTATAACGAAGAACATAAAACAGAAGTATAGTGTCAGCTGTGAATAAATTATATTGCTAGAGTTCATCTGTACCCACAGCCCATCTAGTAAATGATCTGCAATCTGAACGCATGCCATGGCTGTGTAATTCCGATAGCAGGAATAAAGACATTTCATTGGGGTCAGTGTGGTAACAGGATACAGTTACAGGGCAATAAAAAATATTTGTGCAGTGTAAGAAATTTGATGAAACAATAATGTCTGTGGATATTTAGTGGTCAATTTGCAGAAACCACAAATGGACAAGGTTAGCAAACAAATATGACAAGTGGTAAAACTCACCACAGCAACCAACTGTGGGAGGAACATAAATTTTAACTACAGGAGAAGGCAATGTAATCAAGCAATTTAAAAATATTTAGGAAAGTTATGACGTTGACTTTTATCCTTCTGATTATATTGTACTTTTGTGATTAGACACAATTTTGCATTTTTTCCACGTCACATAAGCAAAAATTAATTTTTGTTTTATTTTTTATTATTTATTTTAAACTTCCTTATTAGATACTTTGAAAACATTTTGGCATTCATTTTTAGGATGACCTAGGACTAATTCACAGTGGCAGTGAGGTTGCAGGGCTTTTGCCCGGAAATGTGGCATGCCCAGAGGGATCCCTTTTTTTTATGTGTACAGAAAGGCACATTGCCTGATTTTATGCCTGCACAGGGTGAGATCGAGTAAGCAGAAGAAGAAGAAAGGAGAAGAAGAAGACGGGACAGTGCGGGATTGACTAGACTAGGATTGTGGTGGGATCCACAACTTTCCACCTATAAAAGTAAGTTTAAGGTTTTTTGAATGAAAGTTCAGCTTTAAATTTTTTTATAATTCCAAGCTTTAAATAGTTCCAAGGTTCTGGAAAAATGCATGTACCAACATAGAAGGTTGCTGACCAACTTTTTTACTTTAATATTTCTTCCCAATAGGTCACTGGAAGTCTAGTAATGTGAAACTTTTAAACCTTGTAAAATTGCACATATTGTTTGCCCAAAGTCTGTGTTGGCATAAGTGAGGGCCTAGAGTCTCCTTTGCAAATCAATACCAACCAATTAAAGATGCATTTAAAGGGAACACTGATAATACAGAAACATAAGGATATAGATGTGGGAGGACTTTTAGTGACTGACAAAAATTCTGCTAAGGACAATGTCCAGCTCATTGAAGTTTTCAAGGGAATGCTGCACCATAGGGTAGGCAAGGAGTATGGATGAGGGGCACATTTACTGGCAACATTGTTGCTGGCAATCTATTATCAATGTCTATTAGGCATTAGTTCACTTTTAAACAGTTAGCCTATTCAATTAGAATAAATTGTACTTACTTCAGTCATCCAACCATGTGCAAGCAAAAATCCAATTTAAATGTATTTCTTTTTTGGCACATAATTGAGTATTTTTAAAGTGAATTTTCATATAGCTTAACTTTATTTCATAAGCTTTAGTAAATGAAACCCAGAGTGTTTACCGAAGGAATTTTCTCAGTTGTGCTGTTGGCGAAAAATGATAATTTCAGGCCTTCTTCCTCTGGGTGCAGAACCGATGATTCCCAGATGGCCATCCCAGTGCTTTGATTTTTTTTTCTCCTTGAAGAATGAAGAGGAAAGGTGATGAGGAGGGTGAAGTGAAAGAGATGTCATCTGGGGTGAAGCCCTTTGGGAAATCCAACTATTAAAAATGCTTTCTAGATTCCTTTAAATAAAAAAACCTATTCCAACTACTGCCAGGTCATACCGTGCAAAAATGTAACTTCTCTGTTTCCTTCAATTTTCTTCTACCTACTTTTTGGGTCATGAGAAGTGTGGAACACTCATTTTGAGAATAATATGTCATATAACAAGGTTTTTATTCTTTGTATAAAGAAAAGTGAACTTTAAGCATACAGCAGAAATAGACAGACAGTATACATAGATGGAAGTCCAGTACAATGAGATTGAACAAAAGAAAAGGGGTAGAGCTGTCTTCACACTTAAAAATATATATAGTAGCAACCAATCCCTAGTTAAATAGAAGAGGGTTTTTTGGTAATTAATGTATTCACAATCATAAATAAAATATAACGACAACACTGAAATTAATGTCTCAAGGTGGAGTACATTAGCTTAGAATAGAAAGTCCTCCCCATTGTTTCTATTTGCTGCCTTCCTTTGGCTGGGTACACACGTGCAATAATTGTTGTTGGAAAGGATCGTGAAGACTGAACGATGCATGAACGAGTGCTGTACATACAGCGTCATTCTGTTCTATGGAGCGGGGAGGGGGAGAATGACAGAGCAGCCCCCAGCTGCGCTCTTTTCCTCCCACTTTCATCATGATTATTGCTTGTCTATTGCCCATGGATTGTCCTCCAAATGATGATCGCTGTACACATGCCAAATTCTCGTTTGATATCACCCCTGAGACGGTTATTGGACGAGTGTACTGACGTGTGTACGTAGCCTTGGACTCGCAAGCCAGTCAAGTCCCTTAAAGCAACCATGGAAACTTCTATAAGATTTGTTGAAAGGAAGACATGCAGGATCAACTTACACTCAATCACATATTTTCAGCTTTTCATTTATTCCCTCTGTCCTATCAACATTATAATCATGGTCTCAGAGATACCCCTAAAGAAGGCAAAAGGTGAAATGCGTTGGGAAAGACGAGCTGAGATCGTTAGCCAAACAACAACCCCCCATGATGAAACAATGTGGAGGGCTTTCTATTCTAGGCTACTGTACCTTACCTTGAAACATTAATTTCAGTGTCGTATGATGTTTTATCTTACTTATAATTGTGAATACATTATTTAAAGTATGTTATATTACATGGATAGAAGCTTGATTACCCAGTCTAGCAATTGACACCACTCTGCCACACAGTCTGGCAGGATGACAAACCATATTCCTGCTGCTCAATATCAGTAATACTTACAGGTTTCCTTCCCACTCCACAGCAATAGACTGATACCACTCTTCTCTGTCCTCCAGTCAGCATGCTCATTGTACTGCAAAACAATGGATGTATCCCTTGTGATGTTTTTCTCTCCCCTACTCACATATCTAACTTGTATAAAAAAAAACAAAAAAACAAAAGATGTAGTAATAAATAATTATATTATTATGCATAGGTCCTTATTCTGAGAAGTATAGAGGCAGCTCTTAAAAATTAGGGACACCTGTTCTACATATTTTCAGGCTTACATTCAGGGTCTTTACACAAATATGAACATAGACAACCCAAACAGGGTCAGTGACTGTGGCTGCCAGCTGTATAAAACAAAGGACAAGTTAAAAACTGGAGGCATTCAGTAGGCATCATGGTGCCTGCTGAATAAGGGTAAATAAGTGTTAATATACAATTAAGAATTCTAAACATATATATTAGGTATGTGCATTCTTCTTGTTTTTTTAATGTATAGACGAGAGAGTTTGCAACATGCTGTTTTTTTGCCAAGAAAAAGTAGAAAATACATTAATGTAAAACATCTGCTGTGTTAATTTTCCCCATACATACCTGGTCTACATGGAAGACAGAATGGTACAATTGTACATACATCTTCATGGTGAAATTTATAACATTTCATGGATGTGTCATGGTCTTAAATTCCAAATTAGACGATGGATATGGTTATTTGAGCTTTAAAGCAAAACTTCTGCAGAACCAGCTTAATTCTTTTTGTACAAATTCCCCTTACTGACCACTTTCATACTAATCACACACTTCATTATGACTGCTTTGTTTTTAGGAAAAATGTATATTTGTCAAAGTTGAAGCATTTAATGCATACAAGGTTTTTAGTTACCTCTATACACAAAAATATCACAATGCTTATACTTTAAAGCCCAACTTAATCTTTTTTTTTTTAACTTCACTTATTACAAAATTAAATATCTTCTGCCCAGCTCATGTTAAGATACAATGTTGGACCTTTGCAGCTAATAAAAAAAAAACAATATAACATGACTGTTAAAGCTAAACTCCAGTCAACCATCAAAATGAATAGATTACATACATATATGAGACCTGTTTTACCCACCAAACTTCTAACTGTCCAATTTATCCAGTACACAGCTTTGCCATATAACAATGTCATGGCTTGCATTTCAGTACACTTCGGCAATGTTCAGACTAGCAGTGAGGTTGTGGCTTGGTTACTGCTTTCTCATGCCAGTGAAGCCCTTCCTCGGGACAGAAGTTACATGTAGCATCTACCTGTGGAACCCCAACAGAGAATGAATGGGGTACTTAGCTGATCACTGTTGGTTCTTTAAGACCTGTGGACTACGGTGCAAACGACTCAGCAGCTAACATGTACCAATCACTTAGAGTCACGCAGGATTACTTGCTTGTGCTGCGGGTCCGAATTCGCCCTTAAGTGCAACACCCCTTTAACAAAGCAAGGTCCTGTTAATGTTTAAAGGCTTTATCTTAGTGCAATCTGAACATTTCCAGAATCAGCTTTACTCAAAAAGTGATGGTTGGCCACCTTCGGTCACAGGGGAGGAACCCAGCCTTATCAAGCTAGCAGCCAATCACTGCCCTGATGCAGTACTTTTTTAGGTACTTTTTGGTAATGTTTTGGCCACCTTTTAGGCAGGTTCTGAAACAAGGACAGGTTGGCCTTGCAGCCCCTAGGGCCTGGCTAGAGAGAAGATAAACACCTTTAGTACATCTACTGTGAACTTTGAGGATTTATAGCTTACATCGGTTAATGAATGCTTGTTTATTAAAAACTTCACTTTTAGTGACCTAGTCCTTTACAGCTTACATTTAGCATTGCTTCAATGATCTCCACTGGCAAAGATTCAAAGCCTGGTACATCTCTGGGCATGAATTAGTCATAGGAAAGATGAGTGTGTGGTGCATATTCAACTGCTGAAGTTGTTTAATGCAAAAGCCGTGCAATACCAGGCAGGTCCAAACAGAGTAGATTTCTAAAGTATGGCTCAAATAAGCATTTTTTGTGAGTTACAATGGGGATAAAGGGAGAAAGCTTTATAGGACAACTTTTTTTTAAATTACATTTACAATTCAAATGTGAGTGTGTTAAAATACATTTTATTATAATTATGAGTTGTTTTTAATCTATACATACAGTTTTTATTAAAAAAAAGCTGGTAATCCTGCCATAAACATCTTTGTTCAGATTCTTGCAGTTATAGAGTGACAGTTGCCTGCTTGTTGTTCTCCCGCATTTTTATTGTGTTACAATTGAGACTAAAGGAGCCGTGCCAATATCAATTGCTTAGCTATGATCCCCTACTAACACTCTCAGTGATCTGGAAGCAATAATGTACAGTCATAGGCAGAATGGACCGGCAGATAAACGTGACTAAAGAAACTGGAGGAGATCAGCAACGAGAGGCAAAATTCAAAAACCTAGCTAGGGTTTTGTATAGCTTAATCAAGCAAATGTATACAAGTCCACCCTAGCTTGATTATCATAGTCCATGAACGTAGGACATTACCTTCTAAGTTTGAACAATTTCAGCTTGCACAAGGGTTCTGGGCTTGTGTTACCATTTAAATCAGGAAGTCCTGCTGGGTGGCAACTTGGACTAGCAGTGAGGTTGCAGTGTGGTTACCATTTCCCCTTACCATGGAACTGGTTCCTAGGGTGAGACACTACATGCAACCCAGTAAAAAGTATCAAGACAACTGGTGAGGGCTGCTTCATGAAGTGTTTCCTTGAAATGGGACTTGTTTCAGGTTTGTGCTATGGTGACTGCTTTGTCTGGGGTTACTGCCAGGCTGTGGTATAGGGTCCTTAACAATTTCCTGGTGCAGCAGATTAATGAATATTGTAATGCCAGAAAGGCATGACCACCCCTACAGTTTTAGTTGTAATATTTTCTGGGTATCATTTACCCTAATCCCACTGTATTATACTCCATATACTAATAAAACCCCTGGAAAATACAAAGCGACTGTGATCTAAATTAATGTATCACCACATGCCAAATACCCATACCAGAGACTCCCTTGGGGTATACTACACTAGTACTCTAACAAAAAAGTTCTTGTCTTTCTTTGCAAACTTTGTTCATTCCAGTTTTGTAGTCAAGCAGGGCAAGGTCACACACAAGAATTTGAAGATTTACATAGGACCAGTAAAGGGCACATAGAAAAATGTTCCTGAGCAAGTAGGCTCCAGCATAACAACATTGCAACCATGTCACCTTTTGATGTCTATAATGTAAAATGGTAACACAATATTGTGCAGTCAAATAGCTCACTTCTTCACATTAGGAAAAATGAATATATAATAATAGCAGGCTAGGAGATATATGTTTATTGATGTATGTACTCAAGGGCATAAATTAATCGTACATTTAGGAGGAAGATAAATTAATTTGAAGTAAGTTCTAATAAACTATTTCATTAAACTGTTTTAATTTTTCCCTACATATTGATAATTATCTCAGCACCAGAATATTCATTGCTGTCATCCTATCATAAGCCTAAACACGATCTCACAAACATTCAGACATACCTCTTTACGCTGAACTTTTAACAAATTTATTCTTGCTGTAAATTAGCATCTCATCCAGCCTGTCTTGATTAATAATTTAATTCTGACATTAATCATCATTACTTTCATCCACAGATGGCAAAAATAGTAACTTGTGCATCTATCACATGACTGTTTGCAAGTATGCATATTTGTATAAAAAGTAAGAAAAAAAAGTCTATTATTGTTAAGCAGTGAGTAGAATCAAACTACTAATTTCTTAGAACATGTTTAATGTGCCATTTAAGTAGTGGTAATTACCAGCAGCTGTGCATTGAAAGCAATAGTTATATACTTAACTAGGCCGTAATGTGTTTAATGGTGCGGTGGCAGGTTGAATAGTCTGCATTTACAAAGTGTGAGCAAGTATGGGGGCAAATGATATGCAGCAGATGAAAGATGTGTATAAGCAACAGGTTTTAACAATGTTGTAAAGTTTTATAGGTATGTAAAAATATTATCTTAAAAAAATCAAAGCGTTCAACAAGAAAATGTGTAGTTATTATGAGATCATACACTTTATGGCAGTAAATAATGGTTTTATAGAGTCACACTTATAAACTCTGAAGATCATAAAAAAGTGCCCACATCCATGAATCAAATCCATTAACCAATATTGTGTGAATAATAGGTATTGAACTCAATGGAATGGCCAGTGTACAAGTGGTCAGCTGTTCCATGGCTAAGGAACTAGAGTCAGTCACAGCTCAATAGCTGCTTTCCAATGCTGACATAGTTTTGGAAATCACAGAAAAACTGTCATTAAGTTTAAGATCATAAACCCTCCAGGTTTTGGCACTCTATATTATTATAATCACTTGCAGAAAACTGAGGCCGTAAAGTTACTGGCACAGTGTGAATGCTGGAAAGTGCACATTACAGATCATCGTATTTCCAAAAAAGAGATCGGGTATCGATGAAAGTATACAGAATACTTAACAACAACCATTTGTGTGCGTGTGCGGAGATAGATAGATATGATAGGTAGATATGATAAGAAAATATTACAGATATTTTGATAGATAAATAAATAGGTAATAGTTCTCAAAATTCTCTGATATTTTAAAAATAGAAACAAACCACAATGTTGCAAATGGAGTACAGCCATTGCAATAACTGATTTATTATATATTAATCACTTATGACTGCAAAGCCCCATTTGTAGCACTTACTGTATTACTCTTGTAATCCCTCCTATATTATATTTTTTTAATCGTGTTATTAAGGTAATTATTTGCTAATCTGGAAAACTTTTCTAATTGTTAGCATTGCTCAAACCCATTATTCTGTTCATATAGCACTTAATTTGACAACTTTTTTTTTGGAGTTGTAACCTATTAAGCATTTAAAAAGTTCACTTTAAAATTAAAAAAAGGTATGTTATTAAGAATTTTGTTTTAAAGAAATACATCAGACCCAGTTTATTGTTGGAAATCATTCTTAGTTTACCAGGGAAACTTCATGCAGATAAGGTTTACAGAAGCTCAGTAAGCTGCTCCTGCAAACAGTATAAAACTTTTTAAGAAAGCTTCATATTTTCACAAGATCTAGTGTTGAGGCCCTTTGCAATGTCTATATTACTTTCAGGCTTTGTTATTAATTGTTGTGTATTGGCAGTTTTGCCCTATAGAAACAGGTGGTACTATAAACAATTCTGCAGGCAATACTTAGGTAAGTACAAAACTTTGGCGAGGGTTGCAACATCTGCGTAGAGGGTGGGGGCAAAAAATAATTTTAAATAGTACACAATGCAACATACATACATGCAATACCAGTGGTATCTGTAACGGAGAACAGAAAACTTTGGGATGTTGATATTTGGACTGTGGCTAGATGAGTTTTGGCTTACAAAGGAGAAGAACAAGTATATGCTAGAAGAGGTCTAGAGGGCTTTCCTCAGACCAGGAAGGGAAACTTAAAAGCAGTTTCGGTGCTGAAATTTGGTGGATTTACATCAATTTTAATTTGTAATTTGGTTAAGAAACAGGAAGCCAGAGCAGTCTTGCATGGACTGGTTGGCATAATCAGTAAAACTTAGACCTGTGGGGCATTGCGGGAAAGTGCTACACCAAAGAATCAGGGAAAATACATTTAGGCTAGTCAGCTCTTGCATTTAAGCGACATGGTTTACTAAGGTTTATATTCATAATTTGGAGCATTTACATAAAAGAATCATACTCATTTATTGACTGTTCAACTCTTTGGGAAACGTAGGATACTCTCAGCTGACATTGGGCCTCATTTATTAAAGCTCTCTAGGACTGGGGAAGAAAGACTATCATGGGAACACCTGGGTGATATAGCTAACCTGGAATGGATCTGGTCCAGGATTAAAACCATTTGCCAACTAACAGCAAATAATTTTCAAGAAATCCATTTCAAAGTTTGCTGGATCACCCTGGTTATCCCATGATAGTCTATCTTCTCCAGCCTTGGAGAGCTTTAATTAATCAAATAATTGTTTTTCACCCAATGCACCATTCACCTTTAAATCCCATTGGTCAAAATCTTTTTCACAAGCTTAACTACTTTACTCAAATAGCTAGAACACTCTGTTACAATTCTTGCTATCAAAGTATTTCTATTCTGTTGATAGCCACTCATGATCTCCACAACACTGTCTTACCATATAGGTTGCCAACACATTTTGGATAATATTAAAGGTCACAATTTTTTAAAAGTTGGTTGTCTATAAGAAATATAGCTTAGCATTTTAATGTTTGTTTATATCCACCCATTTCAATAATGCTGTGCTGACAAAGCTTTTAATCTGCATGTCCCAGTTAATGGTTTTGTTTTCGAGGTACTTATGCACAATTCTTTATGTTTATGATTATGAAGGGATGCTTGGTAGATATCCAGCATTTATTGATTATTTATGTAAGCTTATTTTCAATTATTATCTTAAGGGGGAGCAGGAATGTTTTATTAGTGATTAAAATAAATATGATTTACAAGGATAATATGTACTGAACTAAGTAAGCTGAAAGGTAATCAAACATAGAAATAGATTTTGGCAGGAGAATATAGACAGTGGATTTTTTCTTTGCGTGTGTAGAAGGCGAACGGAGCCTAAACCAGGGGCCAAAGTAAAAATAATGAGGGGGCCCATTTACTGCAATATTGTGCAAAGAATGCTGGGTTACCACCACAAGTCCAGGAACACTTTTCAACACATCTGCCTGTTCCAAGTAAATTGAAAATTGTTATAGCATTTGCATACTTTGGTGGGAATTGACTAAATGCAATAACCTTGCGAACTTGTCAACTGCCCTACAGATAAAGATAATACTTTTGTATGTGGTCATTTCTTTAAAATATAATCTCAGCTTTTTTTACTTTTTACTTTTTTACTAGTTTTTTAATGTGTACTACTAGGCTCTTATTTAAATTAGTGGAAAGAGATTGAACACAAAATGGCTAGTCAGAAAACTTTCTAAGTCTTTCCACAAAATGAATCAGTTTTTATAGAGTCGGTGAGTATATCTAATATAGCCAAACCCAGATGGCATTGCCAAAAAACTTTCAAAATTGCTGGATTCACTAGTTCATATTGGCATATGTTACTGGTAAGTTTTGTAGCATTTGGCAATTCATAAATATGGCAAATGTTAATGCAACCCAGCAAGGAATATGAAAATAAAAAGAAATTGAGATGTTTGAGACTAGGGTATGTTTTGGAATGGATGAGTATGTCTGTGAGTCATGATGATGAACAAATAGGTGAACCTTGACCGAAAAAAATAAATAAATAAACACTCTAAATATTTAATGAAGGTTTCTTCAATATCTGTTTTATTTAGGTTTAGTAATGCCCACAAATAACAGTATATCAAATTATAATTATAACAAAGAATAATATTATTATAGCTATTATATCCTTATAGCTATAGATATTATATACTATATCTTATGTTGTTTTTTCATAGGAAAAAACACTATGAACATCCAAAAGAAAATAACCCCAGCACATTTATGCAAAACAGAAAATATCTTAAGAATGGCTCTTATTATATTATATATTAATATATATTATCTTAAAAATGAATTTTAGCTTCACTGTCTTTGGGCCCTGAAAAGCATCAATCCATTTAATAGACAAATGAAACCTAAGAACTCTCCTGGTAACACTGGTGTTTATTCAACTGGACAGTTGTCCAAGAGTCTAACTTGGCTGAAGATGGATAAAAGGCTATAGGAGGAGAAGGATATATGTAAAGTTATCTGTGGTTGAGGGGGTAATGGAATGTATTGGTGGAAACTTTTCTCCCATTCCAACTTGGCAGCAGGCTTCTGTGAAAGGATCTCTGCTGACTAGGGCAAATGGAATAAATATGCATGCATGTAGAGCACCCCAACTTGCGTTCCAAAGTTTAGGGGGCATTTGAACAGCTTGATTTTGTGCTTTACCCAGACAGGGCGTAACATCGGAATCCTTCTGAAAACTAGCATTCCATTTTCTCTAGACAACAGGATTGTATCCTTGAACTTTACATGAGTACCTACCCAATGGGTGAAGATAGGTGTCCTCTCATGCAACAGTTTGTTCTGTATACTATTTATCAGTGTAAGGTGTATAACAAGGAACCTAGACACAAACACCCATGCCTTTTCCAATTCCTAGATTTATTGTAGTACAAGAGGAACATCAAAAGCTATAGATCTACACCTGGATCTATAGCTTTTGAAACAAGGATCTAGGTGTTGTTGCATTTTGGAACAGAGGCTACCAAATTAAAGATGAGATTATGGTCATGTGCAAGAAGCTATTTACTTTTGTGCTAGTTAATGTAAGGTTAGTATTTAGGGATTTTGTTAGGGGTTAGGTTAAGTGGTTGGGTCTGGTTAAGAGAAAGAGTTGTACTATGGACCAGGTTAAAGGTTAAGTATTACATTTTGGAGTATAAATCCTTATTGCGTAGTTTAGGTGAAGATAAAGTTTTAAGGAATAGGTTAAGGGTTAATTGTTAAGTTTGGTGGGGTAAATCCTAATGGCTCTTTTTTAGGGATTAGTTAAGTGATCTGAATTAAGTTAGATTAGAGTTTAGGTGTGTTTTACTATTGGAGAATCGTACAACTTTTGTGACACTATGGTGGAATGCTGTTATTAATAAAATTATTATTAATAAACAAGATCTATATAGTGGCAACATATTATGCAGCGCTGTACATTAAATAGGGATCGCAAATGACAGATCAATACAGACAGTGACACAGGAAGAGAATGCTGTTATTTTTAGATCTACTTGGCTGTATTACCTCAAATAATAACAGCATGATGCCAGAAAATCTTAGAATTAATATAACTTTTGTATACACCCTAAAAACAAATCATATTAATGGAGGGAACAGTAACAAAAAAAAACTAACAAAATTAAATCAAACTTATTGATGTTAAAAGAAAAGTTAATATTAATTGTTGCACTGTGGCACACTTGTAAATTGTGATCACAAAGGTGTACTACAGTCATGACTAGGGTAGCTCGTACCTTTGCCCCTAAAAATTCCCCCCACACCTAAACCCCTCCTCTCACTTGCCAGCCCCCCTTATTCTTACACTCTTCCAAATAACACACCGCAACCTGTTGCATTTAAAATGGCTGGCAAGCAGCTGTTTATTTAACAATAAATTAACAACTTAACAATTGCTATAAAATTAACTCTACATATATATATATCTGTAACATACACATAAAATAAGCAACAAATAAATAACAATTAAACAACAAAATAAATTAACAATTAAATAACATCCATATAAACTATACCTTAACCCTTTATTTACCGTAAACCAATTCCTAACAGAACCAACCATTTGTACCCAAAACAACTAGGTTGCAGGTCCGGAAGGTAAAGTCCGCAACATCTCCAATAATGACCAATCCCACCATGCCATTCTGGCCCCTAGCAGCACAGCACCACCTCAGGGGCCTCCACCGTTCACCAACTTGGGTGCCCCCCACCATATTTAACCCAGAACTCTTACCTTCCACCAAACCTCAACCGCCTACCCCACACCTTATAACAGGGCGGGTGGGAAATTTGTTCTTCAAAAAAACTGTCCTAACTTCCGTTTCTCCCTCCTTTTACCCTTTCTTCTCTCCACCCCCTTTTACTTCCGACCCGACCCTCTCTCTCCCCCCCTCCTCTTTCTCTAATTCAAACCTTAACTCTTTCCCCCCTTTCTCTTGGGCAGTCCGAGCACACCTGTCATGCAGCCCCTCCGCATATTTTCCTGCTACGGGCCTCTCTTAAGACACACATCAGTATGATTGGCAGAAAGGCATCTTAAACCCATTTGTACCCACAGAGTTTTCATATGACTGCTGCTAGGTATCATGTGCAGTAGTGTGCATATATAAAAATATGTTATTTTGTACATTATTTGATATCCCTCTAAAATCCTATATTGTCCCTAATAATAATATTTGTGTACAGATTTATGCATACATTGTGTTTCTGATGCAGTGATGTGTATGTAGCACAAAGAATCAATAAAAAAACTTTCCAGTCCCCATTTCAGTGAATTTGTGGGGTTTATATTTTTATCTGCCATACTATTCTGTTTTTTTCAATTTATTCTATTCTTTTTATCTGCAGGTAAAGCAAACTGTAATGGAGAGATTTCATAACATTCAACAGTGATATGTATGTCATCTAATGGAATCCTCATTTGAGAGACTGATGGCTGGTTTTCCAGTGTTCTTATTCCCCCATGTATTGCTACCTTTAGTTGTAGAAACTCAAGATATTAAATATAGTAGAAACAGACAACTTCACACTATGTTATTGTAAATATTGCTGAAAATATATGTATATTATATCTATATATATATATATATATATATATATATGTATAGGAAATGTTATAAATTGCATCTATTCTATTGACCTACATTATAAGTAACATACCTAAAGGAAAGGTACTTTAGTTTGAGAATGGTTTACATAATTTATCTTTAAAGAAAGGTTATCCATGACATTTCGGCTGATTACTTCTATTACCTTATTTTACTAGTAGAACAATGCTTAGGATGTATGTTTGCAGTTAATTAGTGAGTGCAGCAAAGTTCATCAATAATAGATCTTGTGGCGGCTTCTGATTGCTTGCTCACAGCGGGTGGGAAAGGGCTTGTAAATCAGTCTGATTGATTGCAGGCCACTCTACTTTTTCCAGCAGTAATTTAAAGCAATTAAAACGCCTCCCTCAGAAATTAACAAGGTAAATAATGCACTAGTATAGCAACATACAGCATAACGTTTCTGTTGGCAAACAGAGGCAACCATGGGTGAGCAGACAGTAGACAATGATTTCCAAACCACTGATTTTTCCACTAATTGTTGATGAGTGAAAGCAAATAGACTGTTCTGTGCTGTTTAGTACGCATGCAGTGCTACTCAATATGTTTTTCTTAACACCTCTTACAGTGCTTCTGTTTCCCAAATCAAAATAAGAAATGAAAGGAGAAGGTGTTTATATATTTGCAACATAAATAGTTATTTTTTCAGACATTTAGATCACTTGAGTAAAATAATTATATATTTTATATGATAAACTGCATAAAGGATCAATGTACTTTTGAAATAATATCATATATATGTTTTATATATATATAACAAAAGAAAAATGTTTCATTTGTTCTGTGTTTTTTGAGATTGGTAAATGTACTTAAAAGTCAAAAGCTTCATGGGCTTCATAATGTTGTGCTGACATATTGTAAAACATTTTTTAAATAATAAAAGCATGATATTATTACTTAGAAATAGAAAACCCAAGGCATAACATGGCATAATAGTACAAACCTATATTTAGGGTAGGTACCACACTCTCAGAAACAGATTTTGGCCTACTTAGGCCCAATGGCAAGCATCACACAAACATCTCTGATTGTATACACAACGTCAACATTTCGACAACTTGTTTTCCAAGGCGTGCTTATTTCTGAACACCTTTATACTTTAAAACTGTTTTTATTAAATCAACCTTTAGTTTGTTTAGATAATGCCTTCTGACTAATGGATGGCTTATCTAATACCAGGCATTGTGCCCAACAGATGTTAAATTGTACATCCTTTAAGATTCCATGTCCACACATGCTTTTTCCTGCTGATACCTAATCCAAAAAATATTCCCATTTCTAAATTGGAGACTAATAACATTAGGAAGACAAAATGAATGATTTTATTGCATGGACTGTTGTAAAGAAGATACTGCGGACGTAAGTCATTTACCATGGTAGACAAAGAAATTACGACCTATTAGAAGTTAAAGTTTTGACCAAAGTTTGTACAACAGTATAAATAGAACCTAAAGAAATCATTTCACTTTATCAAAAAAATCAAGTGTTGCATATTTTGTTCCATTAGTGGCTTGTGAAAGACATAACAATAATTTTCTTAATCCATTCTGCTGGACATTGAAACACGTTTTTCATCTTCAGGAATTTATGACTGTTTTAGCAATCATTTAAAGCCTGGTCTTCACTTACAATTAAAGTATTCATATTCTAGAAGAGTTTGATTTGAATGAAACGCATTAGCTGGTAGAGCTCAAGTTTTCTGGCTAAAACTGAGTGGATCAGTACAATCAGTATATAGTACAACAGTTAACAGTTCTCCTCCTGTATCACTGTCTGTCATTTGCAATCCCTATTTAATGTACAGCGCTGCGTAATATGTTGGCGCTATATAAATCCTGTTTATTAATAATAATAATAATAATAATAATAATAACAGATCTAGATTGTGACTTTTATTTTTACTTACCTGTGCTATGTTGTTGGGCATTTTGTTAATACGATTTCTGTTTTTCTGGACTATGGGTTAGTTATCTATCTGTTTAATATTCATAGGGGCTGATGTACTGAAACCGTAAAGGAAAAATTAAAGGTGCGTACACACTTCCAATTTTTATCGTTCCAATCGAACGACGAACGATCGATTGGGCAAAAAATCGTTCGTAAAAAAGTAACCAACGACGCCGACGAACGAGGAAAGTCGCTGGAAACGAACGACCGGACCGGCGGATCGGATTGGACGACGATCGTTGAGCATCGCTCGTGTGTACGGTCGTTCGTTGATCGTCCATGTTCAGAGCATGCGTGATGAACGAACGTCCGTTCACTTTCCTGTCGTGCACATAGTTCCTCTATCGCTTAAACGATCGTATCTATTGTGTGTACAATATCTACGAACGATCGTGTCGTTACCTTTATGTGCAGTATCGGTGCTATACGATCGTTCATATATATCGTGCAGGAACGTTCGTCGTTCGTTTTCCGACGATAATAATTGGAAGTGTGTATGTAGCTTAAGGCTTCTACTTTGACCTTTGAACTTTCACCAGTTTTAATAGGTTGTTCCTTTACAAGTTAAAAAAAAAAAACAGCTGATAGTATCTCCTACTAATAATCAGTAGTGCTCCAAGTCACTTGAAACTCTTATCCCTTTTTTCTTCTTCTACACTTCCTTTAAACTCCAACAAACCTACGTGTGGATTCAGTAAACTTGAATGTTCTCTTATTTGCATATATAATTAAATAATATATGATAGTATAGTTTAATAGTATTCCAAATGCACCCATTTTGTATACTTGATTGTTGTGTATTTGCCTGTAGTTTGCTCTGCTGGGACACTGATTCAGGTTTCTTGTTTCAAGGTCATTTCTTACAGTTAAGCAAGTGCTAGTCTGCGCTATTCTGCATATTACCACCATTAGGGGTTTAATTTAATAATGTATTTTTTTATAGATCATCTACTCTTACTATCCTACTATCTGCAAAAATCTGCACTATCTGCAAAAATAGAATGCTGTAAATCAATTTTAAAAGTGCAATTAATGATACTAGTCAGGTATCAGTGATAACTATGGCACACAGTCTGGTTATAATATAGCTTTCTTCTGAGTTTCTGATATATATATATATATATATATATATATATATATATATATATATTTATTTATATGTATAAGCACACTAAAAAGCAATACAATCTACTGAACATTTTAGAATTAATTTCCTTTTAGTCCTGATAAATTAGCCACTGATGAGACTCAACAAGACATGATCTAAATACCCCTTACTTGTTATATGAATCTTGTACAGCATTAGTGCTGCATATTCTGTGAGTTTAATTGTGCAGTCTATCAATTCTTACTCTAGTATAGTATAAATACAAGTTACATCACCCATGAAGGGTGATTATCTTTTATGAGTGTGAAAGATCCATAACTCACAAAGTACAAGTAGAAGAAAGTAATATTAGAAAGATAATCACTCTTCATGGGTCAGACATTCTATTTATTTGAGAAAAAAATATTTCCTATCGGGAAAAATGGTTCTGCATTAGATAACTCGTTCTTTGTCAATACCAATATACTAATCTGTCTTTTGTAAACATTTATAAATTTCTAATATATATATAGAGAGAGAGAGAGAGAGAGAGAGAGAGGGAGAGAGAGAGGGAGAGATGTGTGTGTTTGGGCATACAAAGAGCATATATTTGGGCACGTTAAAGAGCACAGGAAGTGCACATGGGTTTAGTGGTGTAGAATGCCAAGGCATGCATTGTTGCACTGGCAGTGTGAGGATGCCTTTATATGCTAATTATAGTTTTTTTTAAGACAATAGCAGTACTTTTTACATTTTTACTGGAAACAGTCATGTCTCCTTACAGAAAATGAGCACTCGTTCACATGGATTTTCCAGAGTTTAACAGCTTAGAAACTGCCAATTAAACACCAAGCCTTCTAATTATAATGCAAATAATTAGTAGTAGTTAAATTGTTTTTATTAGTGTGTTTTCAGGCGTGGTATAAAACATTTTGCAAAAAGTGGTAATAAAAGAGGTAAAACCCTTGGTATATAATCAGAAATAAGGGAGCCAAAACGATACTTATACTCCTACAGTAAGCAATTAAACCCTATATTTGTAAGTGCTTTTGTAAGTGAGCCCTGATTGTCCATATGTTTAACTTTCCTGGGCTTACATAAAAAGCAGTATGATCTGCAGGACCCTGGTTTGTGTGTCAGAGGAAGGAGGGTATCCTTTGCTGAATATGTGACTCTCCAGTAGTGTTGGTCAAATAGCTCACTATTCGATTCGACAGCTATTCGATCGAATAGTAAGAAATTCTCTGGGTGATCAAATGCTGAATTCGAACACCATTGATGTCAATGGTGCGAGAGTCCTGTTTTTTTTAAGGGTCTTTTAAGGATAGAGTTTCTCTATCCAAAAATACAGGGCACTACAGGGGATGAATGGGAACTTGTCCCCATTCATCACCTGTAGTGCCCAGAGATCGTAGTGGAACTGAAAAGGTAATCTGCAGTTCAATTTCCCACGTGACGTCACAATGGAGCTGAACTGCAGATTACCTCTGCAGTTCCACTACGATCTCCGGGCACCATAGGTGATGAATAGGGACTTGTCCCTATTCATCACCTGTAGTGCCCTTTATTCTTGAATAGAGAAACTCTATCCAAGAATACATAGTAGAAGCACAGCGCTGCAACAGCTATTGCTGTTGCATCGCTGTACTATGTGTTTTTGGATAGAGAAACTATATCCAACAACACAGGGCACTACAGGTGATGAATAGGGATAAGTCCCCATTCATCACCTGTAGTGCCCAAACATTGTGGTGGAACTGCAGAGGTCTGCAGTTCAGTTTCCCACCTGACCTCACAATGGAGCTAAACTGCAGATTACAAGTCCCCATTTCATCACCAATAGTGCCCGTAGATCCCGCAATGACAGGAGGATTCCCACGGCTGCACAGGGAATCATAATGTCATTGTGGGTAAACCTGTAAAAAAAAAAAGTTAGTTAAAAAACACGAACATTCAATAAATTACTTTAAAATTAATTTTTATTCTTTGTTAAACACATTTTTTTCCCGAATTTTTACCATCCAATCCCGTGTTTTGTGGGTCGAGTCTATCCAAATTTCGAACAGCTATATTTGGGTCGAATATAAGGACAACCCGAATCAGAACACCAACACTACTCTCCAGCTCCATGTATAGTATGAACCACAACAACATAGGGGGAAGCATGTTGGCCTTTGCAGCACTAGGTCCTAGGTTTGAATCTTGGCCAAGGTAATATTTGCATGGAGTTTGCATGTTCTCTCCATGTTTGCATGGTTTTCCTCCCACATCCCAAAAACATGCAGTTAAATTGATTGGCTTACCCCCAAATTGATCTTAAACCTTAATGACATAAGTTAAGGACACATGACTATGGTAAGGACATTAGATTGTGAGCTCCTTTAAAGGCACACCTAGCAACACGACTAAAGACTTTGTAAAGCTCTGCGTAATATGTTGGTGCTATGTGAATATTAATTAATAATAATAACATATATACTATAACACTACATAACAAGCAAAACTACACACTAACTTAGAAAGAACGCTTTGGGAATTGAATATTATTAAATAAAAATTCAATCAAAATAAACTATGGATAATAGTAAAAATGTAGAAAAGAGTTAACATCTCTGTGAGTGTGTGTGTTTTCTTTGTGTGTATTTTCTTGCTTTGGTGACCTGCTGGAGAGATTTACTGTAATTTCCCATTCTAGAGACATAGGGTCTTATTTATTAAAGCTCTCCAAGGCTAGAGATTTTCTAAAAGTTATTAGCGATTTGTTAGCAAATGTTTTCAATCCTGGACTAGATCCATTCCAGGTTAACTGGATCACCCAGCCTCAGTGTTTCTTCTCCAGCCTTGGATAGCTTTAATAAATCAGGCCCCAAGCAAGGAAGTATGAAATGCCCAATAAATGCCGAACACATCTCTTCTATCAAAAGTTATAGCTTTACCTACACTGTGCAGTTTTTTTTTTTTGGTTTAGACATTATTTGAGTGAACTGGTTGTCACTATTTCTTACACTACAACCACAATACAAATTGTAGATTAAGCATGATCCCCACTTTACCCATTGCCTGGTAGCATTCTTTACTTTTGATGTGATCAAAACAAATAGGTTGTATATGCCACTTTAAACCATTATCATTTACTCCATTAGGCAAATAGAACAACTGATCCCCAGTTTAGTGTAATTATGGTACCACAAAGTACAAGGAAATAACAAGCAGAACAGTGTATATTTAAAAAAAGAAACTTTTTACCTAATGGGCATTAGATAAATGACCTTTATGTATTGTTTGCATGAGTAAAATAATTAATTGGTAATGTTCCAGTTTCCAGGGATACCACTCTTACTTGCACACTTTTCTAACAACAATAAAATAAACTTTGTTACTTCACAATTTCCATTGAATTCTTTGTTTAGATAAAAATAAGCTATCCAATTTCTAAGTATAACAGCACTAACCAATGAATACTCTTGTGTGTTATGATTTTTTTTTCTTCTTTTTGGTTATAGCTGAAATAAATGCAAGTGACATTGCACAGAGAGAATGGTCATAAATATGGTTTCCTGTTTTCACATTCTCCATGCACTTAACACCACAGAAGCCACGTTAGATAGTATAAACAGAAAAATATAACTCAGTCAACTGATTAACTTTCACAGAAAAAAATGGTGGGGGGAATGCAAGAGTGAACCATCCTCCCATTTCCAGGGTCACTGGCTGTAATTTGGTCCAGCCTTTTTTGGCTCTGGGAAAAATAAGTAACCTGCCAAACTAAACAATAGGTCTTTCTGCTGCTGAGCAATGTCCAGACAGTCTGGGCCCATTTCCAGATAGAGGCTGGTTTTCAGACCTCTGAAACTGCTGGAATGAGTAGTGATATTGCTTTCAGAGCTGGCCGTTTAATACAAGGGAAAGTAGAAGCAACATAGAGTAATGAAACAGAGGAATGTCTGTGACATGTTTCTAAAAAGGAAAAATGTGGAGTTTCCAGTCAAACTAAAAGACTTATTGGGTTCGTTTTAAGGCTAAGCTTGACTTCTTAGAACAAACTGCTAGATAAGGAAAACAATTTAGTCAGAAGTAATACGCACTTTTAGACAGCCCAGTCTAGTCCTAAACCTGTTTTGACTCTAGTGTTCTCAATAATTTTGTTTTCAATTCTTCAGCCTGTATAGACCACTGAGGTACATAAAACATTGTGCATCCAAAATAAGAGCCTGAAATCCCAGAGGACATGAGAAACATAAAAATGATATATATATATATAGGGCTACGTTTAAATTAAAAAATGTTGCCAAATGAAATAGATGATGAATCACACTCTATCTATCTTATTTATATAATCTATAACATATTGATTATTTAAAAAACACAAAATTTTAAATCCTTGAGTATGATTTGAATAGGATCTTAAAATACTGTTTACTATATTTAAAGCAAAACTGTGACAAGGGTTCATTTTAATACCCTGTTCCATAGAAGCACATACACACCTTACCTTTACTTCCAATTATGAACATTATGAACATTATGTCCTCCAGCCTACATGTGATCATTATGTCAAAGCTGATAAAGTGGTTACATAATGGGAACAACTGATCTGCTCCTGATTGTTAAGGGGACCCCGGCTGTCAGTAACAGCAAAAATTAGGAGTGAGAAGCAATGCATAAAGTTGACAGCTTGCTCTACAATGAGGGGACAAGAAGAAAAAGTCCAATTGAATGGTGCAACTACTTCTAACTATACCATGACCTAGATAAATGGGAACTTTATGAACAAAATGCAATAAGAAATGTAGAAAAGAAGTGTTAGAGAGGTTGGGTATATATTATATATTTATAATGATAAATTGTATAAGCCCAGGGTAGACAGTTTCAGCTATTTATGCAAATCTACCTATATACAGCTCAGTTTGGAAATTTGGACAGAGCCCTTTCAAAGTGATAACACTTATTTTTCTCATAATATAATAATGCCAACAGGTCATCTTCCCCTCTAAACAAATAGAAATGCAATCGTTTACATGTTCTCTCTATGCCTGGTAATGAGTATTTTAAGCAGCTTTTTACTTTCCTTCTCATTCTTCTCATGAACTAAGGAAAACAGTAATTGCCTTTTTACAATGCATAGTCCTGTTGGGTTTGAGTGATAATATGAGATTACACAGATTAGTTAGAATCTCCTGGGAAGTAAGGGCAGGCATCACTTACCCATCAACTGATGTGTGAAGTATAGAGACCTCCCCTCATGAGTAGACAGCAACAGGTCATCCAATTTGCATCCTAATGAGGTGATGGGGTCTATCGAATAAAAGCAGCTTATAATTATGATAAAAAAGTGGACTGATGCAGACATTACTAAAGAAATAAAAATCCTTTACGAGAAAACATATACAATCAGTCACTGACATGAATATCAAATACAATTTTCTACATTTTGCTATGGCTAGTGATATATGAATGATCTGTTGCCCTAAAACTTAGTTTTCAAAGCAGAAGAAAACATAATAATAAGCTATGATAGATAATGCTGGCAGACCCAGGGTAAGAAATAAATTGGTAGTTATTTATTTTTTTTTTTTTGCTACAGTGCTTGGCCAGGAAACTACAGAAATGACACAGACATATAATGACACAGAAAATAATAATAATGATACATTATAATATTATGAGATTATTAACAGTATTATTACTTTACTCCCAAAACTAGAGTTTGAATTTTAGAGAAATGTATTACATTTTAGTTCAGCTAAAATTGAAAGCCATGAAAGCCAATGGAATTTTTAAGCAAAAAGGTCTTCAAAAAGGCGTGTTACAGAGTAGCAAATAGTGCAAACCTATGTATACCTGGGAAAATCTCCTTAGACCTTTGTGAAAGGATGATGAGGTCCAAAGCACTTCCTTGAAAAAGTATACCAGGTATACTAAGACAAAATGATGGAAACTGTTGTCACTGGCCAATAAATTAAGGGTACCCAGGAAACAGCAAATAAGGTACATATATAAGGTTCTAACAGCTCCTAAATTAGTCTTTAATCCCTTTCTCACAAAATCCTTTTGGTAATGTGAACAGCCAAAGATAACCCTGAAATTTAAATTTGGCTGATGTGGTTGTATTCCAGCAACAATCACTTTTCAGGCTTTACTCAACACATTTTTTTTGGTGTAATTCACATATGTTAAAAGAGTTTTTACAATCATCCAGTGTTCAAGGGTAACATGTATCTAGTTGGATGTTAAACAGTTGTGATGCATAATAGGGTTGAATTGAGTTTCCCATGGGCTTTTTCACGTAAAACCAATTTTTTTTACATCTCCACCTTGTAACTGCATTTAGGATACAAGGGCACTAAAATAGCTATCCAGGATATAAAAAAAGCAGGGTATACTATGCAATAATGATGTAACATGAATAAACACATTGTCAGGACAGACATGTCACGATAACCCAAATCTCCATACAAACTTCCCTCAGGCTATGAACGTTTCAAGGTCAAATGGATGCACTGCCTACAAAATAGTGTCAATTTGGCCTCTTCCATCATGAAATGATTAGTAGTGATGCAGCGTTTTAACTGCAAGCAACAAATATCCCCAGTTATACTTCTGGTCACCATACAGATATTTTGCCAGATTTTAGATTATACAGATATACCCATTTTATTTATATTTGGACATTACTGTGAAAGACACAATCTGTTTCCTGCAAAAGTGATAAATACGGTCATCACTTTGATGTCCACAATGACAACCCATGACGTCATGATGTCAGAACCCGCCCACTCTCCCATAGCAGGTCTGAGCCTGCAATGGGAGAGTGGGCGGGTTGTATCCAGAAACATAACCCGCCCACTTCCCTGAGTCTGCGATCTATACCGGGGACATGGTCTGCGGCTCTGGCTGGTGTGTTCTCCCAGCACGGTCCTTCTTTTGACTCCGCTCGGGTCCAGAGCAGCAGACGACCAAAATTTTCTCGCAGACCACCGGTGGTACGCAGACCACCGGTTGGTGACCGCTGCTTTAAATTACATAAATAATCAAGGAAGAGGCAGTGTTTTGGCAATGACCAAATATGTCATCTGTGTACTGGTTAGTTACAGTGCCAAGCAATGTAGCAAATAGAGTGAAATAAAGATGAAAAAATACTTTTTTTTTTCCAGCCTAAAAATCTTCATGAGATAGAAGAGATCCTGTTATACCCTTTAACAGTCCATTGTTTCAGAATGGTTATAAAATGAGGGACTGTGCATTTTCATATTATCCCAATAATATGCCTATATTAGGTGGATTTAAATTATGTGGTTTCAACTAGTGGAAGAGGGGAGCTTTATTAAAAAAAAATGTATTTTTTTTTCTTTTGAAACAATATTTGAATATAAAAGTAATAATAAAAGTAAGTCCGTAGAACAGTGTTTCTCAAACATTTTAATATGGGGGAATCTGTGAATTAACTTTCATGTCTTGGGGGAACCCATGCTAAAATTCCTATATGCACACCTCCCAGTTGTCAGTGGGACTTACATTACGTTGCTAGGCAGTGGGAAGAATGCTACCTTACAGTTCTACAAAATGAACAATGGTGTCAGAAAACTGACCTAAGAGGTCCAAACTGCTAGTTCAAAAGGAACACGCAACCTCTGGAACAAGCAACCTCTTGAGAAGCCCTTGTTGAGAAACATCGTTGTAGAAAGAGAAAACTATGACCCTTCTTAATAAACTTTCATTTGAGTTTTTGGTACTGGGTGGTGCAGAACCACCTATTACTACACCCATCCCCAATTTATGGGTGGTCTACTTTATTCCCTTGTGAATCAGTGTTCGGAACTTTGTGATTAGAAACTACAGGGAGGATCTCACCAGTAAGAGGTGCTCCGACATAATGTAACTGCATTGCTAGGAATGCAGAAGAAGAAAAAAATTGTTAGTGCCCAGTTAGTTTCTGGTACAGGTGTCTGAATTAGCATACTGATTGTGGACTTTACTGGCAGATAAAAAACAACAACTTCATATTTAGATGTTGGTCTACACTAACTCAATAACTATCCATATTTATAGTATTCAGATGATTTGATATATAATCTACATTTTATGTTCCTTACCCCGAGGAGACAAAGATTGTTTAGGTAGTCATTCTGTATTTTGTTTAATTTAAATAACTGCTTTACTTTTTTATTATTATTTTTTGCTTGTGTGTATGTCTATTTAAAATAATGTAAATCTGTGTAATCAACCTTTTGGACAAATGTAACTGATCTAAACACAATCCCTAAAATCCTTCATGAACTCTCTCATGTTAATATATTTTTAATTTGCTATTTATGGCACTTTTCTATACATGGAATGACTTTTGTCAGTCTGTGTCTCCAAGTTGTCCTCATGCATTGTCATCCTGTCACAATCACACATAGCTGAAACTACAAGTACATATTGCAATATGCACCGCTATGGTCCACAGTCATCATTATCAAGAAGATGGTACTGAACAGCAATGTGTAGCTGCCCCTGGGGTGCATATAGATAGGAAGTTACAGAAAAGGCCTGAAAGAGAATAGCAGTGCCATGATGCAAACAATAATGAAAAATGTGAAAAAAATATATATACGAAAACTGATTATGTTAGACCACACTTAAGCAAAACTAAATGTCATCCAGTTAGATTTATTTGAAATGTAAAATAAGTATGCAATCTTTTTTCTGCTCTAAATTCTGGACAAAATTAAACAGAAAAAAGCCTGTGATTGTATATGTCTACACTATACAAGCTATAGTTAATGGCGTATATGACTGCCAAAAATCAGTATACTAGCATGTTATCTGCTTGAGCTTGTGTGCTTATATATTCTTGTGTCCAGATCAAAGGACTTGTGTTCTCACATCTTTGGCCAGTATGATAGCATTTTTTTTATGAATAATGAGATTTAACTTTCTCTTTTTATTGTCCTTATCCATCATCCGTCCTTGATACTAAGCAGTTTGTTTTTAACGCTTGCAATAGAAATAGAAATTGATCTAAAAAAAAAAGATTACATAAAATCATTGTTGTCAGGTGAAGGCTAGACATTACATTTTTGTTCATTTTACATAGGTAACTGTCACTTTTTATATTTAGTTGTCATTTTACTTTTTATTCAGAAACAGGGAGAACACTCAACATATTTTGTTTGTTTTCTAACTTACACTATGTGGTATAAATAAAAAAAATAGTGTATGGATACCTGTCTGTACATGCAACAGCTGCTGTATTCTTGAAGGCTGTGAGTATTGAAAGACATTGTCAATCAATGGTGCTGCTGGGAGAATAGGGGAATTATTCTGTCTGCAAATCCTTATGTAGTATGGAAAAAAACACAGCAGTTAAGATATCTTATAAAACTCGAAGACGCTATTTGTAAGACACCAGCTGAATAAATACAATTTGCAGTGATTTTATAACTGACCTTTATTTACAGAGAAGGAATTGACTTTTGTTAATCAATTTATTGGAAAATTAACCTAGAAACATCCTTTATTTTTCTTGTAAATAAGTTGGCATAATCAGTTTGATTGCATAGTCATTACAGTTTGATTTAGAAGTGTACATTTTTCCTTCTTATTATTGACTAGGATTTATAGGATTTACACAGTAAATACTAATATAAAATATTTTGTAGGGGGGATTGAGTACATTGAGAATTGGTATATAAATGACACAGAAATGATACAAACAGTATAAAAAAAAGGGTTAAAAATGTAAAAAAAGGAATAAATTCTCATTTTTTGTCTTAGGGTTAGTAAAATTTTTCTGCATGCCCTTCCTCTTGGCACTTTGCAGCCATTTCTCTTCGGTGCTCTACACTCTGTAGAGTGCAAGATGGGTCATTGAGGGCCCACATACAACCTGGATTGTTAGAGAGAAGTAAAAAGCTTTGGCTACCACAGGACGAAGAGATAAGGTTAGGGAAAGTCCCTAGACAAAAACAAGCAGTGTGGGCGTAACCCCATCACAAGGGCAATTGTACTGTAAGGCCCTGGTCCAGCAAAAGTACTTACCAGACACCTGTCCCCTAATCTAACAGCACAGTCATCACCTATAGCAAGCCCTCACTCCTCGGGTGACTGGTTGCATTTCCCAGCATGCGGTTGTCCCCAGGATTTAGTGTAGCAGGGATGGTGTCTGGGGAAGGGCGGAGGACCAGGAGCCCACAGATAAAGCAGTACCAAGATTCCAACAGAGGCAAGTCCAGGATACAGAGCCAGGTCATTCACAGGTAATCCTTCCACCAGACAAGTTAAACAAAAACAAGACACAAGCAGAGTCGGGGGTCACAGACAAAAGTTCAGTCTAGCAAGGTCAGCAACAGTAAATCAGACAAATTCACACTCCAGCAACAAGTCAACCTAGCCTAATGCTACAAAAGGCGACAGAGAGGCTATAAAGCCCCAGCAGCCACCTGCAGCACAGGATAGAGTCAGGAGCTAATCTGCCTCCCAAATCCCCTTCAGCTGTGCACAGCCTCAGAGTGTGTGCAGGGGATGCTGATAAAATACATCAGGCTGCACGGCTAAAGGGAAGCAGGGGCCGCTGCATTTTCGTTGTTCTCCTTGCTGCTTCAATTGACATGTTGTACAAATATACATTCAAAAAATGTATTCAAAACATTCACTACATTTCTAGTACATATGACTGTATGTTAATATGTATGTATTTTTTCCCTGTCAATAAACGCTTGGTGTAATTTCAATTTCTGGTTGGGTTGTAAGAGAATATTGGTGGTGGAAAAGGGACCAGTGTGTCTACTATACATTTTTAATGAAAAACTGGCATAATGGGATCTGAAACTGCAACAACTAGTCCACTATCTTATATAATACTTATGTAAAAGACAGTGCCAAGTCAAAACCAAAAAAAACATGGAAACCCATTCATATTTTACAATTATCCCAGTGGAAAACTCCCTATTTTTTAAAATTTTAAATATGGAATATTTTCTGTTGTTGTATGTAAAGAACACTCCAAAGGACAGCGAAGGCTTACTTGATAAATTCAAGGAATGTGAGGAATAAACTCTGCTGTGCCCATTGGAGTGCTCAGAGTGGTTTTCGATAGCCTCCCAAAATCCTAAATCTTATGTAGCTTTAGTTGTTATAGATACATACTAATATAAAAAGAATGAATAAACAAAATAATAAATAAATCTACATGCTGTGATTGACTAAAGCACTTAAAGTATAAAATTCAGGCTTAAAAAATTACTCTAACTCAGTTATGTATTTTTCCACAAGCTAATAAAATTAAGATGAGAGGACAAATTAAAAAAAAATTATAATCTGGCCTTTCCTTGAGTAAATAAAATTCAGTTACTCTTTCATTTGCAAACATATATAGATACTGAATCTTAAGGAAAAACGAAGGTACTGTGTAATATACTTTGTGATATTCATGAATCTGTGGTTTGGCATAACCAGAACTTAAGCTTCCTGTGTATGATTTGGAAATGCCCTGTGTTGAATTTACTTATTAGTTTCCGAAAATAAACACACGCATTTCCTTACCTTTGGCACACACATTTTTCTTTCTGCAGTCATGATATAAGGCTGAATTATATATCAATAAATAAACTTTAAGGCTAAATATGAAAGCTTTTTTACCTTATGTTTATTGTGATACTCATAAACTAGTGAAAATGTTTTGCCCAGCATTTGCATTATTATAAAGAGGAATTCCAGGTTGTAGTATTCTACCCTTGTAATATTTCACAATTTGAAATTATTTGTGTGTGATGCTACCTAAATTATTCTACATCTAGATAAAAAAATTACATATCAGAGCTAATTTATTCATTTCTTTTAGTGTAAAGGAAATGTAAATAGCCAATCTTCAGTCTGATCATTCTAACCCACATCTACCAAAATGAATCGTTCTAAAGCCTAAAATGATATTGCTATGAAAATGATAATAAGTGAACATTTGGATAACACTAAAACTGTGTCAACAATACTGTGTACCCATAAATAAAAATGTATATGGGAGGTAAGTAGTTCTACTGCTCTATGAGCACAAAACAGATAAAATATAGTGGAAGTGGTATTTTTTTATATGTAACTGTTATACTTGCATTCATTACTCTGTAGACTTGATGGACTTATACCATACAATCTGATTGTATTCTCACAATATTTACCCTCTGCATATTATAAATATTAGGCAGGAACAAAACTGCATGAATAATGCACTAGTACCACTAAATAAAACTGAAAAAAACACTAAAATGTAAAATACTGTAGTTCATTCTGAACAGAGTATAAAGCTAATCAGGCAAACTTTTTAGGCTTTCCAAGCTAAATAATACTTTCAATTGGATTTCAGGTGTGGTAAATGTAGGGAGTTATAGCATACATATTTGCATCTACCAACTGGTTGTTCATCCCTGAGAGCCATTATTATTTCTTATGACCAGCCATCATTCAGCCCAGTACTTCAGGAGCTTGTCCTAAAAATGCAGCAATGGGTAGCACAGTGGCTAAGAGGTTAGCACTCTGATCTTTGCCTTGCTAGGTCTTCTGCATGCAGTTTGCAGGTTCTCACCGTGTTTGTGTAGGTTTCCTCCGGGTACTTCAGTTTCCTCCCACATGACACGACATACATTAAATGCAAAGTAACATTTATCTCCTCACAGGGGATTAGCAACCTAATACATGAGATATGAGTATTTGGCTTCCTACATATTTCTGAAGCTTGATACAAACAGACCTTACTCCCCTGGTTAGTTATTCAATAAAAGGGTATAGTTTCATTCCCGACGCATTTTGCCCATAAAAGAGGGAGAGGGTGGGACCCTGGATTAAGGTAAAATGTACCATGTTTAACCTCATCCCCTGATTAAATATTACCATTAGCTCATTTGACATCTGAGGGGGTTTTTCTTACTGCTCAAGGTTACACTTCAATAATATTCCCACATTCCAGCGGCACCCTCCAGCGGTGGTGGCATCTTGTCCCCCTGGCAATGCTGGTTGGACATCTGTGTAACCTAGCAATGCCTGGCCAGCATTTGCGCTGACGTGTGAACATACGAGGCGAGGCCAGGGGAAGCAGATGCCGGCTGGGCATCTGCTCGTGAGTATTTACCTGGGAGGTGGGACTGTGCAGTATTTTTAAATGTACCGCTTTTACATTTAAAAATACTTCACCAGGGAGTATTCATATCGCCAGGGAGGTTAACCTAAATGTGACTGTCATTCCAACACTGGTAACAGCAGTAATTATTAGAAATGGTCATAAAATAATGTGAATAAATACACCCATGGTGTTAAACATTTATTTAAAGGGAAAATTATTAAAATGTCTTTACCGTAGTCTTTTTACCCCTCCCTCTTTTTTCATAGTTTAACATATTTTGTATTTTTAAGTTGGTTATGATGGGTCACTTGCCCTTGGATATCAAAAACCAAAAGCTGTCGATTGATCCTTTCGCGATCTTAGTCTGTTCCACATTGGAAAGTAAACGGAAGATGGGACAACACGGGCAAGGTGGACATCAGGTGCCACCATTTAATTCCTATTTTTCAAGATTCTTCTTCTTACCTCATCCAATCTCACACCGTGCAAGCACAATGACGAATGATGCACCTTCCTGAAAATATAAAATAAATGTGCCAATGTCATTGCGCATAACATTCCATAAAAGCCCCTGCACAGCCCACTGCCTCCTGCTATATGTGACATATGTATCCCAGAAGACTGTGGGTTTCCATTCAGTTACCACCTCAGTGGTGGAATGGGAGGGGTACCCCCTTCAAATAATAAAAAAAAAGTTTTCATTATATAAAAGGGTTAGCCACCCTTTGGTCATAGGTCTGCTTTTAATTATCTTTTGTGATATACTGTGAGCCACCAGCAGGTGGTGCTATGCTCCCATGTAGAGTGTGTAACAAACTCTTATATAAAAAATGGCAAGGGTTTACATGAGGACACTCTAGTGGTATGACCCAAGAATTAGGCAAGATTTTTAGTTCTGTAATGGCATTTCAGAAAAAAATATATTTTTATACCGAGTTCTCAGTGTCACAACATTGTCCTCAACAATCTTATCCCACTGGGGTATTCCTTGAAGTCTGCCACTTTTCTTCCAAAAACCTGGCTTAAAATGTTTATTATTGGACCCCATGGTGGCACCAACAGCTCTAGCAAAGTCCTGGTCTTGAATGTTTCCCATTTAAAGGCTGATTCAATCAGCGTACAGTGAAGTATATCCAGTGTTATGTCTATGCTGCTAATAGTGGTGCCTGATTAGGCATCACTTTAGGAGAGGATAACAAGCACATAAGCAACAAAAATATGACATTTTCTGGGATAATTGTTTTTGTATCCTCATTTTATTATTACGAATCATGTTTCATTTCAGCTACTATCATATCAAACATAAATTTATTGGAATATAATTTTAAATAAATAGCAGATAGTAAATGTTTCAGCCATATTTTATATACCTGCTCAGTAGGCATCACTGCAGAAATGTTTTTAATGTGCTATATAATCAGGGTGCATTTGCTTAATCGGAAATGAAATTCAGTTGTAAAAATTTTAAGATGTGATAAAGTTTAATACGTTTCATTTTTATGTAAAAGTTTGACACTGATAGTTATCATTCCATAAATACTCATGTGGTGGTTTTATGAAAATAAAATATGATATTATACAGCAAAAGTTAGAAAAATAAACAGCTCGTACAAGTTAATAGAATTAATGACCTTTGAACCTAAAATATATCATATTTCTTGTGTACAACTATACAGATTGAGGATTTCTTACCATGAAAGAAGGAGTTTTGCTAGTACAATTAACTGATATTAATCCTAAATATAAAATGTAACGAGGATCAGAGTTTCTTGGGATTTAATTGATTGGTGAGTTTTTTTTATTATTTACAGTATATTTACAATTTCATAACTGTTTTACTGGGCTGTGTAAAATCTTCATCTTAAGAAGCAGCACTTTATGCCTTTACATTGGTTTGAAAAGAGGTTTCTTTTTTGTACTTTCTTTTTTTCACCTTTTTGTACTTGCAACTTTGGTGTTAAATTTATTCATTGAATTATGCATTTTTGGGACGTAGATATTTCCTGTTATATAAGAATAAGTAAATGTTTTAAACATACCTAAGCTGTCATCACCAACAAATTACAGGCTTGTTAGATACTTTGCTATTGACACCGTCAGTACAATTTTCACTTCAACAGACTGACATGACTTTTGCAAACCGTTGCAGGTTAGCTTAACCAGGTGGTATTACTTATAGAGTTAGTAGAAGTCCACTAAAAATCTGTTTAGTTTGGCGCATTTTTTAGATCAATCAGTGGACAATGCATAATAAACGCTGCTAAAATGACAAAAAAAAAACGTACAAAGTGAGATATACAGAAGTGAACAGCATTGAAAATCTAAGGAATAATACATTAATAGGAAAAAGTGTTTCTTTCGCTCCTAGGGTTGGAGGGATCCTAAGGGTCATACCCAACATAAACAGGACCCTTCATATATAACATGCTCTAATATGCTTGAATGATTTGAAAGAATTTGTGTTAGGTCACGTAACCAAGCCTATTTTTTGTTATTTAGATCTGTTGTTCTAAGCACTGCTATATTTCAGACTTGTGAAATGTTTGACCTGTTGCATAAAGAATGTAAGCTCTTTTGGGCAGGGTCCCCTCCTCCTCCAGTGTCATTGTTTGTTTCTGTTTGTCATTTGCATCCCCTATTTTATTTACAGCAGTATTTAACCTCCTGGGCGGTTCATTTTTGTCTGGCTTTATATGTATAAAAGCGGTACATTGTCTTTATGAAAATTTTTTTTACATTGTAGCCTATAATTCTTAGGAATACCTCACCAAAATATGTCCAATAATAAATACATTTATTAATAAACTTTAAATTAAAGAAAAAAAAAACACAAAAATCTGTTAAAACAAGGGTGCATAAAGATACCGAAAAATGTAATATAACTGTACAGTAGCATATAAATTATGTGATTACTTTATATTGGATTCAATACAGTAGTTTTGTATTGAATCCAATACAAAATAATTGCCCGCCACGCTCCCTCGCACTTGGCGGGGGACAGATAGGAGGAAGAGGACGCGGCCAGAGGATGGGATCCGACAGGCAGAACACTGCAGGATGCCGATGGGACCAGGTAAATCATTATTTTTTATGTTTTTAGCTACCTCAAGTGTGGCTCGGGGGTTACTGCTTTCAGCTGTTTTTTTTTACCCCGATTACACTCACCTATTTACAGTTAAATAGTGAAAGTGGAAATAGATTCTCTTTTCACTTTTTTGTTTCACGTTTCCCTTACCCTTAAAGCTGACCTATCACTAAAATTTTTACTTTATATAAAAGGTTAGATAACACTTTTATGTACAGCAAAAATATGCCTTTTTTCCCTCCTCTTCTGTCTTTACCAATTCAGCAGTCAAGACTGATTGGGAATGCAGAGCCGCCTGGGATACCTACGTCATGTATCCCAGGAGGTTTCAGGCTGTTGCTTCTGCGCATGCTCAAAATCAAGCAAAATGAGGAATCAGACTTTTCCAGGCATTGTGGAAAAAAAAAGTGCCAATCTCACAAACTTTTTTTTACAGTTACAGCAGGATAAGTCACTGGATCATGTGCCTGTGCAATGCAAGATCAGGTAAAGGTAAGGTGATCTGTAAATATTGTCCCAGTTAGGTGTAACACTATTACTTCTAATACTT
Source organism: Pyxicephalus adspersus (assembly GCF_032062135.1). Classification (NCBI taxonomy): domain Eukaryota; kingdom Metazoa; phylum Chordata; class Amphibia; order Anura; family Pyxicephalidae; genus Pyxicephalus; species Pyxicephalus adspersus. The sequence continues at coordinate 42,270,633 of NC_092863.1, read as the reverse complement.
CTTTTATCATATTTAGGATCTGAAGGACATCTTATAGTTCTGCTATTTGTGGATTCATGCTTTTTCCTTTCCTTTGTTTTTTTGAATTTTTTTTGTCCGAGCCTATTTATGCACTGTTGCATTGCATGTGTTGGTTGTTGGCCTTCTCTGTTGTTCAGTAATCTATTTAGGTAGTTTTCTGAATTTTGATAGCACTCCTGTCATAACTGTAGTCATCACAAGCACTAACAATTGCTGCACTTTTTGGGGCCTATTTAAAAAGCAGTGAATCTGAAGTTCTCTAAACATTCTCAGGGGGAGTAGCAATCCATGCCATAATAGCTGAACTGATTTATAATTAGAGCTCTTTTATTTTTATAAATACAGTGTTAAAATTGTATTCATCATTTTAATACAGATACACTGAATAAATCTTTAAATGTGAAATGTTACCTCTGGTAACCTTTCTTTTTTCCAAACATGACATATAAGACCATAGCTCCTTTGGAAGAACTTTTCATCTTTTCCAATATTTCATCAGTAATTTTGTCTTCTGCAGGAGAATTTCCTTATTGTTTATGTTGGAATGTATTGCTTCCTCCTCTTCTTGCACTGCTGGCGTAATTATGTATTCTTTTTTACTCTTTCATCCATTTAGTCTCCAATATTTTCTGCATGCTTTTAATATGAATTCACCCCTTCAGTAAGAAGTTTTTTAAACTTTTCTTTCCAATACTGCTTGATCTGTCTGTTATCTTCCACATTAGCTATCCATTCTTACCACAATTAATGTTAATTACTGGTTAGGAGCTACCTTTCTTTTCTCACTTTCATACACATACTAAAATGCATTTTAGCCATTGCTTTATTTGAGTTCCTGGAACATTATATACCGTGTTTCTCCGATGATAAGGCATCCCCATCAAATAAGCCACCCCCGATTTTTGCTCAAACAATTAAAATAAAGCACCCCCCACAAATAAGACATCCTCCGATACCTGATACTGTGTGACTCCTCGATGCTGGCTGCAGTGCAGAGTGAAACTGAAAGTAACTTCAAAGGACAAGCAAGCTGCTGATCCCTGCCCTAACAGAGTCTGTTACCCGGCCGTAGAAGCCAAAAAAAAGTGAGTCAGTGATCAGAAGGGGACAATCAATGGCACATACGGTAGTGATCAGAAAGGGGACAATCAATGGCACATGAGTGATCAGAAAGGGGACAATCAATGGCACATGAGTAATCAGAAGGGGACAATGAATGGCACAGAGTGATCAGAAGGGGACAATCAATGGCACATGAGTGATCAGAAAGGGGACAATAATGGCACATGAGTGATTTTCAACAATAAATGTGTACTGTAGTCTTCTTCATGGAAAAATAAGACATCCCCCTGAAAATAAGACCTAGGGCATATTTTGGCATTTCAAAAAAAATAAGAAAGTGCCTTATCATAGGGGAAACAGGGTATATTCTGAAAGCAAAGATAAAGATAATAGTTGTAATTTTTTTATGTCATACAATATATATGCAGCTTTGTATCTAATAGTATATAGTGCAAACCCTTTTTGTAAAATATATATTAAGAGATTGTGTTGAGTCAATGGGCCTAATTTATTAAAGCTCTCCAAGCCTGGAGATAGATACACTTTTATCAGTTAACCTGGATGATCCAGCAAACCTGGAATGGATCTGGGCCATGATTGAAAGCAAGTGACTTTTAGGAAATCCAATACAGGTTTCACCCAGCTACACAAATGAAAGTGTATCTTGTCTAGTCTCAGAGAACTTTAATAAATTGGGCCCAATAGCTTTAGAAAACATGTCAAGCCTAAAATATATGTGCAACTACAACACAGCAACAGACTATTATACTCAATATTGTCTAAATGCAATGCAATATTTTAAAAGCTTTCACATAGCTTTAACGTTAACCATAAATATAAAGGAATCAAAATATTAGTCCCTGGTGTGCACAGCAATATCAGATATGTATTATGCAAACATCTTTTAGTTATTTGTGCCATATGAGCACATATTATACATGCATGGTAGCTTTTTACTATAAAAATAGGCTGATAAGCCTTGTATTAAATTTTATTTTGCAGTGACAGGGTCTCTTAATGTAGACATTATTGGTCTTATAGACTGCTTATGTTTCTCCTGTACTGTCCCTGAGCTGACTGAGTACAGAAAGTACAGAATAAGCTCCTACGGTTTCATCCCAAGTATAGTATTTGCGGTCCCAGGCTCCCAGGAGGTCTGTGGAGTTAAGGGGGTCATGAGGTTGACCACTAATTATGTCATCTGCAAAAGTGATCAGTGATCCTGATCACTTCTACATTCTGCTTGACCACTTCTACAATAAAGCCTTGAACAAATGTAATACAAGCTTATGGCCACTATTACCATACATGTGTTTTAATGGTTTCAATGCCATGACTTCATGTACACATTGTTGGTAGCAAAAGGGCAAATGGGATAAACAAGTTTCTCATTTTCCGTCATGTTTTGAATTTATCATTTTTATTTACATACTTTGAGTATTCCCCTTCATTGTATTGAGTATTCAGTGTAGGTTTCTGTTCATTTTAAGCTTCATACACTTCTAAATTGTGTGAGTGGTATTGTGAATTTAATAGTTATTATGGTTGGTTTATTGCATTTATTATAATTATCTGTGTGCAGTGTTTGCCAAGTTATGAAAATACCTAATCTCAAATCATTTGGCAATGTTAATTTAGCTGTTACAGTTGTTGAAATGTCTAAATTAATTGTATAAAATTTGATAAGTGTCAGTAGCACAAAATAACTTCATACAAAAAAGACAATATAAGATACAAAAAGAAGAAGATTCAGTGTAAGGGAATACTGCTTGTCTCAAGCCTGAGTTTTATCACAAAATAATCAGGTAATTATTGTTTTTTTAAACCAGCCTACGGGTTCATATTTTCTTAACAAACAGTGGATTATCTTCAAAATTAACCCTGACTGACCTCTGTAGTAACATCCACCTTGGATCAATGTATCCTCAAATTATTTATTAAAAGCAATAAAAATGTTTAAGATGGGTCTCAGAACACTGCCCGCCTTCTGTGCACCTGTTTTGTGCATACATTATAGAGATTAGAAGGCTGACAAGGGGGATATGAGCTACCAACACATATTTAAAATAAGGCTGAACAACATCTCATGCAAAATTTTTGAATTAACACCTCTTTAGTGATTGTAGGCTCTGATAGCATTTTCCTTGACACACAGTGGGATCACGTCATTAATCTAAGATCCACAGAAAAAAACCTATGTTTGGTCTTGGAATTACCAAGTAATTTCTAGTTATCTCACTTACATTCCAATATACTTATGTACATGTTTTCTGTTCTTGTCCAAAGAAAAGGCTGTGCAATAACAAAATGAAAGGGCCCCTGGGCGCAGACATTGCATTTTAAAAGGATTTTGGGGATAAGAGTGTCAAAGTTCCCTATGACCACCAAAGTTGTACAATCATTACAGAAAAATGTATGTTTGCCAATTTCAAGCCTTCAAAAAACCAAAGGAAAACAGGAGATATTTAAATAAGACATGAGACACAGAGTGAATAAATACACAGAAAAAAGGTAGAGCCAATGAAAAATATTCCTCTCTCCATCGTATATAGGTAGCAGGCCCTCTGTCATCTATTTTTATTATCATGTAAATATTTGCCTGTGGGCTTGATCCTATTAAAATAAATTGTCTTTTAATAAAGTCAATGGAGTATTTCTGCATATGTAGCAATGTATGGCAGGTCAGCAGACAAGCAGATGTCACAGAAATTGTCTTGCTTGTTAAATCAGCTGTATAAGCAGAATAAAATAGGCTTCAGTGTAGCCTGGTACATTTATCAAGTTTGGATGCAGGTCATACATGTCCCCAGGCCTCTAATCAGCCAAATCCAAGCAATTAAAATTCAAATCATGTCTGTAATATATTGTATTTACATACTTTTAAAGCAATAGCATTGCAAATTGATTCGACAATGTGAATATTTCAGGCCAAGTTTGCGTTTCCCTATGATTCCCTAAAACAAGTGTGCTGGAGATTTTTTTTTCAGTTTTTTTTTTTTTTTACATTTAGTCAGATCAGGTCATGTTTAACATTTTGTTTTTCACCATAGTAACTCTTTTAAGGCAGCAGAAAACTTCTGAGCACAGAAGGAAGCAATAGATCCCAAAGACATGTGTTAAGCTGTTTATCTCTGGCAAGCTGCCCTTGGAACACATATCAAGACAGTTCCTCCCTTCCTGCAATTTCATTCCCCACCTGCCTTACGTACACATGTTCTTTCTTGAAAGATGTGAAGAAAGGTGAATGTTTCTTTTTATTCGCCTATATATATATATTATATATACATATATGTTTTTATAAGTATTTGATTGGAACTGCTTTTAGGAATTGTTTTATTTCAATGACATACTTAATGCTTGAAATGCAATAATGTTTTATATGGTCACACAAAAGGTAAAGCAACTCTATCATTTTGCATTTCTATGTAACCTACTACCTTCCTTTATTACGGTATTTGCAATGCACACAGCCTTGGTGTCAAACCACCAAGCCCGGGATCTGTCACACAAGGGGTGGGGGAATGCCTAATGTCATTAATCTGAGAAAAAATCTAGTTAGATTTGTGCACACATTAATTTGTGTAATGGCACTGTCCCAAATCGCTAAATGATACTGAACAGACTTGTGTGAATATTTGACACTCACTGTGAACAGCTATCATTCAGAGTAACCCAAAGTGCTGGATGAGACCTAGCGGTTCCTTGTTTTCTGAATATTTATTCAACCCCAGGAAGTCCTGAAGACATCAGAGATTACATCATCATCATTTCACATATTACCACCATTTAAAAAAATGTTATTACATGGTACAATTTCATGCTCAGAGGGCTCAGTGGGATCTTTAACAGGTAAGCAAACTCAGTCTGAATCTGTACTGGACCTCAACTGGAGTACTGGACCTCAACAGCTATTAACAGCTGGTCGGTTTAGTATTCACACACCAAATCCACTTATCAACTTACTGTTGAATTTCTTTAAAATGATGCTGTGGTTGACAACACTGGCTATTGTGCTTGTTTTTTAGTGAAATCATGGTGGATTAGATTCCTCTACTCATCTACTAAGTAAGCAGACGTACATGCCAATGGTAAATTTGAAAAAAAAAAACAAGCTATTCAGTGCATTGACTTTTAAATTAAGTTGGGACAATGGGGGGTATATCATATCTCTTTTGGGTCTACTGTCTTGGTTCTAAAGTAAATTTACTGACATTCACTAAAAGTTCTCTGGTATAAAATCAATCATTATCATTCAAAACATATGGATCTGGTAAATTCTTTATTCTTTAGTTTTTTTTAAATATCCCCCTTTAAAAATTATAACTGATTTTGTATAATATATATATATATATATACCAAAAGCAAATAGCAAATGTATATTAGTATTAATCAATTTACTTTTATTTACTTATTTTTAATACTTTAGAATACATTAAATGTAACAATACTTCTATTGTGCTTTATACGTACAACTACATATATTAGAATGGAATGAAGCATTTCAGGCTGCCCTACTAGGGTGTGGAGAAAAGTAAAACTATATGTGTAGCTTTTTTTCTTTCCAGGAATTTTTGTTCTCTATGTTGAGAATAGCCTTTACTTTTTTGTAATGGAAAAACATTGCATGCTCTGTCTTGGTTTTTTTCTTCTTTTTTTATGTATTAACATTTGTATAAGAAAGTTCTGGTAAAAACTTAATTCAAACTGTTTTGATTTTTGCTGAACCTAAATAGCACAGTTACTATCTTGTAAAACAGCTTTTTTTGCTTCAATTAAATCTTGGCAGTATCATTGTATTTTGTTTAACAAACTTTGAAATACAGTAGTTTATTTTTTTCATATTTTAGTAATTCATTGCCAGTTTTCTAAGGGAATTGGTTATCTAACTAGAAAAGACAAAAGACTGGAATTGCCATGTATGGTAATATGGTAAAAACCAAGATGCAAAACATCTTTGAAAGATATTATGTCACTTGCTTGGTTTCATGCTAAGCCCTTCTGAACACTGATTCCTAAATGATCTTCTCTAATATAAGAACATTATTATAAAGCAATAGCAGAATTACTGTATTAATGATATTCATTTTTTTACTGTTTCTGGTGTAATCCATTACAGAATCCAAAAGGCTTTTTTTCCTTCCTATAAAAGGATGTGCTAAAAGTTGCCTGTTACTGCACCTGCAGCACACAAGGATTTGTGATGGCATCCCAAACACAAACAAATGCATGTGTGAAAACAGACATTATGGGGTTGATTTATTATGACATGATGTCTACCATGATTAGACATGGTAGGGCCTGGGTAATCCAGCGAACCTGGAATGGATCGGGTCCAGGACTGAAACATTTGCCTAGTAATTAATATGATAGTCTACCCTCTCCATTATTGGACAGTTTTAACAAATTATGCCCTATGTGTCTGCAATGTTGTTTTGAAGCTTGATCCTCTTCTTTACTAACAAGTATTTTTCCCGGTTTGAACAGCCTGTGCTGAAATGTGCTTTCTTGTACAATATGATTTATTCCCTCAGCTGGACCTTCAAAATGTAAGATGCAACAAAAGTGAGCACTGATGTCTTTTGACACACTGGGCCCATTTCGAGCACTCGCCTTGGTGATGTTCCATAATTTACTATAGGTGTCTTTTCATACTCAGCTAGGAACACATTTTGTTGTTGGTAGGTACGTACATAGCATGGGTTTAAAACATTGTGGGTCATACTCTTTCTTCATGAATTTTGGAGAGCTGCTAGGTATTTTAAACTCATAAAGCAGAAGTAAAGTCCCTCAATAACAAAACTGATAAAAGTTAGAATTTATTTGACAGGAGAGCCATGAAGTCTCTTCTCTTACCAATACATTTTTTCTCCTCTTCTGTAGCAGTCTTTAATTATATTTGTACAGGTACCAGGAATAATTAAGTCCTGTGTATGTGTGCAGGAATTAACATGCATGAGGAGCATCAAAGACCCTGGAATCAGAGGCAGAGATGTTGACATTTGGGGATGGAGTGGTGGCTGGAGACTGGACCTGTAATCACTGTGACACTGTGTGAGCTAAGTGTGCCATATTGTGCATTTATGCTTTATACCTGCTGATCCTGCCACTATGCTTTATAAGGAACCAATGTTTTTTTTTCTGACAGGCTTAAGCATGAAAGCAGTTTAAAAGATAGTTACACCATTTGATTCTGAGTGGAAAGTGGAGCAAGGCACAACAAGATACCAAAATGGAAGAGGAATTAAAACTCTTAGTCCCAATTCCTAGAATGTCCTGTGAGTCAAACAACCAGTTACACAGCCCACCGGGTGTGTCACCATAGTGTCTTTCTATGGTATTGAAGGTAGTCTTCTTTTTGTCCAGCTGCCCTATTCTGATTAAGCTGTGGGCTTCTCTGAGATTTAAATTGGTAAAAATCTGAGCCTCCACTTTTTGACAGAACAACTTATTAAAATGGAATCCAGCATTTTTATGGGATATCTTGATTAGCACTGACACTTCTGTAGACGTTGTGTAGTCAATACACAGCCACAAACCATAATTTTCTTCTCTAAAAAGAAAAGACATAAAAGTGAAATGGTGAATTAAACCTTTTTTTTGGTAATATTTTGCATTAATGACAATTTTTTAAAATCTAAGATTTAACAGTCACTTGCAAATCTGTATGGAGAAGGGGAATACCTTATTCAAGCAAGAAAAAAGTCCATGACCCGTGGAGAAAAGACATCTGCAAAGTAAACAAAGGAATGAGGTAACACCTACAGAGCTAAACTGAGAGGAAGGGACAAACAACCCTTAAAACAGATGGATTCCCACTCCGAGAATAACAATTTTTCCTGTTGTCAATCTTTGGGTTGTGCTTGCGAAGCCAAGCCTTACTTAAGAATGTATAAGGACAGCATAAGGGTAGAGTGGACAGCACCCACCTTAACTGCAACCTAAGGGGTTTTGGTCAAGGGCTTTTTAGCTGTAGGGGATAATCAAATATGTCCAATACAAACAAACAAACAAGTTTAGGCAACTGTTCAGAGGAACTACACAAGGAGTAAGACAAACCCATGAAACTACCTGTGGCCCTCCTGTCTTCAAATTCAATGGTTTGGAAATCATAGGATGCCTGCAGATCATACCAACACATACAAACTTATTTAACTCAAGAATAAATACTTTATTGCCTATCTGGGTGTTCTCAGTCCCATCTAGGAAGTTAAGTTGCCTGAAGCATTCCATGTACGGGACCTTACCAGATGCACAATATCTCCATAATGCATGCAAACCCTTTGGGTGTGCCTTTTTGACCTCTTTGCCCTGGACAGCTTAGTAGAACCCAGATGCATTGGCTACTAAACTAGATAGGTTAGGCAAAATAGCTGGCAAGGGTTGAATGATGCAGACAGCTGAGCAGGAACTGGAGGGCCATTAGATTTTTCTTGACATTGTTACTGGAATCTCTGATCTTGTGATCTATGATCTGTTCCCAGTGACAAGCTGCTTCTCAGCATTGGATGCAGCTTTATTTGTCCCAGAACTTGGTTGCCTCCAGTATATGGGTATGCAGAAGACGTTATCCGGAGGGGCAAAAGTTGATTATGGGTCGGGAGCCCAAAGGCAGAACTGTGCTAAGGAGTAGCAGGAAATCTCTTCCTGAAACTCAGAGTAACAGAGGATCAAAGTCAAACAGCCAGGCAAGGTATCCAATGGTATTAAGAGGTCAAAGGACAAGCAAGGGTTGGTCCCAGTGCCAAGCAAAGAGAGGTCAGACATATCAAGGCTGGCAATAAAGAATCAAACCACAAAACATACTATGACTATGACTATTTTTTATTTGGCCTCTGAACGATTAGGGATCAGGAGGTAAAGCCAGTAAAGCAGTTGCAGGACACAGGGTCATGAAGAGGCAGATGCCTCCGGTCACATGCGTTACTGCTACGTGCAGTGGGTAGCCCAAAAACACCAAAGAGTGTATTGCAAGAACATATACACAAAGCATTTTAGGACACAATGGAAAATCAAGATGGCTGCCATGACATTGGTGGCCATCTGGCCTTGTTGCCCTAGAGAGCCTATGACCTGATAAGTTTGTACTGACATTCATGCCTTTTTGTAGTAAACCTAACTTTAATTATAGGTTCTATAAATAAAATGTGGGGTCATTTATTAAAGAAAGATGGCAGCATAATTCATTTTACTGTTAACTTTCACAGTAAAGTGAATTATTCTTTTACAAGGAATACTCCACTAAGCTTAGTGAATGATGTGAAGTTCTTAACTTCAACCATTGTAACACGTGCAAGCAAAATTGGGTATTGGGTATTCTTTGCACAATTTATTTTTACCACCACTACTTAGGTAAGTGAAATATTTCTTTCAAGAGGCTAATTGACTTTGCTGAGTGAGTGAACGGCCTAGATTGTTTTAGGAAAGCAACCCCATAGTATCATGTAAGAACTGTCACTATCAGACACGTCATGTAATCAAATTCTACCTTTTACCTTATTGACAGGTGTCAGGAAGCTGGGAATATTGTTTTCTTTGCTCTGGATCTGCTTACCCACTCCATTCTATCACATATATATTTGTCATTCATATATATCTGTCACTCTTTAAAATGTGGTAACAAATGTTTGACTATAGGGTTGGACTTTATACAATGGTGCATGAAAGTTTGTAATCTTGTGAAACCTAAAACATCATCTGATATTCAATATCCTAAAAGTAGACAAAGGAAACCTAGTTAAATAAATGAAACAAAAACTAATAAATTTGGTCATCTATTAATTGAGAGAAAATGATTCAATACCATATCAGTGCTTGACAAAAGTGAATCCTTAGGATTACATATAATTTGAAGGTGTTTTTAATCAATGGGATGACAATCAGGTGTTAGTGAAAGACCCTGTTTAATTTAAAAACAAATGGGGATTCACCAAAGCCTGATCACACATACAACACATTTGTGGATGTGTATCATTACTCAAAAAATGAAGGCTTCTGAGGACCTCAGAAAAAAAGTTGTTGAAGCCCATAAAGTTGGAATAGGTTACCATCTCTAGAGAGTTTGGACTTTCACCAATCAACTTTCAGAGAAACTGTGTACAAATGTACGAAATTCAAGACCATTGTGTCCTACCCAGAAATGGTTGACCGTTACTATTATTCTTATTATTATTACACAGTATTAATATAGTGCTAACATATTACGCAGTGTTTTACAAAGTCCATAGTTCGGTCGCTAGCTGTCCCCCAAAGGAGCTCACAATCTAATGTCCTTATCACAGTTTAAGGTCAATTGGAAGGAAAGCCAACTAACCTACTTGCATGTTTTTGGAATGTGGGAAGAAACCATAGTATTCTGAGGAAACCCACACAGACGCGGGGAGAACATGCAGATAGTGTCCTTGCCAATATTCAAACCTGGGATCTAGAGCTGCAAAAGCCAGAGTGCTGAGTTCAGAGTCACCATGCTGACCATCAAATACAACTCCAACTGCAAGGCATGTGAAAGTCTGAGAGGTTTCAAAGGGTAACTTTGAAGCAACTGAAAGCCTGTCTCACATTGGTAGATGTTAATGTTCATGAGTTCACCATTGGGACAACACTGAATATTGTGTTTGGCACGATAGCAAGGAGAAAGCCACTGCATCCCCCAAAAAATATTGCTAATTGTCCACAGTTTGCTAAAGGAATTGTTGGTTTAGGTATGGAGCATTACATTTGGAGAAACAAAAACACCAATTCAGCAAAGGAACCTTATCCCATCTGTGAAACATGGTGGTGGGAAGTTCTGGTTTGTTCCCATGTTGCTGCATCTGAGCTTGTCATCATTCATGGAACAATAAATACTGAACTATACTGGATAATTCTAAAGGAAAACATCAAATCATATGTCTGCGAACTGAATATCAAGAGATGGTGGTCATGCAGCAAGACTATGATCCTAAACACACAAATCAAGTTTCTCCGACTTGATGTGCAGGACTAGTAAACAGTTACAGCAAATGTTTCATTGCAGTTATTGTCACACAAGGGATTCACACCAAACACTGAGAGCATGATTCAGTTTTGCCACATGCAGATATGGTAGTGGATTACGTGTTTTTCAACAAATACATGACCAAATATAATAATTATTTGTTTCACTAGGATTTCTTTATCTACTTTTGGGATTTGTTTGAAAATCAGATGATGTTTTAGGTCACATTCATACAAAAATATAACAATTTTTGAAAGGTTCACAAACTTTTACACAACACTTTATATAATATTGTGAATTAGTATATAATGTTGTATAATATGTATATTATATTTTTAAATATAAAACCTATATATATTAGAATAGAATTAAAATATTACATTTTTATAGGGATTTTATTGTGGTAGGTGAATGTATAGCCTCTTTCCCTGAGATCAAACATCTCAAGCAATTTAGATACTAATGCACTAATGGGGTTTTCTCAAGAACTGTATATACATTTGTTGAATTAAGAAGATAATTAGTATTGTTTGGGAGGAGTTAGTGTCAGTTTCTTAGACTTGTTTAAGCAGGAATAATTAGAATGAAATAGAACTTTTTTTACTTTAAGTCCACTTACTTTTTCCCAGAGCTGTTTGTGATTGGCAAGTTAAACCCCTGATAGCTTTGATGCCTTGAGGAATGTGTCCATAACATGTTTCATCCATATTCAAAATGGTTTAACAGGGTGCGGCTCCAACTATTATGGCTAGAACCTAAAGTGTTTTTTTTTTTTAACAATCTTCCTCGGAGTATCGCTGTCCTAAAGCTGACATTGTTTCACTAACAAAGAACCTATTTACTGGTTTTGTTGTTTGTTTTTTTTTTTATGAAAGTTGGTTACATATTTTTTGTTTCAGGTGATGGTGTTTGCTCTTCAGAAATATATTAATATGTGACAACTTCTGTAATATCTGCTTGTATAATTCAAAAATCTATCTATATATCTAGGTTCCTGGTATATGTTGGTTTATAGCAGGATTTCTAGAAAGGAGAGCAAGATGAACTTAAGTGCTGATAAAACGACTTAAACAACTTGTTATCTGAATATTAACAACATTCATTTCAGATTTCTAAATCCATGCTTCTACATTTATTTCAAAGTACATGCTGAGTTGTAGACTCTGCCTTTACTGAGTATAGTTCTAGTGTTGGAAATAAAAGCATTGCCTTTCTGCATCTCTATAGACATGCAATACTTAGAAAGTTGGCCTGTAGCTATGTTAGCGAAAGGACGCATGACAGGGTGAGGAGAGGGGCAGGAATGCAGGGGTTAATTAATAAAAAAAAAAAAAAAAAAAAGTGCGGGAAATTCAAAAAAAGTGCGGGAAAGAGGGACCTATTGATTGGTGGTGAAGTTGTTATGGGTGGGGAAAATTAAGATATAAAAAGGGAGACTGGGGGGATAAGGGGGCAGTTCTTACCTGAAAATCAAGCGTCTCCCACGTCACGGAAGCAGGAATGGCGGATTTGGAGGCGCTGCTGAGCCGCATCAGGGACGCTGCTGCTGTCAGAGGAATTCGTTGGATGGAAGAGCAGCTTTCTTGCGTGATGGAGGGGGCTATGGGGAGTGCTGTGCCTGACCAGCCTCCTTCTTTGCGCGCCCGACAGTCTCGGCCGCCGGAGCGCTGGAGCCCTAGCATGCCCCCAAGGGTCCAGCGCCGCTCTAGGAGCCCCAGGCGGGACCCTCCGTCTCCCTCTGCCAGAAGACAGCTTGCTTTGTCCGGCGGGGGGCGCGGGAGGAATCCTCCCCGGAGGCGGGACCCTTCTGCAGCCTTGGTCTCTACTGCCCAGGAAGAAGAACAGGCTGCACGCCGTGGGATGAGAGAAGAAGCAAGGGGGCGCCTGACACGGAGTGCCGGAAGAGGTACCGCCCTTGGAGGAGATGATCCAGCCGGAATTCATGCCGTGGAGTCTGCAGGGGGAAGTCGGGCGCCGGTTCCGGTGGAGGAGCTGCAGAGCGGAAGCCGGTCGGGAGAGCAGCAAAGAGTGGCGGACGCTTCCGGTCCGGGTGCAGGAGGGCGGAGACAGATCCCGAGAAGTGGGCGTGGCCGGGTTCGTAGTTCCGGGTCGCAGGGGGCGCCCAGCAGTGTTGTCATCAGAGGTCGCCAAGAAGGAGGAGGACAGCTGGATGGCGTGGAGCGGACCGGAGCAGGGGAACAGTCTGCAGAGGTCCAGGATTCGGATGGCTCAGAGGCTTCAGGCCTGTTTGGCGGTACAGCGGCTGAGGGGCCCAGCGGCACCCAGCAGCCTGGTGAGTACCTGTCTGTTTGGGATCAGGGAAGGAGGGAGGGGGATTGCCATGTGGGGGATGCTGATTTGAATGTAAATTGTCGGAATATGTTAATGTCAAAAAGTGTTTTGGGCCAAGCAGGGCTGGGTTTTCAGAAGAAGAGTATGGATGGGGGAGGTTCTGGAGTGGGGGACCTTTTGCGGAGTTTGCGGGAGTTACTGTTTAAGTTTGAGGGAAGCAATTTCAATAGGGGTTGTCTTGACACACATCAGGCGTCACATACTGGGGGTCAGGATGGTGTGCAGAGGGTGGTGGCCCCGGGGGGTGCTGAGGAAGGCCTGTCTGTAGGGGGCAGGGTCCCGTCTACACCGCAGTCATGTGTGACGGCGGGTTTGGGCGCAGATGGCAATCGCGAGAATGAAGAGCGCAAGGGAGAAGGTGAGTCGGTAGGGGCGAGTGTGACAGATGGTGCAAAAGGGGAGGTGTACGTGTGCTTTGAGGGACCTTTGGGGGCACATTTGGCGCCAGAAGTGAGGGAAAAAATTTGGAAAGGGGATTATGTGGAAATTTTTTCCCTATTGCCAGTGGAGAGATTTGGGGGTCGAGATCTCAAGGCGGGGGATGGAAAAAGAACGGGGGAGGAAAAGGGCCTTTGGCGCCAGATTCCGCGCACTTTTCAAAACTGGTTACAAGCCTTTGCTATTTTAGCAAGTATTGTGGGTGAACGTGCGCCGGAACATTGTTCGGCTCTTTTTTGTTATCTGGACGCTATCAGTGAGGCCTATCGTGTTTATGGAGGGGTGGCTTGGCTCAGATATGATGAACAATTTAGGCAACGTAAAGCGATGCGCCCAGGCATGCGGTGGGATCATAGGGACATCAGTCTCTGGATGCGGCTTATGACTTCTGCCAGATTGAACACGCCGTCTTTTCAAGGAGGTGCTGGGGTCGCGGGAGCCGCGGGGACCCTGGCAGGTAAGAAAAAAGGGCTCTGCTGGTTGTTTAACCAGGGAACATGCAAGTTCGGAGCTACCTGTCGCTTCAAACATGAATGTTCCCATTGTGGGGGAGGTCATCCCGGAACACGCTGTATGTTTAAAGGGAGAGGTAAGTCCAGTGAGCCTGCAGGAAAAAGGGATGACTCCGGTGAAGGTGGAAAGCATGCGGGTTTTTCTAGGTAAGTACCCTAATAGAGAGGCTGCACTGTTGTTGGAGAAAGGTTTTTCTGAGGGTTTTAGGATTCCGTGCAATTTGGTTAATATTCCCCAGGGGGCTAAGAACTTGCGGTCCGCTTTGGCTCATCCGGAGGTGGTTTCTGCCAAGCTAGCAAAGGAGGTGGCTTTGGGACGCATGGCGGGCCCTTTTGGGGAACCCCCGTTGGTTGATTTGGTTGTTTCGCCGCTGGGAGTGGTGCCAAAGCGGGAGCCGCAGCAATTTAGATTGATTCATCATCTTTCCTATCCAAAGGGTAATTCTGTTAATGAGGGCATTGATCCGGTTCTCTGTAGGGTGGTTTATGCTTCGTTTGATGATGCGGTGTCCTTAGTAAGAAAAGCAGGCAGGGGCTGTTTAATGGCAAAGGCTGATATAGAGGCGGCTTTTCGTTTATTACCGGTGCATCCGGACAGTTTTAGGCTACTGGGCTGTAAATGGCAGGGGGCGTTTTTTGTGGACAAGTGTTTGCCTATGGGCTGCTCCGTTTCTTGTTCGCTATTTGAAGTTTTTAGTACGTTTTTGGAATGGGTTGTGAGGGAAGTGGCTGGAGTGAAGTCTATTATTCATTATTTAGATGATTTTTTGTGTGTTGGTCCCAAGGACTCTTTGGTTTGTGCGTCTTTGCTTGGGACTTTAGAGCATGTAGCGGATGCTTTTGGTGTTCCTTTGGCGGCTGAGAAGACGGTGGGTCCAACATCGGTGATTTGTTTTTTAGGTATTGTTTTGGATTCTGAAAACATGGAATGTAGGCTTCCTGAGGACAAGCTGGACCAGCTTAAGGTAGCAGTAGACAGGGCGCAGTGCATGAAAAAGATATGTTTACGTGATTTGCAGTCTCTACTAGGTAGATTGAATTTTGCGTGTCGGATTATGCCTATGGGTAGGATATTTTGCCGAAGATTAGCTGCTGCTACGGCTGGTGTGAGAGCACCTGGTCATTACATTAGGCTAACCCGGACATTAAAAGAGGATTTGCAGGTATGGCAGCAATTTTTGGCTTCCTATAATGGGCGCTCTTTGTGGATGCAGCCGTTGGTTGATAATCAGATGCTGGACTTAGTAACGGATGCAGCGGGTGCCTTTGGGTACGGAGCTTATTTTGCAGGTCAGTGGAGTGCAGCGGCGTGGCCGCTTGAATGGCGGGAGCAGGGTCTGTGTACAAACTTAGTTTTGCTGGAACTGTTTCCCATAGTGGTCGCGTTGGTGCTATGGGGGGAGTTGCTTGCTAACAGAAAGGTGCGCTTTCACTGTGACAACATGGGTGTGGTGGAGGTTATTAATAATAACACGGCCTCTTCTCCCCCAGTTATTTCATTGCTGAGGTATTTAGTCCTGTTGTGTTTACAAAAGAATATTTTTATACGGGCTGTTCATGTTCCGGGGTGCGAAAATACCATTGCTGATTCCCTTTCTCGATTTCAGTGGTCGCGATTTCGGGAAGCAGCGCCGGAGGCGGAGGAGTCGGGGACCCCTTGTCCGGAGGAGCTGTGGAAGGTGGTGTGGGGTTTCTCGCAGGTTTGATAAGACAATCCGTTTGCGCTAGTACCTGGCAGGCGTATGCTAGTACCTGGAGGGAATGGTTTAGATTTTTGCAGTGTGAAGGGGTGTGTTGGGAACAAAGGAGCTCAGAATCTGCGGTTTTGATGTTTTTGTTGGATAATTTGGAAAGGGGGGTTGCGGGGGGTTCAATGTGCAAAAAGATGGCAGCCTTGGCTTTCCTGTTTAAGCTGATGGGTTGGGGAGATGGGACAAAAGGTTTTCTAGTTAAGCAAGCGTTAAAGGGGTATAAAAAGGGGGCCGGTAGGAAGGACTGTAGGAGACCGGTGTCGTTTGAAATGTTGGGTGAGTTATGTAGTTGTTTGGGGGGTGTTTGTTTTAATAATTTTGAGGTCCTTCTCTTCAAAACAGTTTTTGTTATTACATTTTTTGCAGCACTGCGAGTAGGGGAAGTGGTAAGTGCCAACAGGAAGTGTGCGGGGGGCTTGCTTTGGTCGGATGTTCGAGTGGAGGAGGGAAGGGTTCGAGTTTGGGTCCGCAGGTCCAAGACGGATCAGGCCGGTCGGGGCATGTGTTTGCAATTGAGGGCTTTGCATGGCGCAGAGCTGTGTCCGGTGCGTATTGTGGGTGAGTATTTGAGAGTGCGACCTCATATGGAAGGGCCATTTTTTGTGCATGGGGATGGGTCTTATTTAACCCGTTTTCAATTTGGTGCGGTCTTTAGGAAATGTGTGGTGGCATCTGGCAGAAACGGGGGTGAGTATTCGTCCCATTCCTTTAGGATTGGGGCTGCCACGGAAGCAGCCAGGTGGGGTCTGGGACCGGAGGTGATACAGCGGATTGGTCGCTGGGAATCTCAAAGGTTCAGGTTGTATGTTCGTCCTGAATTGTTATAGTGAGTCTATTACTGTCCTTTAAAAAAAAAAAAAAAAAGAGGTGGGTGGGGTTTGGGTGCCCTGTTGTGTTTTTTGAGCTCTATGTTTAACAAACTGCATGTTTGGAGATTGGTATTTTCTTATTGTATTTGCAGGTGTGCATCGATGCCTGGTATGGATACTGGGGCACTCATTTGTATATTGGGGTGCCAGAAGGGCTGACGTGCGAAGGAATGGCAGGCAACTAGGTTTGTGTCGGAGTGTAGCGCAGATTCGCTGGATAGGCATACCTGGTATGCAGTGGAGCAGAGTGTTGCCGGAGGTTCACCGGTTCGCAGGTTTGGATAGGCCTCCTAACTTGTTACTAATTCATGCTGGGGGAAATGATTTAGGGGTTCGGCCCATGCGGGAATTGATTAGGGACATTAAATTTGACTGTCTTAGACTGTGGGCGGCCTTTCCTGGGATCATCTTAATTTGGTCAGATATAGTGGCGCGGAAGGTTTGGCGGCATGCTAGGTCAGCTGACAGAATTAACAAAGCGCGCATTAAGGTTAATAAGGAGGTGGGAAGGTTAATAGTGCGCAATGGTGGTTTGGCGTTGCGTCACAAGGAATTGGAGGCTGAACCGGAGCTATTCCTGCGAAATGACGGGGTGCACTTGAACGCGGTAGGTATTGATCTCTGGCTGTTAAGCCTGGAGGAGGGCTTGCAGAGGGCCTTACGAGTATGGAGGCGCTCGCAAATATAAGGGGTCATATTTGCGGCTGGTGGCTTTCTTTCAAAGGGTCCATGAAAGGGTTAATGTTGTTGGGGAAGAAATAAGGGGGTGAGACACAGTAGTATTTTTGGGTTTTTGTTGGAGGGTGGCCTTGCACGACACTCGGTTGTCGTGGGGGCTAGGTGTTTTTAGTGGTGGGCATCCGCTGTTTGTCCCCGAGGAGGCGGGAGGGCGCCTGGGGGCCTGGTTAGTGAGCGGAAAAAATTTTGGTTTGGGTAATTAAATATAAAAGTTCATGGACCTGTAAGAAAGAAAATTTTTGTGGAATGCTGCGGGGTAAAAAATGTTTGCTATTGTTTAAAATGTTTATGAGCTGTTTTATAATGTTAATTTATATTCCTTTTGAAGTGTTAAATAAAAGGGCTGCTATGGCCAACTTTATCCAATAAAAAAGATTGTCCGAGTTTGTTTTGAGGTATGGGGAGCAGATGGGTTGGGGTTCAGTTGGTCTGGGTCAGCATTCATGGTTTATCTACTCTACCCTAGTCATGCCAGTGATATCAGATCCCATACAAAAGATTGCTTCTGAAATTAAAATAAAGGCTTGTGCAGCACTGGATTTCTGGAAGCTAGTCATACACTATATGCAATATATATCAATTAGACCAGAGTTTCTCAACCTTTTTAACATGGGTGAACCCTTGAAAGAACTGTCTGGTCTTCAGGGAACCCCTGCTATATTTACAATATCCACAGCTCATTCAAGATTAGTTTGTGGTCTTTGACTCTTGTGGTCATTGGGAAGAATGAATCTTACATTACTGGCCATTGGGAAGAACGGTCCCCTTACAGATAGCCAAAAAGATCATTGGTATCCGTTGAACTGACCTAAGAGTCACAAACTGCTCATTGTCTAAGGAACCCCTAGCAACTTCTAGAGGAATCTTGGTTTAGAATCACTGAACTAGACCATCAATAAACAGTAAATTGTCAATTCAATCAAAAGATTATATTAAAAATTAATATTGAAATTGGAATCAAAATATGATATTTAACAGCCAGTGGATGTACCTTTTCCACTTCCAAATAAATTTAATGCCGTAATCAATGCTAATATATATTGATTATTGAACAAGTGAATGGTACGTCAAATACTTGTACTTGACCACAAAAGATTGATTTGCATTTCAATTATTTTGTTAATTGAATATACCATTGGAAGAAAATCATATAACATAGATGCAAGTTCTCAGTCAGGTGGTAATTCTTGTTAGGCAGCCCTTCCATAAATGAGAACAGGTGTGCAAATAGGAAATACAAGCAGAATGCATAAAGTCCAGAACAAATTGTACAGATTTTTATTTAGAAAATGTAATGCTCAAAGATTCTTTTTTTGTCACGGCTACAAATAACACAAAAGAATATGAGGATTTTATAGTATTACCTGGTATATATATTCATATAGGATATTGAATGTAGAAACATCGGGATATACAATATGAAATTAAAAAGTCAGCTACAGATAGGAAATTTGGGTCATTTATATAAAAGGAATGAATGAAGGAAGGTGCTAGTCAATAAATCTTTGATAGTAAGTTTCTGGCCACATACCTTGATAATGTCGATAGGAGTAAATAAAACACAGAAGAAAGCCAAGGTATTTGCTATGCAGCAGTGTATTCAAAAGACACGTTATAAATAATAAAGTAATAACAATTCCGTTGAATCGGAGTATTCATATAAGGGGGTGCTTACATATTCCCCCCTGAGACTGATGCACTTGGTACAGCGTAGGTGCAGCTTTTCCAGGCCATTCAAATAAAAGCCCTTTGGTTGGGCTGCACAACTTTGCCCCTTCAGGTGTTTCTTCAAATTTGGGAACAGATAATAGTCCCAAGGGGCCAGTGAGTAGGGGGGTTGGTGGAGCAATTGGAAACCAAGGA
The DNA here is from genome assembly GCF_032062135.1 of Pyxicephalus adspersus. Taxonomy (NCBI): domain Eukaryota; kingdom Metazoa; phylum Chordata; class Amphibia; order Anura; family Pyxicephalidae; genus Pyxicephalus; species Pyxicephalus adspersus. The sequence goes on along the minus strand of NC_092863.1, from coordinate 42,251,054 downwards.
CGTATGCGCAGGACGTATCATTGGACGTATGCGCAGGTGCATTGTCCTGCAAAAAAAGGATCACTTTCCAAGTCTTTTCGTCTTACCTGCCTCCTTCAGCTGATCCAGGAGGATAGCATAATACTGTCCGGTGATACTAGAGCCCTGAGGTAGGTAATCCACCAACACCATACCGTCTTTGTCCCAGAAAACGGATGATATGACTTTTCTAGCCGATTTCTGGGTTTGGAACTTCTTCGGCCATAGGGACCCGCTGTGGCGCCATTCCTTTGATTGTTCCTTGGTTTCAGAATCATAGATGTGGAACCAGGCTTCATCCTCAGTCACTAACCTAGCCAAAAAGTGCAGCTTCAAAATGGGCCAAAACAGCTTTGGATGCTTCAACTCGTTCCTTCTTCTCTTCAAACATTTCGGCACCCATTTCGCTGAAAGCTTGCGCATGTCTAGGATAGTGGTGATAACAAACCCAACACGCTCCCAATATATCAAGTATCTGGGCTATCTTTTTTGCAGATATTCGCCAGTTCTCAATAATCAGCTCATGGATAGCATTGCAGGCTGCCGGGTCAGTTGAGGTTGGGGGTCGCCCACTGCGGGGCTCATCTTCAATGGAGAAATGCCCAGTCTTGAAACGAGATATCCAGGTTTTGACAGTGCTGTAGGAAGGACATTTCTCCCCCAGTGTTTGTGACATCTTAGTGTGAATGTCCTTTGCTGACTTTCCCTGGAGAAACAAAAATTTCATGACGGCCCGTAACTCCAATAACGTGAAACATGCTTGTGCCTCTGCCATCACAGCTTTTCACTAAAAGAAAAAACAGATTTAGGAATCGCAAAGACCTGATATTTACACAGGTTTATACTAAGGTATTAGGCTGTCATATGTCCCCACACTCATTTTTCTATTTCATCTGGAAGGGGGCAAAGCCAGGAACTTCTCAGCATCCCCCCTATAATCAGTATTGACATTTTGACAATTAAGTTGTGATGTGGTCACCCCCGCAGGATTTTGTAAACAAGGGTTTTTTGACCTGATAGCTAGACATAGAATCCCTAGAGTATTTATTGCAATTGAAAATTCAGTATCCGGACATGTTTTGCCACTAAGGGCTTCATCAGGGGAATTGAGGGGAGTCAAAAGTAAGATGTTGAATGGATGGCTACATGTAAACAAATCATACATATAAGAAATACATCATACATATAGGGATTGATCCAATGGTAAAGATGTCAAATTTATATTATTCATTACAAAAACTATAAAGTGGGTAATTCACAATGTCATTAGTGCTTATTTATATTTGGCAGAAAACAGTATGACAAAATCATATGGTGTGTGGTCATTGATCAGCTCTTATACAGATTTTGCATACATAACTACATGACAGAAAAAGATTATAAAGACCAATGAATGGCTATAGTACCACCAAAAATGCTATGATAAAAAGAGAGGGTAAGAAAAAATGTACTTACTTTGTTGGTTTGATATAATATTGGCAAAACGCGTCGGGACACCTAATGTTCAATTGCAATAATTACTCTGAGGACTCTATGTCTAGCAATCAGGTCCAAAACCCTCTACAAAATCGTGAGGGGGTGACCACATCACAACTTAATTGTCAAATTGTCCACATATATAAATATATAGCAAACATTATTATGGAATAGAAAAATAATTTTTAAATTAAACTTAAACTTGATAGTTGATAAAACAAATTGATATACATTATGTATGCATAAAGGAGGAAATACAAAAACAGATGAGTAAATGCATATAAATCCTTTAAAATGACATGTGGAATTATTGTAGATCGTATAGAATATGCAAAAAACATGGTAGGACATAAAAATGAAGGTGTGAAAAGAATTAAAGAATAACATACCATCACTGTAGAAGTGAAGGAAAAATAATTATGTGTACTGAGGAATTATTAGGAAAATAGAGGATTAAGCATAGTGAACAGAGAAGTAGTAGCATAGCAATGAATCCTGCAGTACAGGTAGTCCCCGAGTTAAGAATCTCTGACATATGGACGACTCATAGGTACAAACGGGGCTTTCCTGCTCGTTCGTGTGCAGGACGAAGGCTTGATGGGGGACACCTCACTGCCTAATAATATGTTGAGACAAACATCTGTCCTAATTGCATGTATTAAAATAACGTACCTGTTCCGACTTGCATACAAATTTAACTTAAGAACAAACCTACAGACCCTATCTTGTATGTAACCCGGAGACTACCTGTAATTATAGGCAAAGAGAAAGTGGACCCTGTAGTCATCAAAGATAGTCGAGAACATTGTAACTAATAACCGTTAGCACCGGAAGCTATCAGCTTGGAAGATTGTTGACAAGATCAATAGGTATTTATTGTGCCTGTTAGATATACTTTGGTGCATATATAACGGATAAAAAGAAATCAAATAACAGAAGTTAATTGTTAGCACTCATATACATTTTAATTGGAAAGGAGAAAAGAGATATCAACTACCTAGGTATGTTATCTAGAGGAACATGGACAAAACATGATTGTAGTTTTTGGCAATTAAAACAGTTTACATAAATGTATTTCAGCTGAATGTGTAGCTGATTGCCTGGAGCTCAGCCTTAAGAAGCATTGTTGCCAATAAATCTGAATAATCAATTATAAGAAACCTTTAAACATCATATGAAAATAGCCCATAAAAAATAACCCCATATGCACAGCTGTGAGGCTTTCACACAGTTCATGTTTCTCCCCCAAATGGCAAAAGTCTTATAAGAAACGTGGGTCTGTTTTTGTTCCAGAGTAAAAGTTTTATGTAAATATTTAAAGATGTGTATTTTAGGGATTTCACTTAAAACAGTGGTGTATCTTTAGCACAAGAGCAATGGAGAACAAGTCATTAATCTTCGGAATGGCAGTGTTGAACAGTGAAGTAATTGTTGGCTGCTGCTTCTTAGTAAATCTTGATCCTGATGACAAATCTCTTTAGTAAAGCAACACTTATTCCGAATCCCTTCTAAAAAGGTCACAGTTCTTTATTTTGTTTACAGGATTCTTCTCTCAATTACTGTGGTTTCTTATTAGCATGTCTAAACAAACTACCAAAAAGTGTATTCTTTCAGTAGCTTTTGTTAGACATGTAAATATATCTGATGGAGGAGATTTTTTTTACAAATGGGTTAGCTTTTTGCCTTTGTTAAAACTTTATGTATGGTATTTTAGGAAAGAGAAAAAGAGAAAAAGAACATAGTTTTGTTGTTTAAAAACATCTAAACATATAAACTTAACCATGGCATTATGAAAAAGCTTGTTGTAATGTTTTATACACATTTTAAAAAAAGGGAGAGAGAGATTCTTCTGAATGTCCAGGAATCTGGGACATTAATGCCTGATGTAAACATGCAGACCTTGAAGAAATCAAAGAGAGGATTGAATATGTATTATGAATGTGGACATGCAGCTTCATACACAAATATATAAATGGAACATAAATATGCATGTTGGGTGCACATGCAAGCAGAAAGTTTGCAACGTGCAGATCTCCATGCAAATTGGGTGAGAGCAATAATTGTATAATAATGATAATTTTCCAGGTTTGCAGGCTCATACAAATGTGAAGGTTTACCTCAACTGTTTAAACAACTCTGAAAAACAAACATCATCTGATTTTACTAAAATGGTATATAGGATCCCTGCTTTTAGCTATTTATAATATTTTAGGGTTTCAATTAGCTTTCGGGTGCAAAATGTGTTTTTTTTTTGTATTTTTTTATAAAATCAAAATTGTCTCTGGCATCAAAGGGGTCAAAGTGAAAGTTAAAGTGAAATAAATACTCATCTCTCCCGCTACCGACATTGCCAAACAAATTTCCAGTTGAGAGAAAGTTCCTCAGAAGTCTTCTTGGTGGTCCCCCCATGGCTACCTCTCAACAACAACACCATTTAGTGGCACGAGCTGTGTGTGTGTGTGTGTGTGTGTGTGTGTGTGTTGGGGGGGGGGGGGGGAGAATTTACTCCCTTTCCTTTTATTTGAACTTTTTTTTGACAGAGACACTTTAACTGCTTTTATATCTTTACACTACTTTACACTACCCATTAAATAGTTCCTTAGGATTCCTAAAGCAGCCAAAATAACTAGAATGGATAAAGTAGATTAATCTTATCATTTCTTTATAGATTTAAAGTATTAGCATGTATGATAGGTCATCTTTAGCACAAACATTGCACAACAGTTGTAAACACATTTTTTCTGTAGTTTATTATCTCCTATGAAATTGGAAATGTAACAGCTATTTTTACATTGATATACTATTTATGATATATTTTATATTTATAGTACATATTATAGCCAATTGTGGGATTGGCAATTCAAAATAATATTTATAATATTCCTTGAGTGAACTGTAGTTTAATAATATAAAATAAAACCTCTCCAAGTCCCATGTCCTTTGCTGAAGACAGGCAGGAATTTTCTTCTCTCTCTTTTTTTTTGGGTGGGTGAGTTTTGGGTGGTTCGAATGTACTATTTCCTCTCTTGCCAATAACCACAGTTTTGGATAGATATTAGCACACTCGATTTATGCATGATAAATTGTAACTCTCTAAATAGAAAAGCCAAAACGTTTTTCAAATAAAAACACTTTAATATTTAAAGTTACTCAATTTATTTAAAAAAAAAAAACAACTATTAAATGACAAGCAAGAACAAAGGGCAGGAATAGGAGATGCCAGATTGTTCTCTGCAGTGATATTCTCTGTCTCTTATGATACTAGGAGCATAGAAGCATAACTACATATTGTACTTGGACAGCTTAAATGGATAGTAAGGACGGCTAATATGCTCTGAGCTGTGCATCCAGAAGAGTTTAAGCCAAAGGGGCAGAGGAAGTCTGGCTGCTATGCTTTTGGAGCAGCTGGGCAACCTGGGCAAGAAAACTAGATTATGAACCAGAAAATGCCCATAGAAACTAATTTTGGTATATATTCAAGTAACACCACTAGATGGAGGTGTGCTATCAAGTAAAGTGTATAACAAAGTCTCTTAGTGTGAAAGTTTGTTACACATTACATGATGATGCAACACCATCTGCTGGTGGCCAACAATAATGAGCAGAAGATAATTTAAGAGCAAGGAATCCATCATAACCATCGTAAAAAGAAAAAACTCTCAAAGGGAGCAGGGAACATAAACAGATTCAGCCCATGTGATTTTATTATCTTTTCCCCTTTTAAATAAATGTTTTACAAATTAAACGCTATGGATGTATTTATTCACAATATTTTGTTGGCTCTTCTGTTGATTACTGTTTTAGGTGTTAACAGTTACTACCACATTTTTTGTATTGGAGTCCATATAGTTTTCCTGTTTTCTCAGGTAAAAGTAGAAATCTCAGTGTATATATTTATATTGGTTTATATTTGAGTATATATGATAAATCTGTATTAAGTGAGCATGTACGCTCTGTTTTAAATAGGAATTTGTTCACATAAAAAAATTTACAATTTAGCTTTGTTTTGACATTTATTTAATCAAAATAAACAGTTACAGTTTCAAAATATTAGATGTTTAAACAATAAATAGGTTTTATAGACTTCTAAATTATTATACTGTCTAGACATGGTTTAACAGCTGTTCTTGTATACCCCATTTATTGACAAGGACTATTTTCATTGTGTTTTTTTTAACTATGCTATTGCTACTCTAGATATGGTGTTTATGTATCCCTTCTTATCATTTATTGTACAGTATTATATATTAGTTCTTAAAAATAATTATTATCATCATCATCATCATAACACAGTTTTCAGACTTTCACATGCAAGGATTACCCTATATTCCCCACTTTCAGTGTTTATTCACACCACTTCACACCACACCATTCACAGCTATAAAAACACACCCATTATCATTTCTTAGACTGGTATCAGTTACTACAGGCACTGAAATATGAAGAGAGATGCAAATCAACAAATCATTCACCATCCCACTTAAAGGATATATAAGTTACTTACAGCAAATCCATGGCATAAACATATATGATTTTAAGCTTTCTTTTATCACTTGTCAGTCATTCTCAACGTTTCTTGAAAATCCTTTTTCCTCTGAAGTAGACAAATGATCAGCCCTGATTTACTGTGTAATAAGTGAAAAAATAAAGAAAATCCCCTCCAATATAAATGTATATACATATGCAGGAAAATTTATCTCAGCCATACCAAAAAATTATGCAGTAAATATGTATAAAGGATAAAAGGGTCTGAAGGGCCACCTTTCTTTGGTTTCTAGTTGTGTTGAGGGACTATTTATTTTATGGAGGATTTTTTGGTCAGATATTGAATAATTTGGTAAGATTTTTACCAATATCTGACCATCATCTTTTGTTAATACTGGCCTTCTTTACCGCCATGCTTTAAATTGTGTGTCTGTGACCTCCCACAATCCCCCTTCTCCAAGGGTTATACCTATGCTTTTAGTTCCACTAGCGTGTACACCCCAACCTAAAATTGTGAGTTCACTAATAGCAATAGGAGTGGTGCCAAAGAACTGATTTCTGTACATTGACTCAAAGTTAGACATTGGAACAGTGGACAGTATTCACAAAAATGTTTAAAATTTGGGCTAGAAGCTTTCTGTAATGAAGACCAGTCATTGCTGCTCTTTCTCTCCTTGTGCAAGCTAACTAAAGCTAAATAATTTGCTATTAGGGTATTATGGGTAGCACGGTGGCTCAGAGGTTAGCGCCCTGACCTCTAGCTCCCAGGTTTGAATCTCGGCTAGGACACTTTCTGCATGGAGGTTTCCCCCATGTTTGTGTAGGTTTCCTCCAGGTACTCCGGTTTCCTCCATGCCATTTCAACATGCAATGTGTTTAGTTCTCTTCCCCCTAAAATTGGCCGTAGACTGTGTTGATGACATATGACTATGGTAGGGATTGTGAGCCCCTTTGAGGGACAACTAGTAACATACCTATAGACTTTGTAAAGTGCTGTGTAATATGTAGGCACTATATATATACTGTGTAATAACAATAAGATTAATTATATTAGTTTGCAAATGTTTCAAATGCTGGATTCCATATGTGCTGGATCACCTAGGTAGTCTATTTTTCCAGTCTTGAGGAGCATTGATAAATCAGGCTCAGTGAGTCTTGTCTTGTCTGTGCAAGAGAATAAATGAATCTATTGTAACAACTTACTCTGGACACTTTTAGACATCTAAGCGGCATAAATGAGCTTCTATAACATCCATCACAATCTTTTATACTTAACAAAATGCATTACACTTACAAGTATAAATGATAAGCTAAATGAACAATACACAAAAAATAATAAAAAGTGCTTATTATCATATCTGTTTTATTAACCCAGTCGAATGTTCTCTTTTTCAGAAGATGAGTGTATTATAAGAGTTATTTTAGGGGAAAACTTCACCTCTAAATTAAAGAATAAAAGTATTATAATTTGTAAACTGATGTCTGTTTTTCTGGTTTATATTTAAAATCATTAAAATATTGGTAAGTGAGGCAGAAACTCATACCAAGAAAAATTCATACCAGTATGAATTAAAGGGGGGAAAAAATCACCTGCATGTACTAGACATGATTAATCCCATGTGCTTCTGCCTGAACTCCTTTGCCTGTTTAGAATTTTGTTGTTCCTTGTTTCTAGGACAACGAGCTTGTATGTAATTCCAGCTCACATATTTTTGGTTTGGAATGCACTCAGACATACTGTAGTTGATCTTTGGTCAAATCTATGTATGCCACAGAGAAATACCACAACTTCTGAAGCAGAACATGGTTATCAAGTGTAAAAATACGTACCTTTCTCAAATGCAATATTAATTATGGTTCTTTGTATTTTTCTTTTCCTTGAATTTCAGTAGCTCAGAGGCGAATTCTCAGTATGCATCAATATATATTTTAAAGATTAGGTATGGATTTAATCCAGTTTTATATCTACTAAAGTAAAAAAACTTGTGGGAAGAATTCGAAGTGGATTCACCCCTTGCCCAGGTGATTAGTGATGAACATATTTTGTGAGGGCAACTTTTCCAGCTACTTCATTAGTTCACAACAAATCGGATGGGAACCTTCACAAAAATATTTGAGAAAATACTGAGATAATTGCAAAGCCCTTTAACATAGTATTATCTTTTAAATGCTTAGAGGGAGGCAGGCCCCAAGTTAAAGTATAGCAAGGAAAACATGATTTTAAAGCCACCAATAACTTTTAGGGTTATATTAAGGCCCCTAAGCATAGTGTTGTCACATAGATTACTATATGTGCAGGTCAAGGGGACCTATGGTAACATGTTCCAAGTAAAAAAAAAAATAAAAAGTAGTATTTCTATAAAATAAGTTTAAATATAATCAGATGTGTTTTTAAAGCTGCCTCTGTCTTTTTGAAGTAATTAAAAAGAACCAAATAGTGCTGCTTGAACATGTTCTGTTCCAGCACTGTTGTGGCAAAACACATCCCATGTTCAGGTTTGTGTCAAACCTGAATCTCAACAGAATTGAATTTATTAAAGAAAGAAATTCTGGTGTTTTTTTTTTTTGATCTGGGGAGAGTCATTACAGCCAAATGCACTGAAATGGCATAGGAAGACCACTAAATGACCTAATGAACCATTGTGCTAATTGTAAACTTTTGGTAACTGTGACTTGGACAGCAAAATGAAAAAAAAAAAATTAACTCTTCAATATAACCTTCTCTGGGGTCCTTAAATCTGATGTATTCATTGGCCATCACAACCAAATTCTTCCTGTGGGTGGTAACTGTGGCTAGGTCTCGTTGAAGCTTCCTGAAAAAAAAATGTTCAACCTCTCTGTTAGATCACATTCCAAATTGGTGGTAGTGTTGTTGCAGCTTTCTGCTTATTTGCTTTGAGTGCCTTTCTGACTTTTCTGCTTTTGTGCCTTTCTGCCAGCAATAAATATTGTGCTTGAACAGCTTAAAAGTACTTTCCTAAAGTAGCACATGTTGGCTTCACGCTGAAGTACACAAACTTCACAAAACCTCTGATGCACATCAACATCACAAAATCCATGACAACTGTCTTGCTTGAAAAGTCCTTGAGATAATTAATAATTTGATTTCTAATATAGGCTAGCCATTGATCAGCCTGTTTTCAGGCAGTTGGTGTTGGTGTTGTGCATCCTCCAAGTGAGTGACAGCTGAATAAGATTGTTGAACCAGAATTTCCTTGTCTTATCCAGCTGTGAGCCTGGGTAGTTGGTTGGAAAGTGTTGAATTACTAAAGCATTCAAGAGAGCTGGGCAAATAGGATCCATCTGGGCTCAGAGGGAAAAGACTGCTAAAATATTGGGACATTATGACTGTCAACATTGCCTGGTTAGTGCTAGCCAGAACACAGCCACTCATAAGTTTGTGGATTGCTTTCACAAGAAATTATTTGATCTTTGTGTAGGTGGTTTCAGGGGATTTTTTGATTCATAGTAGCACCACAAAAAATATATTACAGGTATACCTGTATTTTTCCAGTCTGTGAAGTTATATTACAGCTTGATTGTGTTGATGCTGATTGAGGAGCCATTTCCACCCATCCCCTACCCCAGCTATTGCCACTGCCAAAATGTTCCCCTACCTTTTATTCTGCTGATTCGTTTTACCCTTTATTCTGCTGGCTGCTTAAATATTTAATGTATGTACATGTATGAACAATAGAATGAACAACAGTCTTGTCCTTCCTTTTTTTAATGCAAAATTGGTTGTGGCAAGTGAAATAATTAGGAAGTTGCAGGCCACTTTTACAATCGTAAAAATTGTGATACTGTAAAAATGAGTTCACACAAAGCATAAGGCTACTCTAGAAGTGGCCCAATAGGACACAGTCACTGTGGTGGCATGTTGCTATCTGTCGATGGATATGGGCAAATGGAGGAATGCAAAACTGGACAGTTGATCTTGTTTAGGTTAGTGAGAATACTGGACTCTGGGCTGGGCTTTAGCCATTTTAATAGCATTGGGGGTGTCTGTATAGCCTGTCTCCATTCCCTTTTTCTCATCTCTGCATACAGAGAGCTTTGAGATTCCTACAAGACTGGAGCAGTCTCTGTATGTGAAAGGATGACACTAAACCAGTACATGGTCTGCTGCAAGACCCAATGTTTACAACTGCTATAACAAACTAGTACACTATACACTGTAGTTGACATAGATATACAATGTACAGAAGGCTAAGGCAGGACTAACAAAAGAGTGACCACACCTACAGTTTAGCCCCACCAAACAATTAATCTACAGAGCACACTGTTGATCCCTATCCAACCCATAAAATTGTAGGTGTCAAGATTTTTTTGGGCCTCTTACAAAATATTACCATTTCTGGTTAGTGAACTAGAGCATAATGAGTAACTTGAGTTAAAACTTGGGTCTAAAGTTTGGCATCCGAACTGTCCGTGTGCACAAATTGAGAAAGTAATAGTAATTCTGAACAAAGTGTTGTCACCAAAATTGCTGAGGGGGGTGGTCAGGGGATTCTGCAAGAACAGATTTGTAATGCAAAAGAGCTAAAATCTGATGCACTTAACATAATATATTACCTTATATTTCACCTTTAATTTATGGAATAAAAATATGCTTTTAAAAAAAATAAATCTCTTGGGACATTTCCACAGCTCATCTGGGAAGGTAAAAAGCTAAGCCCATAAACATGATATTGTCACCAATTTACTAGTAAAAATGGGAAAAAATTGCAAAAACTTGCAAACTGATGGAAATTGATATTCTTTAACGCATATACACAATGATACAGATTTCTCTTGACCTTAGTTTGCTTCCTTTGCCCAGATAGATAGGTTCATACAAATTTGCATGCAAGGTACAGAGCTGTCAGGGATAAAAATATGGCATTAGAGGCCTACTGGAAAAAAGAAACATAAAATATTCAAGAAAGAAATATTTTAATACCTGGAATTATATAGAACAAATAAAATTATTTCATTTTTGAGTACAACATTTCCTGCAAATATATTACTTACAAAGTCTCCTTAAGGCTATATATTTAATAAGCTGCGTGCTGAAATTTGTCGCATGGCAAATAATTGCTTATTAATTGAAGCCCTGGTCTTTATCTCCAATGAGCATTGAACTGCACACAATTTAATCATCACTGTGAAGTTAATCTCTTAAATCATGTTAATTTTTCCAATAAAATTATAAATGCATACAGAGTACGACTTGCTGCAATATTCTGTGGAGCTTTAAACCAGCTGTGGAGCGAATATACAATTTTCTGTGTCCTTAGAACACTGACAAGAGATATATTTATGGATATTCACACACATAATCTATCATGATAACTGCAGAAGGTTAATCATAGCTTTACAATATTGCTATAGTATACAGTAGAAGTGAAAAACAATTGGAGTAATCAGCTGAGATACCTACTAATAACAAATCAACCGTGTGGCAGGGATGTAAATGGTAAAATTTCCAGATGTGGTAACAGGTAATATCTAAGAAATTCCATAGCAGTTAAACAAAAAAACGTGCCAAATCCTTCCTTAAAGCTAGACAACTGTATTTACCCTATTCCTTGCTCCTACAGTCCCAAAGGACCCCTAAAATGGTCTCGCTTCCCCAGTCTCAAGCACTCATTGTGTATCATGCACAATGAAGGACTAATGGCTAAGGGCCCACTCACAACATGGAACATACAAGATAATAGAGGAGTACTGGCTACTTGTGGAGCAAGGAATAAGGTTAATATATTTACTTTTTCCCCTGAACAAAATGAGCCATTAATCCATTAATCCCTGGGGGAGCACCAGTGCTTCTGGACTCCTGCAGCTGGCAAACTATATTTCTATACTTCTCTGTCTTTTATAGGGCGTACCCTTTTTTACAATAATCTAAGGTTTTCTGTTTTAATACTGGAAAGAAATATGAGATTATCCATGTTTTTTTTCAACCTGCTATACACTACCCATGGGAAAAAGCAGGAGGAGCAAGTACATCACTGTTATACTGTAATATTATTAATACTCTAATATACATATTAGAAGTTACTAAAGTTTGTTAAGACATCATACATTTTTGAGTTAATATACACACAGCTTGGCCTGCAAGCAGTAAATTACAGTAAACTAAAAGCTGTGTGTTTTATGTGTTAGCGGTCCATATCACAACTATTTAATTTAGCATAAAGCACTAAATACACACAAATAAATTTTTTTAAATGTTTTAACATTTACCAAAACATTTTTAACCAATCTAGTTTCTGAGATTTCATGTCAACTTGAACATGACTCAAGTGATTAGAAAAAAAAGTGTGAATCCCCACTTCTGAAACAAACCAACCCAGGACATGAGGCAGGCTGGCTGATATTCATATAGCAAAAAAGAGGGAGTGCGCAGCAAGAGTAAAGTTTCCATTTTATGTTGATAAGAGCCCACATGTGCCCTTCAGTTTTAGGGGGATGTTTGAGGGGATTCCCTCACTGCACCCTAGCCAGATGCTAGTTCAGAACATCAGTTTTCAGAAAAAAGGGGGGAGCGGCATATGGCAAGTAGGTAGGTTGTCACCTCTTCTTTAATTAAATGATGAATATTGGTCATTTGCCCTGAATTTTTGCGGTCCCTCAAACCCCCTAACCATTTCGCTTTTGCATGAACATGAATAAAAGTAGTTACATCAAAATACTACAAATAGGAAAACTTGTAATTTTTTTATATGTAATATTTAACTTTTAAGGTTCTATTAATATATGAAGATGTCCTGTAGGGTCTTATATAGGGTCTGATTTATTAAAGCTCTCCAAGACCTGGAATGTATTTTAAAAAAATTAATTTACCATTAGATAGCAAATGTTTTTATTCCTTGACTATCAATTGCAGATTTTCTGCATCACCCAGTTTCATCCATGATAGTCTATCTTTTCCAGTCTTTGAGAGCTTTAATAAATCAAACCCATGGTGTCAACTGCTCAGAGATAGTAGAAACATAGACACCCTTACTTGCTCAAGCGTCCATTCCTATAAACACAGTTGTAAGTGCCCAAAGACCTCTAGTGAAATTGTTCCCCTGACACCATTGCACATATTTGGGCTAAACAACCAGGTCAGTATTAAAATATAAACGAAAATGAATTGAATGATTAAAAGCCAGTATGTTTGAGAGTTGGTTAAAGGATCCACTTTATCAGGGCTAAAAAATAACAATCACATGTAGCTGTGCTCAATATATGCAAATGGAACACGGAATGTGACAAAGGCATGTATTTTGGGAAAACAATTTATATATTCTATCCTTGGCATTATGGCATCTACCGGGAAGAAACTATGCTTTGTACAGTACATTAAGGTATTGCACTGCATTTACTAAAAACTTAAGGCTGGAAATGCCTTGCTTCCTACAAATTGCCATTCAGTGATCATTTGTCCATTTTACTGCCATACTAATTATTTTTACTTTTAAAATGCTTGTTCATATAATTCAATATGTGAAGCAATATCATTACACACTCCAATAATAGGAGCCAGCAGTCTCTGCCTACATACTGTTGTTCCCCTGCATACAGTTCTTCTAATTTTAGAATGTATTCTTTGTAACAGATCTCATCATTATTGCTCTGTAGGAGTTTTTCTCCTTTTAATTCTATGTCAGAAATAAGCAGCTTTGGGAAACGTAGCAGGTGAGATTGATAGGGGACATGAATGATTAATAAAGCCTCTTAGGTTTACAATCAATACTGATTCTCATTACAGCTATGTTACTCCATGCTCTTCCTTACTATCTGTACACTTATTTGTATTTATTTAGCCTCAGTTGGCTAATGCTGTTTACCAGTGAGGAAATGCACCCGCACACATGTTTGTATTAAGGAAGTTTTGTTTTAATTAGAAGACAAATCAAATGTAATTGATTTTTCATCTCTTTGGCATTTCCCAATTTCCCCCACGATATAAAAAGTACACCTAATGCATTATTTTAACTTAGTACAGTCAATCCCAGAATTCATTGCGCTGTTCAGACACAGCATTATAGTTCCAAATATAGTACTTGAAAAGAGCGAATATCTTTGTATATACTGTGAAGTTTCTTATAGCTTTCTTTGCTGACTACTGACATCACTTGTTGGGAAAAAAAGGTTATTGTTTTAGCTACGCTGTCCATGAAACTTCATACCTACTTATAGTGATATATGACTGGTTTGGGATATCACAAATTGTGCAAACAGCTTAAGGGTTACTGCATCATCATGCATTATAGATTAACAATTAAACAGTAATGAATGTTCTTAAGGCTAAATCTCCTAGGGATTTAAAGCAGAACTATAGTTCCACTTTAAAAATGTGCCATCAGGCAGGTCTTTATGGCAGAAAATGACAGGCCATATCCCTTTTGCAATAAAACATACGTACCTGCCCGATGGCTTTCTTCTTCTGTCAAAGTCACTGAGCTAAGGTGCCCTCCCTAATTGACCATCAATGCAACTGGACCTTTTTAATAATGCAAGGAATCATTTTATTTACCACCAATATACGGAGAAACATAAACTTACTAGGCTTGGTGTTTAGCTCTTGGTTTGTGATAAAACTTAACCTGAATATTGGTCATTTGCCCTGAAATGTAGATTTGGCACAAAGGTTTATGCTATAACTTTTAATGACAAGTATAGCATGGCTGAGTCATTTAAGTTGGGGGAATGTGACAGCTATGGGTTCCCTTGTTAAAGATGCATTCAGATTTCTAAGAAGCTTCCTGCCACACAAATTTCCACAACACAGGGGTTGGGTTGTGGGAATTAGGCCCTCTCTATGGAAAATGGCTTTTGCCAAAAAAGGAAGGGGACCACACACTTTTTTCCCCCTTTTTTTCGGCAAACTAGATTCCAGAAGACCTTTTATGGATAGGAAATGGGGCAATAATGCTTGCTACCTTATTTCCTATCCAGGAAGATCCTAAGCCTATTAAAGAGTCTGGTTTTAGGGTCTGGTATAGGGTCAATACTATTCCATCTGTAACAGTCTTCTGGACTTAAATAAATTCAACCAGTGTTGCTCAATTTTTCTTCCTTCATCACCTTCATTGGGATTAGGGTTTACCTAACATACCCACCTAATTAAAAAAAAAACACACTGCAAAATCTAATCAACAGGCCAAGGTTCATTGGTTGGAGCTAATGATTATTTATTGATTTACTAATGACAAAAGGGTAGATCAGGATAAGATAGGATAAGTAGGATTATTATTTTTGTTTGATTTGATATGTATAATTTTTTTCTAAATTTGTCATTGAAGACTCTGAAAAGTACCGCTAAAGAACCATATGTAATTCAGTTTTAATATTGACAACAGTCCTAAAATAGATTTGAAGGCTCATTAATAACCATTTAACAAAACAGCTTGTGCAGCCATTTTATATGACACAGTCACTGTATTGTTAGGAAACACGAATGCTTGTAAATGTTTCATAAGTACATGTTTTTATCCTGGCACACTTTATTTATGTATTCCCATATGGGTTTTTTGTGGTGTGGGTGTAATAGTTGAAAGTCTTTTAAAGAGATACCCTGGAAAATACAATATGATATTACTTCAAGTACAACAGTGTTTAGCATGTACATAATATTAAAAAAGGGAAGGAAGAAGGGACTTTAAAGGCATATTTAACTAACATATTTTACTGACTGATGTTGCATAGAAAACAATGATTTGAAGTTATATTTTGTACTAAAACCAACTTTAATAAAATATATACATAATGTTATTTAAAAACATAAGTCCCACTCCCAAGTCAAATAAAAAATAGGTAGTAGTTTAAGCTAGATAATTACTTTAATGTCTAAGAAAAACTAAATGAAAAAATAACCCCTTCCTTTTCATTCCCATATCTTTAGTGTATACAAAAATATGTGATTGAGCAACTTTGACAGGAATAGATTAGCAGAGAGACTTCAAGTGGATCCTGTCAAGGAAGGACTGAATAGAGGACATTTACCACCCCCTTTCCCATCAATTCCCCTAAACAGTACATATTGCAATTTTTTTTCAGATTATTGATTAGCTTTGATTAAAATCAGAAAAGAGCACATGGGGGAAGGGAATTTGACTTGTGGGGTGGCAATAAGGAAAAGCTTTACTGTGGTAGGGTGAGTAGAAGACTTTAATTTTCTGTATCTGAAAAAGAGTTTATACCACCAAATAGCTGTCTAAGGCTTCTCCTTCTTCTGCTGTGAGATGGAGAAGAAAGCCTAGGGGTTAAAGCTGATTACAAATATTACCCTGATGGTGAAAAGTAAGAGTTTCTTCCCCTGAAGGCCCTCAGTTTAGGCAAGTAGCTTGTGTCTTGCATGAGAAATATTACAGCAATATACCTGACTTCTAGATCACTTATTCAAATAGAGCAGCTGATTTGTCTGTCTCATGGGTTTGATGCTACATTGCATGAAAAAACTGGAGAGGAGCTAGCAAATGGAGCACTAATAAACCTAACAGCTAGTTATCATTCTGTCCATTGCAGAATAAGCATCTTGGTTTGCATACACTAGTAGAATGTGTCAGTAAATGAACTATGATATCAGTTGCTACGATGAGAGTAGCCTAGAGCGCATGTGATTAGTTTTTTCAGCAGTGTTAAATGTCTCCTTTGATACTCGCTCTACCCAGAGTGTCAACCTAGAATGTGCTGATCTGGAAGCCCAGGGTGGAGATTATTTAACATTCAAACATTGATCAGAGTGGGATACATTTTCGATGCCCTGACTTCAGTTTGTTTCTGACCAAGGGCCTGATTTAATAAAGCTCTCCCAGGCTGGAAAGGACACACTTTCATCAGGTAAGCTGAGTGATCCAGAAAACCTGGAATGGGTTTCTTCAAAACTATTTGTGAGCAAATGTTTTCAGTCCTGGACCAGATCCATTCCAGGTTTGCAGGATAACCCAGCTACACTGATGAAAGTGTATCCTCTCCAGTCCCAAGTCTTCTGCTTGCTGCCTGAACTTGGGTTGTCCCCTGTCTGCCTCTTGCCCTGACCCCAGCCTTAGATTTGCCCTATCATCTGCTCCTACACTGAAACCATTTGTTCCTGTTCCCCTCTAATGGGGAGACCTTGGGGTTACAATCTAGTGGCATCCTGCAGCAAAGTGGTATGGCAGCCAGTAGGGTTGTTGGCCCATCAACCCATGTGGGGGTTCTGGTAAAGACTGGGGTGTCCTAACAAGTCCTTTAGAAATGCTAAGTCTCTATTATACCCACCGGTCAATGTAGGAGCAAAAGGTGCCTAATATATGGTAGACATTCTTTAAACTACAGAACTCTGTCCCTACCTTGAATGGGGCAGTTTGTTGGGTTAGCCTCCCAGATCAAATATTTTTAGCTATGACTCTCCACTGATCTCCACAACTGGTTTTACCAAGAAAATTTTAAACACAATACAACTCAGTCACTGCAAACATATTTTAATAGTTAAAATTATACTATCTACCAAGATTTTACGTTTGCTTTAGTGCAACGTACAACTTTTAAACAATCGGTGTAAACAGATGATAGCTGTCCAAATGTATCAAGTTGCCCTGTTGTGACGACTGTTCAACCTAATCAGCCAAATCATATTAAGATGTTTCAAATGAAACAAAATATATTTAAGAATTTTCAAATATAAAATAACAGATGAACTTATACCTGTGTGCCCAAAATATTGGAAAATAAATTGCCGGCGTTGGGGTCCAAGGACATTTTACCTGAAAAGCTGTCTTTGTTTTAAAGGAAATATTGTCCTTTATTTCCCATAATGTTTATTTTTATAAACAAAAAAAAAAACAAGCCCTCCTAAACTTTACGCCTTGTTATACACTAAAACATGTATACTCCAAGAGGCTGTTTATATAATCAGCAAAACATGACTAAGGGTAAGTGAGGCATTTCCAACATATGGCAGAAAATTTTATGAATCAGGGCAAAGGTCAAGTGCTTCCAGCCTTCTAACTACTTGTTGGATCATTTTAGCATACATCCTAAGGAACTTACTTCATATACAATCCCGATTTTCCCCAAACAAAGTCAGAACTTCAGTTTGGTTTCAGTCTGGTCTCAGTTCCCTTTCCTGTATTTCTGCAAAGTTTGTTTAATGAGAGTAACTGAAAAAGGTAAACACACGTAAAATGTTAAAACCATTGCCAATATGTAAAACAATTATACTATACAAATTTACTAAAGAATTTACTAAATGACAAATACTTGTAAGTTGAATATTTGTCTAGACTGGGAATATTGTTCATTGTTTCACTCATTGCATATACATCTGTATACTATACCAGGTGTTTTTTGTCAACCACATATACAAAATGGCAATGGTACATTTTTTCAGCATGATAGAAGTGCATTGATATTCACAGCTATGTTGAGTAGTGTTTAATGCATAGAAGAATAGTAAATACATTATTTTAGATAATCAAAAAAACAAACAATGCAGCACCCTGGTTTCCTAGATATTCTGGTCTCGGAAACTGAGAAAAATATTGCAATAGACCTTGCAAACTACACCAAATTACTATATAAAGTTCCACATTTAAAACCTGATGCCCCCATCCCAAGCACCCCATCCCACTCCCATGCATTTCTCTTTTCCAAATAATTCTTATGAAAAAATGTATTACTGTGGAAATTCTGAATATGAGCTCTTACTCTACGGCTCCAGAGAAATAAACAGAGATTGCAGAAAACATTTTGACAAGTGGTTGTTGAAGTGGATTATGGACAGACAAGCATAAAACTAAGAGGGATTTAAGGGTGGAGGACTATATATCAAAGGTGCATTTACTCTTTAAATGCAAAAGTACAAGAAATCTAACAGTTGGAAATAAATAGCTTTAGAATTTTGTAAAATCAGCATGTCATTTGGGCTATTTCATTGGACATTTTCATTACTTGCAAAATTCAATGACCTGAAAACTGTCTTTAATATTTCAACTGTTAAAAAATTTTTTGAAAATTTTTTTTGGGGTGCTGAATTCAAAAATATCATAATTTTTTTCATCATGTAAGGTCTTCACACAAATGGCAAGAAAATAATCAAGAAAAAAATGTTCCAATCCCCGGTAAGAACTTTACTCAATTTTGATTTAAATGACTTATTTCTTTCAAATTTTATGAATAATTTCCACTGAAAATGTATTTCAAGACAAACATCCAAAATAGTAGCAGTAAAAAATGATAAATAGAATTAAACAGTATTCAAAAATGGGTTTCTACACATGCACTCAATGGTGTTTTTGTTGTCCTCCAGAACTTTTCTTGGGGTTTCTCCTTTTATGTTTTTTGTCCACAGTTCCTCTCCAAGTCCCTACAATAGTCAACAATTCTGCTAACGTTCCACCACCCCCTGGTACTTCCTTTCTATTTTTTGATATTCTGATGGAAGCATTCCATCATAAGATCTAATTCTCTTTTGAGACCATTTAGTTTAGGCTGTGGGAACAGTTGCGGCTTGTATTCTGTATTCTTCACCAGAATCACCCTTCTGACGAAGTCTTCAACAATGGAGAGATCCTCCAAGGAACATGGTGATATTCCTGGAATACGGGAGAAGCATGAAGAAAACAGATGGGAAGTTGTGCCCATCAATATTACAAGAACAACTGTCAAAGCTGTTCCACCTAAATACAGCAGACATTATGTGGAGGCACATTCACCAAGTTACACTCCAAAATATGCAAAATAAACTTTCCTATTGAAGGCAGTGATGTTCCTCTTGTTTTTTTCACAAGATTTACATATGTAACAAAAACTGTCAGGTGATGTGAGACAACCCATATGTGCAAGTTGTGCACCCAATGTGCAAGTACCCATATTCATCAGAGCACAGCAATTTAGCTCTGTTTGCTTTGTCCTAAACACTTTCTTTGCATGTTTTTACATGTCCTTTATCTTATTTATTGCTCTCTCATGACTCCTTCTTGCTTAAAAAGAAAAGTATTTACTCATTTTAGTTAGAAAAGTTCTAATTACTCTGTACAAGTAGAGTACTGACCGTCAGGGTATGATAACAAACGGCCAAGATGAATGTGTGATAAGTATGAATGGTATGAAAGGATACCATATAAATGACTTTGGAAAAATGTTTCCATCGCAGGCCTGAGGAATATGTTTAGTATCCAAAAGTTTGGTGGAAGAAAGAATACACACCTTCATCTGTTCCTAATCCACAAAAATGCCTTTTGTGCAACAGCACTTATATCTAAAGAGAATTATTCTAACCCCTATAATTGGAACAACAATACCTAAATAGTTTCAAACTCTATATACAACAAACAAATCTTCTGCAAAATAAATTTGCAGTGGACGGCGGTGTTCTAGCACAGCCTCAGCCAAGCTTAATCCATTTTGTGCATACATTTACACTTGCTTGCAGTAGATTGTTGCTAGTGCCACATGTTTCCTCTTCTACCTTTGGAAGAGAACCCATGTGGTACTGTATATCAACCTCACCCGCACTAAACTGCACAACAAAAACAATGATTACATTTTGCATTTGACAAAATAGTGGTTTAAGATAGGTGGCTGGGAAGTGGACATGCTTTGGAACACAAAACCTTCATCTGAGTGATATTGATTAAATATGGAAAAGAAACTAAATATGCAGCAATATTCTTTTTAAATAACATTTAATTTTTAGAAACCAAACACAAAACAAATCCTTCTAATCAAATTGCTTTAGACTTGTTGCAATGCAGGAGAGAACATGAACTGCTATTTATAAAACTCATAACAAAAAAAGATTAAACGACTCAAACTAAATCACTACTCTAATGATGATAAGACTGTAAGCTACTTGGTAATCAGTGCAGACATAAACAGCAAAAAACCAAAATCCCCTTCTTCATACAATTTAAAACTAACCAAAAACTTACTAACCCAAAGACAGAAGCCAATGTTTAGTGCAAATACTACAGCTCATTATACAGTTTTAGAGACTATAAGCTAACAAACCAACCAACTAAAGAATACCTAGCAATCTTTTTCTCAGCTATAAACTTTCCCAAAATATCCATACCTTTTGTTTAACACAGTAATTTGCCCTTCACACCATTTAAAGTTCCCAAGACTATTTAAAACTCTTTTTAAATAATAAATCACTGCACAAATTCTCAAGACAGTACTATGAAATATATCACAAAATATTTCTGCCTCATTTATTACATGTATATAACAAAGCTGAATATTTGGGAACATACCCACCTCAAATGCTAAAAGATGTCATAGTGACACTGTCTAATGAAAGAGACATCCTCTCCCCAAAAGTTTCAGACCTTTTTTTTAAAATTGTGATTCGAAAATCTATGCCAAAACCACAGCTTTTTGTGTCTTAGGTTATCCCTAAGTAAACCTGTGCTAGTAGGCTTTGATAAAGGATATGACGGGATTAAATTTATGTGTAACTACAACACATTTCAAAACTGCTTTTGTCTTTAGGTGAGTCTTTAGGTTTGGAATCCAGTTTTGAATCCAGCTGTACAAACAACATCATCCTTGTTTCTATTACAGATAACATTACGGATTTAAATGTTATCCTTGATAAATCATACTATTACCAACTTTGAATAGGGATGTAAGTTTGAACAATAATGACATACAGTAAGTTAACTACAATATTTTTATTACATAATTTCAGAACTTAATGCGTAAATAAAAATTACACAGCTATATTAGCATAATTATCCTTGTATAACCTATTAACTATACAACTATATATCTTTAATTTAGTATACATTCTTAAAACATTTATCCAGATGTTCTCTACATATATTCAGCTCCTTCAATATCTTGGTACAAACCACATGGTCAAAGTAAGTCCTAATATTTTTATTGAACTTGATGAATTGCTAAATAATGTGGGACCATTTTTTGATAATCTTAATGTATAGAAAAAACTTTTCATATTATGTACTGTCAAAGATATATGTATACAATTATATTGTCCTTGATCAACACTCATGCCCTTTTATCTGTATTATATGAGATGGACTGTGTAATTTGTATAGAATTATATAACTATAAAATTATATATAATACATATACTCATCCTTATGAAATTTTTGATTCCTTTTTCAACCAGCACCACATATGTTTATGTTCTCTATCCCCTGAGGAAGCCTCTAAAGGTGAAACGGGTCAGAAAAATAAAGAGACAAATGATCATGCTGTACATGTGATTATACCCTATATGTTTTAAAAATTTGGAAATGTAATATATGTTTGCAATAGGAGCACTATGTCTAGAGCGTGAACTAGCATAGTGGATGCTGTTCTGTTAAAATTTAGCCTTTCTTTATTAGGAGATGTTACCTTTAAATTTTTATGAATATAATATGAATACATTAGTCATTTGTTTTTAAGAAAAACATACTGCCAAAAAAGCCTGCTTTCTTTTTCTCCTTCACATATTCTCAGTTTAATTTAAGGCTTGGCAAACACACAATCATCTAGGATCCTTATAGTGGAAAACCCACATATCATTTATCAACCCCATATAGCATCCATTCAGCTTCAGTAAACATATCTATCACAGTACACTCATCAAGGATGCCAACTATCAACATTTCTTTGTAATAGCAATGGAAATACTTGTGGAAACCATTGGAAAAAAATCTGAAATGAATGGTATTATAAGCAATAATTATGATAACAAAATAGATTAATTTTTGGATTACATAATATTATTAATTACAAGAGCAGCCTTTTTTTCATCTGAACCTATGCAAAATATTTAATGTTCAATCACAGATATTAAATGTATTGGTAGACTATAAACATGAAGGCATATTGCAACAGCAATTTTCTCTGTCCTTGGTGTTATCATGTATTCACATATGTAGGGTTTCAGCTAACCCTACCATCTTCTCTTTCGTAAAAGCTGAATTATAAGCCCCTTCTTTAAACTGAGAAAGACTCTTCAAAAACGCTTTCTCATGAATTTTAATAGACAGGTAGGATGGTGACATTCTAAAGGGTATTTTTATTAAAGGTGTTGTAAAATTTCAATACACTTCCCTTCCAATACCCATTCTTGCTAAGTTTTTGACAATGGAGAAAATATTTATAGGTTGGCAAAAAACTTTAAGAAAATTTGGCTACTCTTCATTCATTCTTTTTTCATTCTTGCTAAGTCTCCCAAATACTGAAGGGTGCAGCATGCTTCAAATTTTCTTTTTCAATAAAATCACTTCTATTAAAGACTGCTAAATTCATTCCATAGTCTGTAAATATAAAAATATAATTGAATCTCCACAAAGGAGTATACAAAACTTTTACAAAATAGTATTTACTAAAACTCCACAAATCAAAACATGGGAGGATTTCCATGGAATGCTGGGACGTTGGTAAACAAAAATCTTAAAACAGAACAACACTTTAAGGGACAAAGCACAATTTATCGGGAATCAACCAATGCTGCAATGTTCTAAAGCCTTGTTTATATTAGCTTTATTTGGCTGAAATACATTTTCCTCTTGCTGGAGACGATGTGCCTACATGGAGACATAACATTGCATCTTTTGATAGTGTAAAAACATTTCCAGTTTTTGGTTCCCAATCTTTATTCACCTAGCCTACATAAGCAGTGTTAAAGTGAAACATACCAATTGGGGAACACTTTGCTTGTTAAGTTAATTGATTGTACCATCATCTTCATGATTTTTCTATACATTTGCCATGTTTGTAAAGTTTTATCATTTTTTCTTATAAAAATGATGGTAATTTTTAGATACTGCGTACCTGAAAAATCCCATTTTTTCAGCTGTGGTTGTGTGAATGACTATTAAGGACATAGTACGACAATTAGGGACTCAAATCTTTATTTTAGAACCAGACCATTTACTTAAACTAAGAATTGACACCAGTCCACCATACCATAACTCAATAGTAATTATAAGTATCTAATTTTCTCAGTGCTTTCAATCACCAACCAATGATATCAAACTAAAGCTACATACACACTTTAGATTACTGTCATTCAAGGTAAACTGTCATATTCATCTTGAGTAAAAATCTAACAAGTGTACAGTGGTGCCCCAATATTGTTCATATAACTGCCCTGACAGAGCGGGGATGACTGCTGTACTTTTCTATGGATGTGAGCACAGAAGGGTACCACTCACTTGTCTTTTCCTTTTCCTTAAAAACAGAACAACGCTGTGTGTACAGATCATGTTTTTCCTGCTGTCACTGGAAACGATCATGACAGATCATTTCCATTGACACTGACATCTATATGGGGCTTAAGTCTTCTGACCTCTCTGAGGTTATCTACAAGACCAATATCGTAATTTAAAAAAATATGAAAACAAATTATGGCATATAAAGGTGTATGTTGAAAAAGATTTTTTCCAGCAGTGGTCAGCTGTATATTTTAATCCAAATGCAAGTACCACCTAAAATTGATTTCTGACATTTTATTTCACACCCTGTGTTTACATTATGCATAGAAAATACAATTTACAATTTTTTTACATACCTTATGTGACACACCATGGTTTCTAAATTTGTATCCATGTCTCTTCCTGTAAAGGTTGATACCTTTTAAATCTAGTTTGTAAAGTTTTCCTACTTTATTGGAAATCCAATAAAGATATATTGATATTTAAAGCCATGTTTTCCTTAGGTTATAATATGTCAAGCAAGTAAATATACCAATATTATGACTAGATAATACCTAGCTCCAGACAGTTGTTATTAGAAGTTTTTGCTTTAATTTGTTGGCTAAATAACTGTACTATCTGAATAGGATTTAATTAAATATATTAAATATATTTAATTAAATGATATGGTTATTTTAAACTTTTAATGCAATAGCTTTATTAATATGCATGGAAATTAACTTTCTGTAATGTCATTTAGGTTTTCCATTTAATCACTGACCCGTCTTGATTTTCATTTACCAGAGTCATTTGACTTATGACAAAATATATTCAAATGAATGTCTTTTTTGTCAAAAATAATGTGAAAATGAGTGCTGATGAAGATATCTTTTAAGGTAAAACCAAGCAGCATGGAGAAGAAAGCTGACTTAAGTGACTTTGAACATGGAATAGTTTTTGGGTCATGTGGGCTGTTGGGTCAGGTGGGCTGGTCTGAGTATTTAATAAACTACTGATTTGCTGTGATTTCCACACACAACCATCTCAAGGGTTTACAGAGGTCTGACAAGAATGGCCAGACTGGTTCGAGCTGATAGAAACATGAATAATCAATCACTAAAACTAAGGTATGGAGAAGAGCATCTCTGAACACCCAACATGTCAAACTTCGAAGCAGATGCGATTCAGCAGCAGGAGACCACTCCTGTTAGCTAAGAACAGGCATCTATGGCTACAATTTAATGTTGAGTCAGCTGTACCCACTCAACCACTATGCTGCCATAACCTAATTTGATTATTACAGAATAAATATAACCCAACAGGTTGTAGTAAGGTAGGCAAAAAGACAGAATCCAAAGCAAAGCACAGTAGTAGAAAATTTTTAAAACAGAAGCTATTTAATTTCCATGTAGACCCATTTCCATTATGAAACCTAGTTAAAAGGGAGATATAGTCCACAAGCCTTGTTCCATGCTATTATTTTTATAAATTGCGCAGATGATGGCCAACAATTGTGGAGCAAATTAAATAAATGAGACACGTAGATACTTGCTTTTGTCTTTTTTCTCCTTCATACAAGGCTATGTCTTTGTGCTAAAGATTTCATCTGTAAATTAGTTTTATTGCTTACTTTTTTAAGACGTGTTAAATGTTAGAGAGTGACACACTAGTTACTTGTACACATTTAACTAAACGAAGTGTATTGCTCTTTGGGTACAGTAATGCATTTAAAATGTAGAGTATTGAAATACTTTAGAAGCAATAAACGGCAAAGTTCTATTCCCAGGAGAACCGATTTGCTACTTTGCAGTTAACAGAATTATATCTTCAGTTTGAACAAAATGGTATGTGTGCCTGTCTGAGCTTTTCACATTTGTGAATGGTTTAAAAAGTGTGATCACCAGTGGCTAAAAGGTAATTTTTGTCATTATAGCTAATTACTGTGTTCACCCAAGCTTTCCGAAAACTGAATAAGTCTCTTTGAACATATATTTGCTAGAAAATTCCTACATTCCACCATTTCACATTTAAAAGTGGTGGTAAGGCTGCATGGAACATTTCTAAAACACAGCAATAAGGTTGATTTACTAAGAAGTTCGGACTTCTTTACTTCCTTTAGCAAAGTAAATTATCCCTCTGCAAAGGATAATTTACAAGATTTAGTTAATGTGGTGAAAATTTACTTTGCAAAAGATAATCACAAGTAAAACTAAGGTAAGTAAAAATAAAATCATTCATTTTTGCGTGTATATGATCGGAAAGCTGGAAGTCAGAGGAACCCAATCTCATTCACTATACTGATTACTAGGTGATTTAATCATTGCACTGTAAAACATTTAGTAAACGGCCTAAACTATTTTAGCAAAGGTGTCTGGACTCTGAAGCCAGTAGAAATCTATTATTGTATCAAAAATAAACAAATTTAGAAAATACCTTTATTTAAATTCTATATGTATACAGTCTTCTAAGAAATGTACTCACTCTCACCTTGCAGTACTGCAAGAAAGAGGCAGAGGGGACTGCTGAGTGCAATGGGAAGATATTTATATATAAATATATATATATATGTATATATATATATTTTTTTTTAATTTCAAAATTGTTTTTTTTTTTTTATGTATGTTATCGTTTTATAGTGCAAGTTAAGTCTTTCTTTAAGTTGACAGTGATATTCTGTCCCTTGTATAAGCTCCACAGCAGGCTTTTCCAAGATATAAGCTGCGTTTCAGTTTAACAAATGTCAGAATACTAATCCAGATTGGAAGAAAATGATGCTCTAAATCTTTTGTTAATGCTAATTTTAAAATCCTTCTTAAAATGATATAAAGTAAATACTCTCTGGTCTGCATTGATAGGCTTCATGCTCCCAGGTCTCTGTGCATTGTGATAGAAAGAATTCCAATATTCTTAGGACTGTTGGGTGCCTAAAAGTGGAAAGAGGCTGCTATAATCAGCTATTGAGGCATTTGTTGGGAATCACAGATCTACCTTTTATATATGATGCTGTATTCATGGCTACAATAAGGTTGTTTATACCAACTTCCCTTTATTTTTGGCGTAGAAAATTCAACTACATGCTTTTCCATGTGTACATCCTTGTCTTCATGTCTATCTACAGTATATTTTACCTTCTAAATCAGAATTGTTATCTTACATCTTTAAAGAAGCTTCATATGTTAGCAAGAAACATTAAAAGCTCTATATTACAGAGGCCATTACCATTGTATGTGTGTATGGAAGTTTTCCATTGTAACACTGATGTGTTAATATACAAGAATAATACAATAATGAACATAGCTGAAACAGATAGTATTTTATCTTAAAGGAATACATTTTTTTTAATAATAATACACAATTAACATTTTTTGGCAATACATTTTCTTGTAATGCCAAACCTTATTTATTTACTTTTAGTCTGCTGTATATACATTTCAATGTGTATGGTTATAGCTATTTTAAATAAATGCTAAATAATGCAAAGTGATATATTTCTTCTGCGTGTTCTACTTTATCAATAAATGCCACATACCTATATATTTAGGAAGAAAAAGAAAATCTTTCAAAAATACTAGGGACTTTATATACATACAAATAACTTACTAAGAAGAAAGCAACTTTAAAAAAATGCAAAACAATCAAATCAATCCACTTTAATTCAATCCATATACAAAAAAGAAAAGAAAAAACATCAACACAAGATAATAGTTCATATTTAAAAAAAAAACATCAATCATTTGGTAGTCTCAATTTCTCACATATGTTCTAAAAACAAGCTCAACGCCTTTTGCAGACCATAATGTCTGCTTCTTCAGGAGCAAAATAGAGCATATCAGACCTATGTCACAAACATTTGACATATATAAAGTTCAATAAACTACAAATCGCCCCATCTATATTTGACCCATAGCTGAGGACAGTAAAGGGACACTGCTTGACATGGAACAGATGGGGAGAATTGATCCAACCACAGCATCAGTGAAGTGTAATAATTAGTGCTACATTTTAGATTAAACACACTTATTTTCAATTCAGCAATTATGAAGCTTAATTGTTTAATTTAGCTGCATATATCGTGTATGTACAGGTTGAATCCATAAACACTAAGGGAGTCCCAATGTTGCAATTGTCTGCTTGCAATGTATCAGGCATGAATGCTTGGAAGTTAAAGCTCTAGCAATATAGTCCAGGGGTATGGAACACAGTCATGTGGAAAAGTAACTAAACCCTTTCACAAACCATATTTGAACAATAAACAAAACAAGTAAAGGTGATATACCTAAATATTAGCAAAGGACAAGCATAGCATTATGAAGCAACATGCCTAATACATATTAGCAATATATGCAATAATATGTCTGCTATTATGTATAGCATTGCAATAAACAGATAGCACAAACTGCTTACTAAGAGATAATATTTACCTTTTACTTTAAAGTTTGAACTGAACTATTTAATAAGGGACGAGTCACTGCAAGGTTCCCTGAGACACCTAAGGAAAACATTGCAAAAGCATAAAAAAAAAGACTCAAATTGATTATACAGAAAATCATAAAACAAAATATTAATACTCTACATTACACATTTACACAACCAAACAATAAAGAAATACAGAAATGACATTCAAAACCATTATACTGTATGTTTCCTTTAATATGTGGTTCCGGGTGACATCAGAAGCAAGCTCGTAGTGTATTTTGTGTATGCCACCAGATGGAGCAGATAGATATATACCTAAAACACATATCTTCCTAGTGGGTGATAGGTGGTTAGGAGGTCTGTAAAACTGTAAAAAGTAATGCGAGCGTCATTTTTTAAACCTTGTAAACAACAGACTTGTTTTTACTACAAGAAATGCAAAATGCTGCTTTAAATGAAATTTACTACTGCCTGGAAAGTAAAAAGTTATAAATATTTTCTTGTATATAATAAGGTGAAACCTACTTATAGATTGAGATTTTATAATAAATAGAAATAGATAACTGCAATAAGGTAAATTCATGTATCATTTTTAGGGAAATACATATATATGTATTTACATTTCTATAACACCACATCTGAAAATACAAATGGTTGAATGGCTGAAATAATTAGTCACTAATTGTATTTCAATAGCAATGATATAATAGTGATATTTAACAAAAAATAATTATTAGGTAATCTTTAAATAATATATAATCATCATTTAATTGATATATGTAGAACATTACCTGATCAAACATTAACTTGAAAAGGGAGTGTAATTTCATATCACGTACAATATATTCTCATTTTATTCACTAAAAGGCTAAAGGGTGTAAAACAGCTTATTTTGGTATTACGCGATGGTCCCGTTTCTCCATTCATGTATTTTGTATTATAAAATGGCTCTGGTTGTTATGGCAACAAAAAGCCAGCAGATCTCATTACTGGGGTCTGACCACATTATTTTCTCTGAGGAATTTCTTCTTTTCATTATTTCTCTCCAAAGGTCAAATATCCTCTGAGGCAGGGCGGGAGAAATCTGCAAAGGTGAACCATATTCATGGCAGAATTCCCCTGGTAGAATTTACAATCATTTTGTTTTTCTTTTTTTTCCCTTAACTTATCAAAAGTGTTCTCCTATTACATAGCACTTATTAACCCAATCCATATCATACAGAAGTAAATATGATCTAGTACTATTTATTAAACATAATATATGCACTTTGGTCAGAAGTGGAACCATTTTTGAAAGATATAATTTTTACCTTTTATTTTATTTAAACTTGATGTAGTGTAGAAATGTGTTAAAATTGTATTATTTATGCCTTTATAGGGTCAACTATTTAGCTGAATGTTTCTAGGAAATACTCAGGAATTATAACCCTTAAAAACTGTCTAATTTTGTTATATTACTTTGCTCTTTAATGTGTAAAGCTGCCCACATATCTGGCTACCCTTAATAGCAACCATAACATTCTTTCTTTAACAATCCCAAATAAAAAGTAAAATTGGTTATTCTATGAATCCCCAACTGATAATCTAAAATAACTCCATGGCAGATGAGGGGTCCGTATTACCAGTATGTTGGGTGGATGGGTAGCCAGGCATTAAAAGGTGCTTTGACTTGTGGAATGGTGCTTTGTTCACCCATGTGGTCATGTATAACTGCTAGCAGTGTGTCCCCAGGTATTCGTATGTATGTGTTATCATATTCCAATATTTAGGTGAGCAAGATGGCACTGATTTATTGACAAGATCATGAGTTTCTGCTATAGAGATCAGTCTCTAAGGTTACATCCTGCATATATTGTGCAGATTGATTTCGCACAATTGGTTTTGCAGCAACAGTCCACTTTTTACTAATTTAACTGGTGAAAAGTTAGTTACCTCTGATATACTTAAAAAAAAACATACTTCTACATCCTTTTTCAGGTTATCACTACTTGCAGCAACAGTGACAATACACATTGCAATACCACTGTACCAGTATGATATCACTACGCTAATGTACAATTCCCCTCATCATAACTTTAAACCACTGCACCAGCACACGTTATAACTCCTCAGCTCTGCATCAACGTACTACTAAAGCATCATTGTGGAATACTCTGCATTACTAAAGCATTATTCATTTCTGTACTTGCCTCCACTGCACAGATGTGCTATACCCCTCTCACCTGCTCTGCATCTCTATGCACTTTTGCTCTCACTGCAGTGATGTACACTTTTTCACCTACTTCCCTACTCTTCTACTATTTGCACCAACCCACACTTCTTTAACATTTCTATTAGATGAACAGGCATATTTTATCCTCACTTGCACTTAATGATGCAGTCTTCTGTACCTGCACATACTGTCCCCCATAATGTCTTGCACATGTTTCCCACTAAAATGCTTATTTATCATTTTAATACCCCCAAACTTGTATGTTCCAGAATGGCATACTTTTGGTCATATATACATAAATAAACATATTAAGTGTGTCTTGCACTAATATGTACGGTAACAATTGGTTGATTACCTAATAGAAATGGTTGTAGACTCAAAAGACAGTGAAAAAAGTTTTTTAATGTTTGTATCAATACAATAGATATATACTAAATTTGTTTCTAAAATAGTTTTGTGTGATAAATAGAATATATATATATTCTATATATTGTAGTTTGTTATCTTGCTATTTATGGGAATTATGATTTGTGTGCTATTGAGATTGTTTTGCCTTGTTTGGAGCAGTGTAAATCTCAGAAAATGGCTATTTGCATAATAACTGTGGAGGTGTTCTGGGATAACAGCTTGATCCTAAACTGTCAGAGTCTGCTTGCAGGCTTTCCTAAACCCTTAATGATCTTACTTCAAATTTGTTTCTTTGTTTCTCTTTTCCTTGTGTAAATGTCAAAATGGTGAATTAGACAATTAAAATAATATCAATAACCATGGAATATTTTCTACATCTAAATCCAAGTAGAAAGGTCCTGTGAATGATCTAAAACTGTTGGTGTTGGTGCCCACAGAATAGGCACGGGTTGACATTGTTACATAGTTTTCGTCCATCAAGTTCAACTTCAGATTTAGCCCAGAGTAAAGCAAACAACCGAACTATTCACTTGATGCCAATTTTGACACAGAAGACAAAAAAGCATTCATAATCTCTTCAATAACACTTGGGAACAATTTTGAACAAATTTATTGTTGACTCCAATTTTTATGCCTATTTACACTAAATAGGTATGCTGATTCTGAAAGTGCAGTTAGTTTTCTTTCTTTCTTTCTATCATGTCAGGTTTTTCTCTACCGCCTAAATTATTGTGATTACTGTAGCATGGATTTGTATAGGCTATTCATTTACACGCAAGACAGTGTGGTCAGAGGTTGTGCGCTGCTCTACGTAGTGTATAGTTTCCAGTCAAAGGGCAAACATCATCACATTTGAAGAGCAAGCCTATTTGATATATTTAAAAGTTAAACTTGGTGATCAAGATAAGTCTTGGGCCCCTCATAAGGTGTGCAAACAGAGGGTTTATGGATGTAAACAAAGGGAACACGTGATAAGATGCCATTTGGTATACTTATGGTTTGGCGAGAGCCAGGAGATCATTCCAGTTACTGTTACTTTTGTAGAGAGAAAACTTCAGGATATAACAGGAAAAATAAATGTAACAGAGTATCCTAGTCTACCATCGGCTATACGCCCAGTGGCTCATTCAGATGAAATCCCAGTGCCGATTTTTGTTACACTATCCTTTCTTGAAGAACATGATTATGGTGATGAACTAGGGTAGGTGACCACAATGATGAAGAGTTTGAATTTGAAGAGGACTCTGTTCATAAGGGATTTAATCAGAGTTGAATGATTTGGCACGTGATTTAGGACTATCGAAGAAGGCTTCAGAATTCCTAGCATCAAGACTGCGTGAGAAAAACTTACTTAAAAAAGGAACAAAGGTATCATACTTTCAGCAGAGAAATTGCATTTCTGCAGTACTTTAGAAATGACTGGCTTTGTGTATTGCCATAACATACCTGTATCCGTTATCTGTGCAGAGCCCGTGTGAGGTATTGGGTGGAAAAGAATTGGCCTCCAAGATCTGCCCTAAAATCAGGTTGTTCAAACATTCTACATGAGCCAATTGTTTATATAAAGAATATTATATTCCCGCCTCTGCACATGAAACTGGATCTGATGAAGCAGTTTGTTAAAGCTTTGCCAACTGAAGGAGACTGTTTCTTGTACCTCATTTTGGCATTTCCTAGCCTGCCATTTGAAAAAATAAAAGCCAGTGTGTTTGATGGTCCACAGATTCGGCAGCTCATCAAAGATGAATATTTCATCAGGACAATGTCAGAAGTCGAAAAGAATGCTTGGTTATCATTCAAATCCATTGTCAAGGACTTTCTTTGAAACACAAATTTTTACAAAGATATTGTCCAGAAACTCTTGGAGAGCTACAAAATGCTTGGTTGCAATATGAGCATCAAGGTGCATTATCTGCATAGCCATCTTTCTAAATTCCCAGGAAATCCTAGATGCAGTCAGTGATGAGCAAGGTGAACGATTCCACCAAGATTTGAAGGTCATGGAAGGATGGTATCAGGGTAGATGGGATGTACATATGATGGCTGACTATTGGAGCATCGGGCAGGATTGTCCTAACACTGAACTCTCCAGGAAAAGCTATAAGTGTAATTTTTTACCTTAACCGCTTACTCAATTAATTTTCAAATGTTTTACTGTAAAAAAAACATGGAGTAACAATAAATTCTTTGTATTACCAAAATAAATTTAAATAAACAGTACATTCAAGTTATTATTTCATTGTATGTAAAATTTGCATGTTTTTTGGAGGGTACCCTGTATCATAAAAAATGGATATGATAGCAAAAACAAGGGGGGGTCATTTCTGGATTCACCACCCAAAAATTTGTAAAAAACTAGTTTAAGATCTAACTTAACAAAAAATGTGTTAAAACAGTGTAATCAATATTAAGAAAAAGCATTTCTCACAAGCTTTAATATTTACCTTTTGATAATAATACCTTTATATATTATAATACAATTATCATTACAATGTCTCAGGGCAAAACATTCCACTTACTTAGGCAGCTTCCTCTTGACATTGAATTGAGTGGCTTAGCCTATTGTTAACTACTAATAAATTTTGTGTCATTAGCAGAAATGGCATTATTGCTACATGTTAAAAGTGTATTGAGAAAAACTATGCCAATCATTTGTCTTAGTATTACATTACTTTTGTCCAACTTTTACCAGTTTGCATCCTCAGCTTCTGAATTGGCCAATCACAAGGAGCAACATAAAAAACATAAGTAAAATCCAAACATTTTACATCAACATGACTCCTCACATACACATTTAAACTTCTACATGCTAGTTTGCATAACAGGTTGTAGTCTCAGTCAGGTGTTCATATGACAGTGTTGCAATGCCGGATCACAATTGGAAATGACTTGATCAAGGGCCTTTGTGGAATGCTCACCTAGTTTTCTTTTAATGAAAGCTGCATATTTAAAAAAAACAACTTTTGAAATGTTAAATACCAGGAGAGCTTGAAACAGAAAACTACAGAGTCAGTATTTTCTAATGACAGGTATAGTATATTTCAGACAATCTAGCCACTGGATGATAGCAATTGTCATTCTCTAATGGTCTCCTATACCTAACACCTACCTAGGTGTTTTATTGTCAGTTCTGAATTCAGAATGCTCAAGTTTAGAGTTCAGATCGGAGGTTGCAATAACTCGATTTAAATCAAAAATATCCAACAAAC